>NC_136527.1:164828486-165160986 GCF_053919585.1 Euprymna scolopes | reverse complement strand
CTCTCATATGGGATATGATGAAGAGCGAATTTATGAAAAGCACTAGATCAACAAGTCGTGGTAGGTGGACCTGCAGATCAACAAGTCGTGGTAGGTGGACTTGCAGATCAACAAGTCGTGGTAGGTGGACCTGCAGATCAACAAGTCGTGGTAGGTGGACTAGCAGATCAACAAGTCGTGGTAGGTGGACTAGCAGATCAACAAGTCGTCGTAGGTGGACTAGCAGATCAACAAGTCATGGTAGGTGGACCTGCAGATCAACAAGTCGTGGTAGGTGGACCTGCAGTGAATACCATTTGAGTTTGACAAATACTCATTAAGACGTGAATATTTTCATGATTTCTCAATTTCATTATTCCAAATAAGCGTTACTGTAATCTGGAAAACACCAAGATGAAAGCCGAGAGGAAAAAAACACAGTAGCAATAGATTTCTATGAGGTTTGTGTAAAGATGTTACCCTCATATGGGATGTGATGAGATATGTGAACACCAACTTTATGAAAAGCACTCGTTAAGACGTAAACATTTTTCTATTTCTTCTCATTATTTCTCAATTCTATTATTCCAAATAACGTCACTGTAGTATGGAAAACACCACGAGTATAGACGGGGAAGAAGAACACAGTAGGAATAGATTTCTATGAGGTTTCGGTAAAGATGTTACTATCATATTAAACATAGTCTGTGATGGTATAACATCATATTATCAGTTAAATAAAAGTTGTTGAGATGAACAGATTATTATCATGGATAACTTACTAAGTGCAAAATATAATAAGGCTGGAGTGATGTACGGATGATTAAAAATTTTAAATTATTCTGTGTGTGTGTATGTGTGTTGGTGTGTGTGTGTGTGAGTATGGTATATTAAATTTAAGATTTCAGAATGGGAAATCGCTTTCCTACAATTATTTAATGTACCATTAGCACCCACTTCAGGGACAATCGTTCACAGGTTCCATTTTTGTGAAGTATATGTAGTAATTACCAACACAACAAACGCCCACGTGTTTGTGCCTTGTATAGGCATGCGCGACAACAAAACTTTGGTTTTTATAAGCAGAAGTCTCGAGGTTGTCAGGAATCTACAGGCGCAATAAAGACGTACAATCTGCGTCGCACGTCAGAAAAGTTAGCTCAATTCGGGTTGGAGTGCAAGGATCCCGAACGTCTGAGGGATGGAGCACGCGTATTAGGATTGGACGTTTGCGGGAAAGACGGTACCTTACGATGGAGGCGTGGCAGTGAGATTCCAAACATCCCTGATGTTATTACGCAGCAGACTATTTTTTCCTTGTGTGGGAAACTTATTGGTCACTTACCAGTGTGTGGCTGGCTCCGAGCAGCTGTGGGCGTCATCAAACACAGGGCAAGTTTAGTAACTACAGGTTGGGATGATGTATCTGATGATGCTCTTCTAACTCTGATGACGACAGAAACCCTAGAGAGAGTTAACAAGGAGGACCCTGCCCGTGGAGAATGGTGTGGCGATGGGGACACTGTGAATGTGTGGGTTGACGCTAGTTCTTTGGCATTGGGAGTGTTATTGGGGCAACGATTAGCGATGGATATTACCCACTACAGTGGTAAGCCCTTTCTAACCCTTATCGACTGTGGACCCACTCGTTTTGCGGTGTGGCGGCAAATGACCAGGCAGGACTCAGCGAATGTTGTCCGCCAACTGTCATCTATCTTTTCTGAGCGAGGTGCGCCGGAAGAGATATTGATGGACAACGATGCTGCTTTTTGTAGCCACCAAGTTCAAGCGAGGACGAATATCTGGAATGGTCAGCCAGCAGTCGGTCCTTGTTGATGGAACCCCATGCCATGTGCGCGATCTTCGCCCAGCTAGTAAAGTACATCCCACAACTACAGAGAGCGATGAATCATCAGATGATGAGCTGCTGATGTGTGAGGTCACCGAGCAAGAGAGTGGTAGTTGTAGTTCGTCGGATCAGAACCAGAACCAGAACCACACCCAGAACCAGAACCAGAACCTGAATCCGAGATTGTAAATACCACCCTTCGCAGAAGCCAATGAACTAAGAGGCAACCCCCGGAGTGCACTCTATGTGATCATCAGATCGGGGGGGGGGTGTAGTACATAGGTATATTAAATCGCTTTCCTACATTAATTTAATGTAACATTAGCATTCACTTCAGGGACAATCGTTCAAAGTTTCCATTTTTGTGAAGTATAATAAATATATTAATTATTTAAAAAAAAGTGTCATTCGATTTATTTTGTTTTAAATATTTTGGTACCCCAACAAAAGGAAGGTGGACCTGTAAATTGACCCTTGTCTGCTTGTCCATTTGTCCGTCTGCACTTTTTTCAATAATTACACCTTGGAATTCTTTAAAATTTTGCACAAACATTAAACATGATATGAATAAAAAGTAACAGAACGGATTTTCTGGGAAAATTCCGGTTGCCACCCTAGGGGTGCCTTTCGTGTTAAAATGCCTAAAATTGACACTTTTGTACTTATTAAAAAAAAAAATTGATGCCTTGGATTTGTATAAAACTTTCTGGAAAATTGTAACTGATTTCTATATAATATTTTTTGTCTATACTTCGTGATAATTTTGGGATTTCCCCAAGAGGCTCTTTTAGGGCTAATGAAAACACTCCATTTTTTGGACTATTTTACCATATTTGTCGAAAATTTTCTGTGTATGTCTATATAATAGTAGTTGTACATTTTGCTGAACTCAAATTTAAATATTTTAAAGCCTTGGGGACTTTTGGGGCTAAATGGGGGGGAGGCAACTGATGGACAGTCATTTTTTTACACAGTGCAAAACTCAAATTAACATATGTTAAATCTAAAACTGCACCGTTTGTTTTCACCAGGATTTGACATCCCCTGGGAACTTTGGGAACTAAATGAGGGGGGATGCTGAACTTAGTCATTTATTTATGCCTCGTTCAGTGTGAACTCAGGGGAACCGTGCATGCCTCACTTGTTTAAATATCAATTTCAAATTATATATCCATTTCAGTTTCTAACCTTTGACAATCACAAAGGGGAAGGCACTTTTGCAGGTCTCCTCAAATCCGGGGGGGGGGTCATTGAAGCTAAGTAACATTTTCTTATAATTTCAACTAGAAATGCCTCCCCTCATTAATAATAATTTTTATATTTAGAAAGCCAATCCTAACATGAGGACGGATATGCCAATTAATTTATACTTTCACCTAACAATTTCATAAAAAAGGGGAATTTTCTAGTTTAGACCCAAATAAAAACAGTATTAAAAAATAAAATCAATATATTACAAATATATATTAGTAAAGGCGAAAAACAAAAACTCTTCTACGTAACTGGATAAGTTCTTTATGTTTATACTTATTTAAAAGCGTTTATTTACTTTGAAAATTTACTGATGAGTTTACGTTAGAACAAGAAAACATGGCTATGGCCATGTTTAATTAATTTTCGATGGTAAACTACGCTTAGAGAAATTATAAAGATTTACAGATATTTTTTCTGTATTAAGTTTCTACTAATTTGTGATGGCCAATAAAATGGATACACATTTTAAGTAAAGTTTATAAAAAAGAAAGTGATGCCAAAATTGTCTAAAATTTAAAATATTGGATAAAACATAAAAAAAATGAAACGAAATTTTTATCGAAAGTATAGACAGACAAATATTTCTTTTAAAATCTTAAAACAATTATCGAAAAGAAAAACTCTTTTGTGCTTAGTTGTTTAACAATAATGAAATTATTGTACGAAATTCAATATTTTATGTGTTAATTCTTAAACATGTATTTGGTAATTACTATTATTTTCTAAGAAATCATAATGTTTACTTTAATAAACACATGTTGTACAAAATTCTATACGCCAAATTGAAAAATTATATGTTTAGAAGTTGTTTTTTTTGTACTTATTTAAAAGCATTTACATTACAAGAAAATATGGCTATGGCCATTTTTAATTTATTAAAACATTATTAAAAATAAAACTAATATATTACAAATAATTGTTTGTAAAGACGAAAAAAACTCTTCTACGATAAGCCCTTGTGTGTCTTATACTTTCACCTAACAATTTAATTAAAAAAATGAGTCATTTTAATGTTTAGACCAAAATTACAAAATAAGTACTGAAAGACTAAAACTAATATATTACAAATAAATGTTAGTAAAGGCGAAAAAACTTTTCTATGAGAAGTCCTTGTGTGTGTTATACTTTCACCTAACAATTTAATAAAACAAAATGAGGCATTTTACGGTTCAGATCAAAATAACAAAATAAATATTAAAAAATAAAATCAATATATTACAAATAAATGTTTGTAAAGACGAAAAAACTTTTCTATGAGAAGTCCTTGTGTGTGTTATACTTTCACCTAACAATTTAATAAAACAAAATGAGGCATTTTATGGTTCAGATCAAAATAACAAAAAAAATATTAAAAAATAAAATCAATATATTACAAATAAATGTTAGTAAAGGCGAAAAAACTCTTCTACGTAACTGGATACTTCTTTATGTTTTATACTTATTTAAAAGCGTTTATTTACTTTGAAAATGTACTGATGAGTTTACATTAGAACAAGAAAACATGGCTATGATCGTTTTTAATTTATTTTCGATAATAAACTACGCTTAGTGAAATGATAAAGATTTACCAGTATTTGTTTCTACATTCAGATTCTACTAATTTGTGATGGCCAATAAAATGGATACACATTTTAAGTAAAGTTTATAAAAAAGAAAGTTGATGCGAAATTTTCTAAAATTTAAAATATTGGATAAAACAAAAAAAAAAAATGAATCGAAATTTTTATCGAAAGTATAGACAGAAAAAGATTTATTTTAACGAAGTGACTATTCGCAGCCGGCTGCGGCTATTCTAAAATGCTATTCGCAGCCGGCCGGCGGCGAAACCGGAAGTTGTCGAGTCGACGGTATTGATCTCAAAATTATAAAAAAAAAAAAACTTTACCAGAAATTTATATTCACTTTATTGAAAAGAGCATAAAATTTCACATTGAACCTGAAAATTACGTAAAAATTGAACTAATAGAAAAATTTAGATCGATTTTTAAAGTTAAAAAAGTTTTAAAAAAGTGAACTCGTAAAAATCAATGTATTTGTATACGTAAAATAATGGCTGCTTGTAACATCGGAGAAACGCGCTTAGACATTTTGTAAACATTGTTTTTAAAAAATAAAAAATAATACTTCTATTATGTTTTAAACGACTGTAATAGTTTATTTTGGAAGTATATTTCATAAGGAAAATAAACAACCCACTTTAAAAACAGAAATTACGAGTTTTATATATTTTATTCGCAGTTTTTTGTTGGGGGGTGTAAAAAACTCCGCCTAAAATTCTGATACACCTAGCGGGCGGGCAACGAAGCCTGTAAAATGGCGACAGGTAGAGCCAGTCTCCAGGGGTTAATACCATCTAAACGGTAAATTTGCTGTGGGGTTGATTATCAGATTCGTTGTCAGCGACCCGAAAACCTGTGTAAGAAGGCAGGACTAAAGTGATCGGTGTTATGAAAGAATGGTAATATCGCGGTTCAAAAATATCAGTAAATACGCTAATTTTATTAAAAATAAACTTTGCCAAAAAACACAAATTATTTACTAAAAACAAAAATATTTCGCAACTGAGCAAGTGATAAGCCACGCCCATGCCGTTCTCTGCATGAGTACCCCAAATTCTCCGCTGTGTTAGTAATGAAAAACTAAAACAAATAATTAAAATGAAAAGACATGTTAAATTCTCCGCTCAAAATAAAAAATGGGATTCGCCACTGTGTTGGTAATTAAAAATTAAAACAACTTATTTTTTACTTGTAAACTGGTTTATTAATTGTAGAAAACAAACATAAACGAGAGAAAAAAGCAGCTCAAAATGAAAGAAATTGTTAAATTCTGTTACAAAAGAAAACAAATTATTTTTACAATTCTAGCCAAGAATTTACTTAAGATTTGTCTGACGTCACTTCCGGTCAGCTCATGCGACCGGCTGCGAATAGCATTTTAGAATAGCCGCAGCCGGCTGCGAATATCAACGGCCTATTTTAAAATCTTAAAACAATTATCGAAAAGAAAAACTCTTTTGTGCTTAGTTGTCTAACAATAATGAAATTATTGTACGAAATTCAACATTTTATGTGTTAAATCTTAAACATGTATTCTAAGAAATCATATTTTTTTCTTTACACATGTTGTACAAAATTATATACGCCAAATTGAAAAATATATGTTTAGACGTTTTTTTTTGTTTGTTTTTTTTATGGAAGATTAATACTTGTTTATTAACGTCTATTCAAAAGCTAAATCGATTTTTTTTTGCGATTGCTTTTTTAAAGTTTGATATTATTTTAAAATTTATTGGATGTAATTTTTTAAAGTGTCTTTTTAGAAAAAAATATAACTTACCTTTCATTCGGGATGAATTCGTTTTTCTTTTGTGTTCAAAACAGAAAATTTGTTTTGCTTGTTATGGGTTTCTTTAGTAAATCGATACGACATTTGCTTTGTGTGTCCAATTCATTAAGAAATAAAATATATGAAAATATAAAAGATTCAAAATTAAAAGATGAAAAACACGATTTAAACGTGAAATTATTTAAAGAAGAAAAAAAAATCAACTGCTAAACAAGAATGAATTTAGTTCATCGTTAAACGGTGTAATAATTATTTCGTTCCTTGTGTAAAAATGTCCGGTCATTAGTTAAGTGTGTCGAATTGTTTTCCTATCAAGTTTAGATAATATTTGTTAATATTTTAGGCTTGTTGCGATTTCTTTTGTAAATTTATATTTGTATATATGATTCTTAAAAAATGAAAATATAAAAAAACGGGGTTTTTCTATGACTGAACGTTTTATTATTTATTTGGATTAGTCGAACTACTGTTAACGTCCAGGATAAGAACATTAGACGGTGTAACACTTGACCTTCGGGACAAGATGTGCTACATACGTCTTTCCGCTCATCCTTTACCGTTTGTCTGTACTTCCTCTCCCTGCAGAACGACTAACCCGCTTACAAGGGCGCCTCGATTCACTTTTGTGGAACGAGGGTAAGCATTATGTCTGCAGAGAGGTCTGTGTTCAAAATCCGAGCGAGGGAGGCCTGGGTCAGCCCAGTCTCTTGTGTCATAGAAACGCCGAGAGATTGGCTTTCCTGGGTCGTTCGCTTGAAGGAGACGCTCCTTGGGTCCCTGTGGTTGAGAACTCGTTTCCCAATCTCAAACCCAACCCTTCGGTAGAAGGTCGTCGTAGACCGAAGGGGGAGTCCAAGTTCTTCTCCGAATGCTGAACCGCTCTTAGAGCTTTGCCGGGGACCAATGTCCTCAATCAGCCAAGGAAGAAACTGTATCGGGATTTAGTGGAGGGGACCGCGAAGGATCCACTTTGTAGGCGGATGGGATGGTCGATGGAGGTTGTCCGTTCTCAATGGTGTTGGGCGCCGGGACGGGAGATTCTGAATAACTCGGAATTCTCCCTGACTTGGCGACTGGTCCGAAATGCGCTGCCCCTCTTCGACGTACTTTTCCGGTATAAAGAACATACCAGCCGCTTCTGTCCGTGCTGTGATGAACACGAGCCCGAAACAATCGAGCACGCATTTTTTAGTTGCAGCCGGATACAGCCCCTATTAAGGTACGTCGAGGGGGTAACAGCTCGCATCGATGCCGAGTGTCTGCTCGATCTCGACGTAGGAACTTTTGTGTACAACATGGAGCCGCCGTTCCCCAGGGAGGAAAGTTTGGTTTTCCTGTCGATCCTAGCAGTAGCGCGCATGACCATTTGGATCGCGCGCCTCAAGTTGGTCCACGAAGGGACATCTGTTCCTGATCGGGATCTGATCGTTTACTTTAAACATTTGCTTAAAGTAAAGATCAGATGCGATTGGAAGAGGTTGCCTAGAGTGGAATTTGACAAGAGGTGGGTGCACAGCACTAGTTTGTGCATCCGTCGAGGAGCCAAGTTTCAATACGTGTTCCCTCCTTAGGCATGGCATGGGCGGTGCTGGGTCCTACGGAACCCATCCTGCCTAGGTTAGCATTATAAGTTCAGTAAAGTAACTCTTGACTGGTGGTACAAATGAGATCCTGTTCCTGATTTTATTTTTTGGTATTAGAGAACCTCTGAGTCTGCCCAACCCCCCCTGCTCCTCATCTTTATTTCCTGATGCTCCCGGTCATCCCCCTACTCAGAGGTCACCTTCCTACCCCCTCCATCCGTTGCTTTATTTTCTCCCACCTCCATTAAGGCGACTTCCCCAAACCCCATTAGGGATGCTCTGCTTGTTTTCGGTTCCCCGGAAAACAGTGAGGGATCTAGCCACATAGAATAGTACAGGGGGGTCTTACTAACAACACATTAGTAGTTTTTTCCTTATTTTTGAAATGAACATTTTCATTAGTTTTTTCCCACTCCACGAACATTTTATGCCAATTAATTCAAGAACTCTTTCTAATGAAATCGAACTTTATTTTCTCACACATACACACACAAAAAAAAAAAAAAATGCACACACAACATACAGAAATGAATATACAAATTGTACATAGTTAAATTTTACATTGAACGCTGGGGTTATTAGCTAGATTAGGATCCACAGAGTGATTGAGGTATTTTGGTAAATGTTGCCAGTCAAGAGTAAGACTTCAAAGTCTCATCTGTTACATAGTCAAAAAGACCCTGTACCCTCCCCCTCCCAATTTCTTGTAGGGCCTTGTGCCTAATTTTGTTGAATTGAATTTTTTGTACGTTTTTTATGTTCAATTTTTTCTTTCTCAATAAAATATATAAACAAGATCAAAGTGTAGTATCTGTTCCGGCAGATGCTGCAAGCTATGACTAGCTATGACTAGCAAAGACCAGATGTGGGGGCAACCCCACATGCCTGACCATTAACCAGCTCCCATTTCCCACCTCTCGGGAGCTGGTCCCATTTTTCCCTTTCCCCTCCCTTCACTCCTCACATTAAAAATCGGCCTTGTGCCTAATTTGCTCGGTGGGGGAGCAAATAAATACCATCTGTTCCGGCAGATACTGCAAGCTATGACTAGCTATGACTAGCTATGACTAGCAAAGACCAGATGTGGGGGCAACCCCACATGCCTGACCTTTAACCAGCTCCCATTTCCCACCTCTCGGGAGCTGGTCCCCTTTTTTCCATTCCCCCTCCCTTCACTCCTCACATTAAAAATTGGCCTTGTGCCTAATTTGCTCGGTGGGGGAGCAAATAAATACCATCTGTTCCGGCAGATACTGCAAGCTATGACTAGCTATGACTAGCAAAGACCAGATGTGGCGGCAATACCACATGCCTGACCTTTAACCAGCTCCCATTTCCCACCTCTCGGGAGCTGGTCCCCTTTTTCCCTTCCCCCTCCCTTCACTCCTCACATTAAAAATTGGCCTTGTGCCTAATTTGCTCGGTGGGGGAGCAAATAAATACCATCTGTTCCGGCAGATACTGCAAGCTATGACTAGCTAGGACTAGCTATGACTAGCAGAGACCAGATGTGGGGGCAACCCCACATGCCTGACCTTTAACCAGCTCCCATTTCCCACCTCTCGGGAGCTGGTCCTTTTTTCCCTTCCCTCTCCCTTCACTCCTCACATTAAAAATCGGCCTTGTGCCTAATTTGCTCGGTGGTGGAGCAAATAAATACCATCTGTTTTTCAAATGCTGTACTTCAATTTCTTGTTCTCTGTCAGTGGAGGAGAAATCCTTCACGACTGAGACAATTTTAATTTTTGTTCCTTTTCTCCACGTTAAAACACGACCCTGGTGTCTAACTCTGTCCCGTGGGGAGGCATTCTAAATAGGAACACTGATTATGAACCGTCAAGAGTTATCGAACCTACAATACTGCCAACATTAGTCTGATTAATCCAAATAATCCTCCCAGCCAGCCTGAATGATCGGCCCATCATCGGCCCATTACATAACCGACGATCAGCCGACAAAATGGGCCGATGATGGGCCGATCATTCAGGCTGGCTGGGCTCTTATTAAAAATATTTCACATAAACAACTCAAATAAGAGGAAGGAATTGTATACAACCGACGATATCAGGCAAATGATAAAAATCGATTTGAACCAAGAAAATGAAAAAAATAACCACGTGATTACACTAAGAAACTTGAACGATGATAAGAAAACTCGTATCTGAGTTAATTTAGAAAACGTAACCCAATAGAAGTTGGCCACTTTAAAAAGGTAGACTTTCCCGGTCTTGTCTTCCTGGACAATATTCCAAGACTTTCTAAAGATATCAACCGAGGTTCTTACCAACAACAAAAAAGGAGACCTTCCTTATCTCAGCTTCGTGTACATTGCTCGAAAACTTCTGCCATCAATCGGAGCCAAACTGGAAACATCAACAAATGCGAGTTTGTCTATTGAAGATATGTGCTGTAGATAGCCAATAATGCAAATAGAAACCTTTGATGATCGCTAAGAGATGAATGTTTATCCCGATAACATTGTTCGCTATATCCTCACCCCATTGAATTAAGAAAATAATGTACATAATTAGCTTAAATATCCGTAGTGTCTCTTATTGGTGTGTGGTCAATGCTAACCAGAAATAAAATCTGCGGAACGGTTTTTATTTCTTTGTGCATGCAAACAAGTTTTATTAGCGAGATATAAAAAGTTGTATTATGCATTGTATTCTTTCGTGGGCATCTTTGTTACACGCGTGCGCGCGCCATAAACAAATCTACGCGTGTAACAATAATATTTCTATTACTTTTTATGCAACTTTAATAGTGTAATTTGGAAGTAGAATCCATAAAAAAAATAAACAACCCACTTTTAAAAGAGAAATTACGAGTTTTTTTTTATTTTATTTTATTCGCAGTTTCATGTTAGAGGTGTCAAAAATTCCTACAAAAATTTCTGATACACCTATTGGTGTGTGGTTGTCAATGCTATCCAGAAATAAAATATTACACACAAGGCAAATAATAAAGATCCATTTAAAGCAAGAAAATAAAAATATAACCACATGATTAAACTACGAAACTTGCAACTTATTGTCATCAAACCCGATTTGATTAGACTTACAACTCAATTCATGTGTGCCATGTTTCGCCTAATCGTCAGTCTGGCGAGATAAATGGAGTCTTTACTTTCAAATTCGTCCTCACGTGGTAAGGATGACGTGTGCTTCTCCGTCATTTTTTTTTTTTTGGTTGTTTTAGGTTAGAATAACCCTTTTAATTAAGTAGTTGTTTCCATATAAAGCGTTAAAAAGTTAAATGTGCTTTTTTATCTAAGAGAGTCACCATTTATCAAGGCCAGAAGGCTTCCCGAGGATAAGAGTCAAGGAATGTAAGGCGTTAGTGTAGTAATGGTTAATGGTGTAAATTATGTAGAATTTGATTATTTATGGGGACGGCTCAACAAGAAATTGTTTACATTGGATTTGAAGGCTGACGTGTTTTATTCAGCCAGCAGAATAGTGTTCCACAGCCGAGCAGTTCTGAGAAGAAGCTTTGGGCATGGAATCTGCGTTTAGATCTTGTTGTAGCAAGTTGAGTGGTTGTAGCTAGTCGAGTGATATTTGTGAAAAATTACCAAAGGGATATCTTATATTGAAGGTCGTTCGAGCAATTGCAATAAAACTACTGATAGAGCAGGGAAAGGCTTGAAACGTCCTTTATGTGAGAAAGAGGCTGCAGGGAAGCAGCAAAGGGCATCACTTAGTAGGATTTTAAACTGGGTTTGAACTATATCAAAGGTTGATAGGATGCGCCGAGCATCACCCGCTCAGATGTGGCAACAGAACTTCATTTTAAGGTGTAGATTCTTATAATGATTGCCTCTTCAGTGAGATACCTACGAGTGGTATAGTAGTTCAACCATTTTGCCAGAGATCTTGGCAACAAATTCGATGTACGTGTTCCACTTATAGATCAGGAGTTAAGGTCAGTTCTAGAAGCTTGTAAAAACATGGAGCTATATCAAGACGAGAACTATTCATTCAAATTGGAAGTCAGACCCATTGTTTCCAGAGCCATTGTTTTCATAGCTTGGTTTTCGATTAATTAAAATTTCCCTATTGCACTACGTTCTCGAGATAAGAACGAAAATCAGAAAGATCTTAGTTATTGCTGGCCTTTGAAGTGTTGCCATAGATTGTGGTGTCGTCTGCACAAAAATGAAAACCATATTGCATGTCACTGGGAATCAGGTTATTTTGGGAGAATATCTGTGCAGAATCGTGAACTCATAAAAAAAACTTTTTCATATTTTTTTTTTATTTTAAAACGGTCAAAAGATTTGTCTGTAAAAATATGTTTTGATAGTGAATTAAAATAAAAGTGCAGTAACTGTTCTTGGTTTGTATAGCTATAACTTTCATGTTTATGAAATAATAACAAACCATGTTTCACTTATAGTTATTGCGTCAAATGAAAGCTTTGATGAGAGGTATAGTTCGGCTGACTCTCACGAGTTGCATAAGGCCAGGCATTATTTGTTTTGTTTCAGATGAAGATAGTTAATTGTCAAATGATGTGGCCCTGAAATTATTATTGCTCATGTTAGAGTGTGATCACATGTAATTTATCTTTTCAATGTTAATTTGTCTTGTGTGTCTTTGCAGACTCGTCAACAATGAAATATGCATCTGTCATAGTCAGATATGTATGTATGTATGGATGTATGCACGCAACAATTTATAACAATATAAATAGAATTTCCAACGAATTGATACTGAGAAATAAAACAAAACAACAGATGTCTCACTAACAATACACAGGGTAGGAGAGGGGTTGGCTTCTAGAAAGCGAACTACACCTAAGCTGCTGCTGATGATAATAGAAGTGACCTGCCTGTCAAAGAATGCGTTCCTTGACCCAAATGCTGAATGAAAAAAAAATTATATCTCTATTAAAAATGTCCACATTATACATGCATGAACGCAACAATTTGTAACAATGTAAATAGAATTTCCAACGAATTGATACTGAGAAATAAAACAAAACAACTGATATCTCACTAACAATAGAGATGCGTATTGGTCTCAATACACATTGAATTTACTTCAGCTATTGTGATCTCATTACCAATGGTAAGCCACTTTGCAACGAGTTTCCATGACCATACAGCGTCGAAACAATCATTCCCAACACCCTGAACTCACATACTGTAGAAATATATATAGTCAATTATTTTTGTAAAAAAGCGGGATAACATGCCAGATGACTAGGATCAGACGATGCCACAGAACTTTCGGCTACCAAATAATTGTTTTATAATAGAGGGACCCTATATCAATGGCCAGTGAGTTGGCTAGTGTGGATAGTGTCGATTTTTAAAAATAAGTGATGCCGAAAGTTTAACCATTCTTGTGAGTAAGGACATTATTAAAATCTTGCATATAAAAATTATGCGAAATCTGTAATTTAAAAAGTAGAAATATTTTTGCTATTATACGTTTTAATTGTGTGAAGATATTAAATAAACAATGCTTAATTCAATGGTAATATCGGTAGTTACAGAAATTAATTTTTTTTTGAGTTATATCGAATTCATTAATACGGACTTTCGGGGCTTTTTTCGTAATGTTCCTGTAAAAATCATTTTTTTAATTATTGTTACAAATTACGATGCTTTATTAATATGAAAAAAGCAAAAATAAATTCTTGCGTTTTTTATTTACTACTGAAAACCATAGCTTTAGTAAAGGCATTTTTTGTTTCAACAAAATAATACATTTCCACTAAGATTTAAATAAAAATGTGTTCAATATATTCTATGATCATTATTTGATAAATACTGAAACTTTTATTAAAATCGTTTAAATACCTGATTTCGAGTGAATTTTTAAATAAAGGGAGGGGTCAAAGTGTTTATACATTTGAGCATCAGCATTCATTTTGCACGTACTTATGTTAACGTTAGTCAATGGACAATCGCTAAAACCTGAACTCAGAAAATAAGAAAATTCGATTTCGCGAAACGTTTTAAACGTTTAATGAGGTTGACACTATAAACATACAGGTTTTCCAGTGGTTATAGAGGAAGTATTCTTCAAATACCGATAACGCACATTATAAACTACAATATATGAGTTGAATTTGTTGACACAACATGCAGCTCACATAGCATTGCAATACTTGTACATATAATGATAAGAATATTTATTTTCCAAGATGTGTGCAAATATATATATATATATATATATATATATATATATATGTTCAGAATGTAATTATTCATTTTATATTTAAAAATGTTAAAGTTGTATGAAAAATGTTTGATAAAATGTGTTTATGCGATGATTACTTAAAGGTCACATATTTTAATGATTGTAGAAAAAATGTTTGATAAAATTTGTTGAATATGAAAAAAAAAAAATTTAAAAATGTAATCTATCACTGAACATTTATGTCTACAAAGAATGTCTGCAGCAAATCAAACAATATCTAAACTATAAAAGACAAATGGGTAGATGATCCAATGTATTATCATATAAATAACGAATATTTCTTAACTGTAAAGGCAAATACAAACAATATATACAGCAGTTTTCATGCATATTAATCTTGTAAAAATTTAGTATAGTTTTTTATATATTTTTCATTAGCACAGTTGCATTTATGACAATATATTACTTAGTTGCAAGTTTACTTTATTTTCAAGTTATTCAAATATAAGAGTGAGTCAGACTAGCATATAATTTTTGTATTCAATAAAAACCGTGCTTAGATTTGTGAGATCATTTTGTTTTAATCAGCATTTGAAACTTTTTCTCCTAAGATGTTGACATCAGGGATTGCAATTTTTCAATGTACAAACACATGTGTTGTGGTAATTAATCCAATCAATGTTTGGACTTCTCTGTCCCTTTATATATATATATATATATATATATATATATATATATATATATATTTATATATATATAAATATATATATATATATACATATACATTTATATATATATATACATATAAATTTATACATATATATATATACATATATATATATACATATATGATTTCGAGTGAATTTTTAAATAAAGGGAGGGGTCAAAGTGTTTATACATTTGAGCATCAGCATTCATTTTGCACGTACCTACTGTTAACGTTAGTCAACGGACAATCGCTAAAACCTGAACTCAGAAAATAAGAAAATTCAATTTCACGAAACGTTTTAAACGTTTAATGCCACTTAAAACATACAGATTTTCCAGTGGTTATAGAGGAAGTATTCTTGAAATATTGATAACGCACATTAGAAACTGCAATATATGAGTAGAAGTTGTTGAGACAACATGCAACTCACATAGCATTGCAATACTTGTACATATAATGATAAGAATATTTATTTTCCAAGATGTGTGCAATATATATATATATATATATATATATATATATATATATATATATATATATATGTTTAGAATGTAATTATTCATTTTATATTTAAAAATGTTAATAGTTGTATGAAAAATGTTTGATAAAATGTGTTTATGCGATGATTACTTAAAAGTCACATATTTTAATGATTGTAGAAAAAAATATATATAAGGGACAGAGAAGTCCAAACATTGATTGGATTAATTACCACAGCACGTGTTTGTACATTGAAAATATATATTCTTTGTCCCTATATATATTCTTTGTCCGTATATATATATATATATATATATATATATATATATATATATATATATATATATATATATATATATCGGTGGGAAGGTATCCAAAACTTGAAAATAATTGATTTTCAACAAGGGTCGTTGATAGTGCTTAATCAGAAGAGAGCAAGTTATATTTTTATGTAAATACAGTCATATATTTCAACGATGTGTAGACCGTTTCAATCATATTGTCAAGAAAAATTAAGGCACAACCATAGCTTTTCAGCTTTCTTTCATTCCTTCTCTGGAGCTTATATTTGATTTCCTTACAATTTAAATATATATTTATCGTTGTGTTTATTATAGAATTTTCGCGTTATTGACCTGTACCTGTTTTTTGCAACACTCTGATTTTCCAGAGATTTCGTATCTAGGCATATGTTATAGTTTTTTATTAATTCATTTTTTATCAAACCAATCTGTGTAATGTTTATGTCTTTTATATTCTTTATCTTTTTAAACAGTTATTTACTAATATTGTCTCCTTTCTCTTTTTTGTCACAATATTCATTTAGAATAGTTTCAACAATCATGAGTCCTTTCAAGTGTGTTCGATATAATACTGTGTTTTGTGTAGTACTGTATAGTTTGAAGTTCTCATGAATAAATGTGGATTCTCTGAATAAGAATATACACATATTTAGCAAAATATGTCTTTTACTAATTGTGTGTTTTTCATATGCACCATTAAACTTGATTAAAAAACGAGAATATTCACATATGATTTTTTAATGTAGAGTTCTCATATATTTCACTAACTTTTTATTCGACTAAAATATATAACAGACTTGTTTCTTATTAGAGACATTGTTGCTTTTGTGACCTGTACTTTTTTTTTTCAACATTTTGGTATTTTTATAGTTTTTTTTATTAGTTCATATTCTCTTAAAACAATCGGGTAATGCTTATATCTTTGTTGTTTTTAAACAATTATTTACTAATATTTTATTATGTTCTTCCTTTTCTCTGTATTATGACAATATTCATTTATAATTTTTGCATCAATCATTCTTTTCAATTGTGTTACATTTAACGTTGTCTATTTTGAAGTTATCATATAAATAAATGCAAATTCTTCAAAGAAGTCTATAAACATATTTTTCAAAAAATGTCTTTTACTAATTGTGTGATTTTCATATGCATCAATGAACTTGATTAAAAAAACAAGAATATTCACAAGTTGTTCTAAAATATGAATTTTCAAGTGTTGATTTCTCATGTTTCACTAACTTTTTATTATTTAGAAAAAAGGCACACATTCCACAAGAATGTGGCTTTTTTTATCTTTTAATTTTCTTATCACTTTGTTTTTGTTGGGACTGGAGTCTTCCACTAGATGCCAAACATTCTCCAATTAGTTTAGTTAATCCAACTGAAGGATCTTTTTTAGATTTTAATCGTCCATTTTGGTGCAATTGTTTGTATTTCTCTTGCACTTAGTTCGCCGAGTATATTCGCCAGATAGTTTTTGAAATTCTTTGTCAGTAGCCTGGTTGCTCCTATAATGAGTGGAATGACAGATCTTTTGATTCCAGTTTCTTTTCATGTCGTACATAAGTCTTTGCTATTTTGTTATTTTCTTCCTCTCAGCTCTGTTCAGGCCAGCATCATTAGGGACGCTTACTTTAACTTGAGTTGCTACTTTCTCCCTCTTGTCCCATATCAACATGTCCGGCTTAATATCCCGTTTTCTATGTATGAAGATGTAGGAATTTACTAGTCATATTAGATGGTGTATGACTTATTACCAACTGTTGTTTCTGGTACATGTTCACAAGACTTGATAATACATGGAATATTCCAGATTTTACAGTGGAGTTATTTACACCCTCCATTATGTAATATTGTATAATAGTCGTTCCCCAACAGGACATTACAATTGGATGTCAAGAGGTTTAGATTCTCTACTTCTGTGTGGCAGATTCAGCAATTGTTGTTATTGCTGACTCACTTCTCATGTGTCTCAGTAAATTTTATTTTTAGAACAAGAATATCCACACACTTCACAAGTATGCGGTTTTTCCCTTTTTTATTTAACTTTTGTTAGTTTGAAGAAATAAATTGGCACCTTCCTGGAGCTAACACTTGATTCTATTAGTGTAAATTTATATCCGAGGGCTCTTTTAAGAATAGACACTGTTCCCTTTATGGCTGCTATATGTATTTCCTTGCAGCTTGGTTTTCCAGGGATTGCTTCTAAGTATTTCGGAAGGTTCTTTTTTATTAGACCAGTTGCTCCTATCACAACTGGTATGATGTTTATTTCTTTCAGAGACGATGTTGTTTTTAGATAATTTTTTACCCTTTTTTTCATTTTTTTAACCTTTTTCTTCTAGGGGATGGAACATCCAACCAGATGTCTGACATTTTCCCCTATTTTAGTGAGTCCAACCAAGTGATCTTTTCAGGATTCTAGCCGTCCTTTCAGTGCAATCGTTTGTATATCACTTGCACTTGGTTCACCGGGTATGCTTGCTATGTACTTTTTTAAGTTCTTTTTCATAAGCCCAGTTGCTCCTTTGATGACTGGTATAATTGAAACATCTTTTAATTTCCAATTTCGTTTCATATCATACATAAGTCCATGATACTTTGTTATCTTTCCCCTCTCAGCTCTGTTAAGCCCTGTATCATTGGGTACACTGACCTCTATTACGGTCGCTTTTTTTGCTCTGTCCCAAATCACTATATCCGGTTTAACAGCTGCGTTTGCCAGATATGTAGCAGTAGGGATTATGTAGTCATAGTGAAATGTGTAGTTGACATTCCCAACTGTTCGTTCGGGTATATGTTTCCAGGATTTTTTACTACACTGAATGTTGAGTTTCTTACATATCTTCCAGTGAAGGTATTTGCAAACTCCGTTATTGCGATCTGTATAATAACCGTCTCCAAGTAGGACTTTGCAACCAGAAATCAGGTTGCCCACACTCTCAACCTCAGTGCTACAGAACCTGCATTTATTATTGTTGCTTAGACCACACATCTTTTTGAAGGCGTTTGTCATGAGGCCCTGGTCTTGTGCAGCCAATATCAAATATTTCGATAAAAAACTCGGTACAAGGTTAACATTTTCCTTGTCTTTGTGTCAAGCCAATTTGTCTTTCTGAGGCCAGTCAACAATGCCAAAACTATATGTTAGTACTGGCATGACAAGTTGGTTAATTGGCGTAACTTTGTTCTTTTTTGTGATTTCAGTTTTGAAGATTTTTCTTACCCAGTGTAAATATTCTTGGCTTAGTTTCTCTCTCATCTTGGAATGCTGGATGGACTCATTTTCATCAATGCCGAGGTATTTGTATGTTTCCTGTTCATTAAGTTCTCTGATTACACTATTTTCATCGTACTGTATATTTTCAGTAGATATCTTCTTGCCAGCTTTCAGAGTACCCCAGTGTGAGTTATCTTATGTCTGACAAAGCTTGCTTTCAGAGTAAAAGAAGATCCAAACACTTATCAAGTATGTGGCTGTTCACCAGTGTTAGTTATCTTATGGCTGACTAAGCGTGATTTTTTAGAAAAAGAACATCCACACACTTCACAAGTATGTGGCCTTTTCCCAGTGTGAGTCATCATATGTGATACTAAATCGGACCTTTTTTATCCTTGGCGACGGCCAGCCAGTATGGATTATTTTTGGTATTCATTTTATTTAATTTCCTCATTGTCAGCGGCTTCTGATTTAATATTCAAATCTGCCCTCTATAAATAGAGGGCTTTTCACCAGTGTGAGTTCTCATATGTGTGACTAGGACTGATTTTTGAGTAAAAGAAGATCCACACACTTCACAAGTATGTGGCTTTTCCCCAGTGTGAGTTCTCAAATGTCTGACTAAGTCTGATTTTCGACAAAAAGAAGATCTACACACTTCACAAGTATGTGGCTTTTCCCCAGTGTGAGTTAATTTATGGCTGACTAAGCCTGATTTTTGAGTAAATGAAGATCCACACATTTCACAAATATGTGGCTTTTCACCAGTGTGAGTTCTCATATGTGTAACTAAGACTTGTTTTTGAGTAAAAGAAGAACCACACACTTCACAAATATGTGGCTTTTCCCCAGTGTGAGTTTTCATATGTCTAACTAACTGTGATTTTCGACAAAAAGAAGAACCACACACTTCACAAGTATGTGGCTTTTCCCCAGTGTGAGTTCTTATATGTGATGCTAAATCTGATTTTTCAGAACAAGAATATCCACACACTTCGCAAATATGTGGCTTTTCCCCAGTGTGAGTTCTAACATGTCTTACTAACCCTGATTTTTTAGAAAATGAAGATCCACACACTACACAAGTATGTGGCTTTTCTCCAGTGTGAGTTCTCATATGTCTGACTACATGTGATTTTTGAGAAAAAGAAACTCCACACACTTCACAGGTATGCGGCTTTTCTCCAGTGTGAGTTCTCATATGCATGACTAAGTTTGATTTTTTAGAACAAGAAGATCCACATACTTCACAAGTATGTAGCTTTTCTCCAATGTGAGTAAACTTATGGCTGACTAAGCCTGATTTTTTAGAAAAATAACATCCACACACTTCACAAGTATGTGGCTTTTCCCCAGTGTGAGTTATCATATGTGATACTAAATCGGATTTTTTAGTACAAGAATATCCACACACTTCACAAGCATGTGGCTTTTCCCCCGTGTGAGTTCTTATATGTCTGACTAAGTGTGATTTTTGAGAAAAAGAAGCTCCACACACTTCACAAGTATGTGGCTTTTCCCCAGTGTGAGTTCTCATATGTATGACTAAAATTGATTTTTTAGAACAAGAATATCCACACACTTCACAAGTATGTGGCTTTTCGTCAGCCTGAGTGCTCATATTATGACTAGGCCTGATCTATAAGAAAAAGAATATCCACACACTTTACAACTGTGCTGCTGTTCCCCGCTGTGAGTTATCTAATGTCTGACTAAGCTTGGTTTTTTAAAACAAAAATATCTACACACTTTCAAAGTTTCCTGAGTTTCTTTTGTGTTAGACTAAGACTGATTTACTTGAAAAAGAAGATCCACAACCTTCACCGTTATGTGGTTTTACCTCACTGTGAGTTCTCATATGTTTTTTCTCCAGTGTTTTTTATGTTTTACTCAATCGTATTTTACACATTACTGAAACCTTGTTTTAATCTTTATTGCAATTTTATTATTAATTTGCTTCAACTTGAAGATAAGAAGCTTATCAGATACCAAACATTTACCCACAGTCTTATATATTGCAAAGAATTAAGCTTTTATAAGATGTTAGTTTTCTTTTCAAAATTTTCTTAGTTTCCAGTGTTCTAGAAAATTTTTTATTACTGATATAAGTTCGGGTGCTGTAAAAAATAATGTTTTCTTAAAAACACATTTTTCTTTCTACAAAAATTTTCTTAGTGCTATAGTTTCGGGTGCTGTAAAAATATTGTGTTCTTAAAATTACATACTCTTCTTTCGACAACATTTTTCTTAGTGCTATAGTTTCGGATGCTGTAAAAAATAGTCTTCTTAAAACCATGTACTTTTCTGCAATTTGATCTCTTATTACCTTTTGTTCTATTCAACAAAAATATATTACCTTTAAGATGTGTTATGTTTTCACCACTGTTTCACAAAATCCATCAAATATTATTGTCAAGTATAATAAATCTTGCTGTAGATGTCGCTGTATTATCCAAATGAAGTATTAATTGTTTAAAAGATTACGTTTAAAGAAAATGATACTCCATTAAAATTGAATAATAGCGTCCAATCAGGAACATCTGTAAAAATGAAATTCAATATTTTAGTATCTGCAAGAACATATTTGTATTCTGATTGTTTATTGGGCCATAATCTAAAAGAAGGTTATATGTTTTTATTGTAGTTAATATTATTGGATCGAACACAATATCTAGATTAATTTATTCTAAAAAGGTTATGTTCCTTGTTTATTGTTGTCGATATTATTGAGTTGGACACAATATCTAGATTAATTTAATCTAAAAAAGTTATCTGTTTTATTGTTGTCAATATTATTGGATTGAACACAATATCTAGATTGATTTAATATAAAAAATATCTGTTTATTGTTGTCAATATTATTGGATTGAATATAATACCTTGATTAATTCAATATAAAAATATCTGTCTGTTTATTGTTGTCAATATTATTGAATTAAACACAATATCTAGATTAATTAAGTCAAAACAAAATTATGCTTTTATTGTTGCCAATAATATTTTATTGAACACAATATCTAGATTATTTTAATCTACAAAAATTATCTGCTTTTTCCTTGTTGTCAATATTATTGGATTGAACACAATACCTAGATTAATTTAATCTAAAAAAATATATGTTTGTTTATTGTGGTCATTATTATTTGATTGAACACAATATTTAGATTAATTTAATCTAAAAAATATCTGTTTATTGTTATCAATATTATTGGATTGGACACAATATCTAGATTAATTTGATCTAAAAACGTTATATGTTTGTTTATTGTTTCCACTATGTTAATTTAATCTAAAAAATATCTGTTTATTGTTGTCATTATACAGGATTGAACACAAGATCTAGATTAATTTAATTTTAAAACTTATGTTTGTTTATTGTTGTCACTATTATTTGATTGGACACAGGTGTTGCTTAAGATATAGTGTAATTGAAAATATTGCGGTTTTTATGATTTATATCCTAGTGAAAGAGAAATACTTATTTGCATTCAGATATTGTTATTATGTCTGCAAATTGTTATTAATATTATTGGATTAAACTCGCAATATCTAGATTGCCATGTCAGCGTGGCTGCAGTCGGGATTGAACCCACTACACAAGTTTGTAGTGCAATTCAAATATTGTCGATTGCTGGAGATTTGATGCTTCACCAAGGCTATCAATGGTTGATAAAGCACCTCGCCTTTCTAAATGGTCACCCATCTGCCAGGCTCAACGTTGCTTCACTTCAGTGATCTGGCGAGAACTGATCTGTCAATGTGATTATGCAGTATATGTGTATGTGTTTAGATTAATTTAATCTAAAACGTTATATGAGAAAATAACCGGATATTTCCTAACTTGAGCAGATCCAGTCCATATAGGGTCTTGATAATCTAGGTTTAGTCTATTTAAAATTCTATCTAACTTTATTTTTTTATGATTTAGATCATAATAGGAAGAAAAACATATATGAGTATTATGTTACAATTTATACATGTATTAACATGCATACATATATTATATAACAATATAACAATATACAGTATTATGTTACAGTTTATATATGTATTCACATGCATACATATATTATATAACAATATACAAATATACATTATTATGTTACAATTTATATATGTATTCACATGCATACATATATTATATAACAATATAACAATATACAGTGTTATGTTACAATTTATATTTGTATTCACATGCATACATATATTATATAACAATATACCAATATACATTATTATGTTACACTTTATATATGTATTCATATGCATACATATATTATATAACAATATAACAATATACAGTATTATGTTACAATTTATATATGTATTCACATGCATACATATATTATATAACAATATAACAATATACAGTATTATGTTACAATTTATATATGTATTCACATGCATATATATATTATATAACAATATAAAAATGTACAGTATTATGTTACAATTTATATATGTATTCACATGCATACATATATAAGAATATAACAATATACAGTGGGTAGCAAAAGCAATATTTCAAGCAATAAGAAATTTCATTCTTAAAAAGGCATTCAATGATACTACAATATTTCAACCAAATAGAAGCACCTCAGGATTCCGCTCTTTACAAGTCAGTTGATAACATTTTTCAGACACTCCAAAGATTGTCCTTTTAATTACTGTTTTTAAATGGTTAAACTAAAGGAACGATCTAATGATATGCGCCAGGAAATCATAGGAAGATGCAAAGGAGTACAGGAAAAATAGGTTCAGAAGTAAATTTGGTGGTGAGTACAGTTGGGGCTATCGTGCGAAAGTGGAAAACAACGGATGGTAATACTAAAAATCTTCTAAAAAGAGGTCAACTACATAAATTAAATGATGTTAGTACTCGTTATATTGCTTTTAACGTGAAGAAAGAACCATTTCTGACTCGTTCATAATATACATAACAACTAAAAATGCTTGTTTGCATTCAACTCAACTTTAGACCTATTAAATCATTCCCCAACAAATTTTTATTGCAGATAGAAGCCACAAACGATAATTAGAAAATTACCCCTTCCCATATCCAGGATATCATAATAAACCTAGAAACTTCGAAGGAGTGTTCGGTTGAAGTTCGGTTCTATGTAAAAATAGAAGTCATAAGAGAGACAGATTGGAGCAACTTAATCATGCGACCAGGAACAGCTTGTTTGTCGGGGTTATTTCACCAACAAGAAGTGGGGGTGTAAGAAAAGGCAGTAAGGGCTTGCAACGAAATGGTGACGTTGCTTACACACAGTCTTTTCTTGTAAAGGTAACAATTAACTGGTAACATTTGCCGAACAACAGTAACGAGGTAATCAGTCTAAGAGACGCCAAACGACTAGCAAGCTAGGTAACTAGCTTCTTAACTAATCACTAACCCGTAGTGAGACAACTCCTTTTATACATACTAACTCTCAGTGTCGAGAATTCCAACGTGATTTCCAACGAGATTAGAATGTCAATTAAACTTAGTAGGAATTAGACACCCAGTTTTCCAGTAACGGCAAAACAGCAGTTCAGTGTCTTTTCTTCCCTCCGACCCACCCCCTGGTAAGTCAAATCAATTTCAATTCTTACATGTTTTCAATAAAATCTAATTCTATGAATTTAGACAGAAAATACTCAAAATTAAAATACTTGTAAAACATAAAGATGCAACATTGTTATTAGATTGTGACTCTTCTTGAATTCTGTCTATGACAAAGATAGTTGTGGTAGTTATACCAGACCAGATGTAGCAAATTAGTGTTTTGACCCTACGAATGGCTCAGAAAAATAAGCACACATGGGTACTTGGTACTTTTCCTGTTTTCGTAATTTTAAAAAGTAAATATTGATTTAATGATTATTTTTTGTTGTGTATTGAGAATTATTTTTATTATTGAATGACTTGATGTTTGAACGCAGAACCCAGAATGCTACTCAGATAATAATAATAATAATAATAATAATAATAATAATAATAATAATAATAACAATAATAATAATGATAATAATAATAATAATAATGATAATGATAATAATAATAATAATACAAATGATAATAATAATACTAATGATAATAATAATAATAATGATAATAATAATAATGATGATGATAATAATAATAATAATGATGATAATAATAATGATAATGATAATAATAATAATAATAATGATAATAATAATAACAATAATAATAATAATAATAACAAAAATATTCTGCTAAATCTTTAGATTCTAACCCAGCATAGTTTACACAATAAAAATTCAAACTCTATATATTTTTGTACGTTTCAAGAAGTCTGCAAAGAAACAATTAAAAAATAATAATAAATATTAAAGGTTTTAGAATGGGGGATTACTTTCCTATTTAAATCAACTTTCAACAGCCTTAAAAATACATCTACGAAGCTTTAAAATACATCTGCAAAGAAGGAATTAAAAAAAAATAATAAATATTTAAGATTTTAGAATGGGTTATTAATTTCTTATATAAATTCCATGTAAAGTGAGCACCCACTTTATGGTCAGTTAGTGATCATTGTTTGTAATTTCGAAATTTTACCAAACAATTTACTAAATGAAATTTACCGTAAAAATATCGTTGTTGGTTTTCTTAAATTTCTTATATTTGGTTTCATATAAAAATAGGGGGGGGGGTCATTTACAATTATTATTCGGGGATTTTGTTTTTTACTCTTTCGTTGAAAAAATAAAAGATTTTTAGGAGATGTTTTAATCGCAAATTCATACTTTTATTCACGTCTTCTATGAAACATATAGAACCAATATTTTTATTAGATTGCAAAATAAATAAATAAATGTAATTTAACATTTAAGTTAATTTTAAAAGTTATTTAATGGAATTGTAAACAAAATAAGAAGAAACTTACCTTTCATTCCAGGAATTCAATGCGAATAAAAATCAAGTTAAATTCTTTGTTCTTTTGTGTTCAAAACATAAAATTTATTTTGATTTTTTAGGATCTCTTCAGTCGATGAACACAACTTTTGTTTTGTGTGTCCAATTCATTAAGGAATGAAATATTTGAAAATATAACAGAATCAAAATTTGAATATGAAAAACACGATTTAAACGTGAAATTATTTAAAGAGAAAATCCACTGCTAAAGATTTAGGTCATCGTAAAACGGTGTAATCATTATTTCGTTCCTCCTGTAAAAATGTCCGTTACTTAGGGCGCCGAATTGTTTTCTTATCAAGTTTTGATTATATTTGTCAATACTTTGGGTATTTATTTGGTAAATTTCTCTTTTGCGTGTCTAATTTATTAAAAAATATATTAAGATCAAAAATGAGTTTTTAAAGACTGAACATTTCATTATTATTTGGATTAGTCGAACTATTGTTAACATCCAAGATGAGAACAGTAGTTCGAATAATCCAAATAATCATCATATTAAAAATTGACAAACTAAATATTTCACATAAAAAACTTAAATAAGGAATAACACAAACAACGAAATATGGAATTTAGACAATACATTTTTTTACTTGGGAATCACCACTTATCAAGGTCCGAAGGCAACGCGAGGATAGGAATTAATGAATAAGGCCGTGACAGTGATCATTAATTGTGTAAATTTGGTAGAATTGGCTTATTTATTGTGAAGGGTCAACAAGAATTTGTTTACATTTGATTTGAACGCTACCATTTTTTTATCCAACAGTTCAGATCAAGAGTGAAAGAATCTTGTCATGACAAAGAGCTTCCCCAAGACGAGAGTCACTGATTTCAATTGGGGTCAGGGCATATATGACGAAAGAAGAGAAGCTTGGTTTTCGATGCGTTAAAATTAACCAGCCAGCTTTTTCCCCATTGCACCGAGTTCTCAAGATGAGAAAAGAGAATAAAAAATCTCTTGGTCATTGCTAGTCTTTGAAGTGTTGCCATAAATTGCGGTGTCGTTTGTATAAATGTTTAGGAATGATCTAAGAATGTGATTTGGGAAATCCTTGATGAAGATTAAGAAGAGAGTTCGGCCCAGGATGGAATCTTGAGGGACGCCATCGTTAATACTATGAGTTTCTGATTTCGGCCCATCAACAACTACTCTTATAAACCTATCTAGGCATATACTTATTCTCTTCGGATGCTGAAAGCTATCTGGTCATTTCGGATTACTACAGCAAATACATAGTGATACGGAAGTTATCAGAATAGTTTGCGAGTTCGAAATTGTAGAAATTAAACTAAACAAATAGAGTGTGACAACGTTGCTTATCATAACAGTTTTAAATACCGGAAATTCGAAGCAGATTTGAATTGCAGACATGTAACATCATTAAAAACATTATCACATACTCCGTTGAATTGGTTGAGAGACAAATTCAAATGAAAAACACATTAAATAATTCAAACGATTCAATAAATATATTTAATTTGCTTTGATAAATTTTTTTGTCCGTCTGAAAACAGACTTTAATAAGCGAAGTACTTTTTTTTTAAGAAAAAACAAATTTTACGATTTTTAGGGATAATAAATAAATTGACTTCTTTTAATAAAGAGAATGTGTCTTTTAATAAAGAGAATATGGAGGGAGACCATCGACTATTTTTTTTTCTTAAATGTCGGTCATCGACTATTTTTAGTTTGTTTTTTTTCTCTTAAATGTCGAAAACACTTTTTGGGTTTGTATTACTCTACACATAGATTCGAAAACGTTGTCAAAAACAAATACATAACAAATAAATGTTATCAAATGCAAGTTAAGTTACTTCTAACTGGATAATTTTCTAGTGTTTTTATTTAATGTAACATGTTTGTTCAGCTCGAACAAGATACAGTTTTTACCGATGTATTGGAGCATTTAAAATGGCGCCCGACTCTCTCGCTCACACGGTAAGTTTGGGAAAAAGGGTTATAAATAAACATTAGAAAAATACTGTTGGAAAGTCGCTAAATATATGTTACCGTGACATAGGCTGACATATAATCAGTGGGTTTCTAACAGTATTTTGTATATTTTAATTTTTTACTCATTTTCCCAAACTTCAACAGAGAAGCCGGCGCCATTTTAAATTAAGAAAAAAAACCTTGCCTAGAATATTGTATTCGGTTTATTGGAAACTGAAAATATTCTAAAAATTGAACTATTTGAAAAATTTTGATAGATTTTTAAAGTTTGAAAATTGAAAAAAAATTAACTCGTAAAATTCAATTGATTTCATTACGTAAAAGATATCTGCATGAACGTACGCAGGCACTTTGTAAACACTATTTTTTTTAAATAAAAATTATATTTCTATTATTTTTAAACAACTTTGTAAACACTGTTTTTTTTAATAAAAATTATATTTCTATTATTTTTAAACAACTTTAATAGTTTATTTTGTAAACAATATTTTTTTTTAAATAAAAATTTTATTTCTATTATTTTTAAACAACTTTAATAGTTTATTTTGTAAACAATATTTTTTTTTAAATAAAAATTTTATTTCTATTATTTTTAAACCACTTTAATAGTTTATTTTGGAAGTATATTCCATTAACAACCTAATTTAAAAAGAGAAATTACGAGTGTTTTATATTTTATTCGAAGTTTTTTGTTAGGGGTGTAACCCCCCCCCCCCAATTCTGACAGACCTAATGGGCCGTTCATGGTATTTTTTACAAAAGCTGTGATAGAGGGAGTATATTTTCAGATTAGGATAATGTGCGTTATTTTCAATAGATTACAATAGATTATGTTGTTTTAAAATAATGTGAGTTATTTTCAATAGATTACAATAGATTATGTTGTTTTAAAATAATGTTTTCAAATGCGTATCATACACTTACATTGACTTGAATGATTTAAATTTTTCAAAAGGAAATATCATTTTATTTCAGGTTACCGGGTATATTTGGCAGGTACTTTTCCAATTTTCTGTCACCGGGTATATTTGCCAGATAGACTTCCAATTTCCTCTCCTCGGGTATATTTACCAGTTAGTTTTTCAATTTCTTGTTAATGAGTCTAGTTACTCCTATAATTACCATATAATTACATCATTTTAGTATGATTAAGATCTTCCTACGATTCCAATTTCTAATTCCATGTCGTACGAACGACTTTCGTATTTTGTTATCCTCCCTTCTCATCTCTGTTTAACGTTGCATCGTTGGAAACACTCATTTCTACTAATACTACTACTATAAGGTTGATTCGTATTCTTTCGTGTTTCATATAACGATGCCAGCTTTAGTAGATCAGTTTTTAATACGTAGCCGTAGGAATTACACAGTCATAATGGATCGTGTGTGACTTATTTCCAACTGCTCTTTCTGTATACGTTCGCAACATTTGTTGAAGCATTCGGTATTTAAATTTTTACAGATCGTCTAGTGAACGTATTTACATTCATCTTCTTAAAATCATTAGCAAGTCTTGATTTTTATCAGCATTAATAATTTTAATCATTAGACATTGATCCTTATTTAATTCACCCGAAATATGCTTAGCCCGTTCTTCTATTTTTACTGCAAGTTCTTGTATACCTTTTGGGATATTTCTGTAGCAGATTTGTTTTTTAATTCTCTCTCATTTATAAGATAATCTTGTTCAAAATGGCTTTATTAAGTGATGTTGGTGTACTATTCTGAGGTTTGTATTTTGAAAGATCCAGTACTCACAATAGCGGTACAATGCAGATGACCCCCTACCTCATGCCAATATGGACAGATAAAGCCAAAGTCGTGTTCTCCGTGTGAGTTCTCATGTGTCTGTTTTTATCGTTGCAATTGCTATTTATTATCGTGTCATTTATGATTGTTTTTTGTTGCTTTTAATCAAATCATAGATTTCTTTCCTCTCCTCATTGTATGTTCCATCATTCATTCTCTAATATAAAACTTCACTAATCCTCGAGTCCTTGATTTTATGATAACTTTTCTGTGTCCATAATAAAAATTTTAGGATCAAGTAAAGATTAGATACCACGTAGCAGACGACAAAAAAAAAGGCGAACAATTCAAGAAGCACCGTTTGTTCGACCTTGACATCGCCGTTAGTTGTTTCTAAACTTGTAAACAGGGCAAATAGCAGACATATTCGAACAAAACTTTTAAGGATAAAAAACAACAACTTTTTTATTTACGCAAACTTTTTAAAACGAACGTATTTAAAAAAATATATTTAAATAAATGGGTGTCTTTCTGAGTACGTTCTTTTTTTATATATTTACAGAACTTTTAATAAAACTATTAATAATAATAATAATAATAATAATAATAATAATAATAATAATAATAATAATAAAAATAATAATGATAATAATAATAATAATAAAAATATAAATAAATAAATGGTAGATTTTTTTAGCATATTATAAACACTTCACCCACCCCCCTATATTAAGAACGGCTTTCGGAAAAAGCACCCCAAACCTCAAAAGCCGTTCTTAACATGGGGACGTTGGGAGGTGTTTATTCCGAAAGCCGTTCTTAACATGGGGTAGTTGGTGTGTTTATACTACGCTGGGGCAGGTCGATAAAATAATACCAAATAAATAAATAAACCGAGGTTATAACTGAGAATTTCGGATGATGTCAATAAAAAAATACACAATTTAAAAAAAAAAGTGAAATAAAATTATTATAACCAAACTTTTTATGGCATATAAACAAATAAAAAATAACTGACTTGTGCGGAATTTTGCGACCAAGAGTAATTTGTATGTACAGTGTGTGTGTGTGTGTGTGTGTGTGTGTGTGTGTGTGTGTGTGTGTGTGTGTGTATCTTTCTTCGTGCGCTTTTAATACAATTCAATATTCATTTAAAGTGTGATGTATGTAGGTGGTCAGTGGCCGAGAAATCTTTCTAGACCGAGGCAATTTTTATGCATAATAAAATCACAAGTATAAACAATCAAGATTAAAAAAAATATATTTTATTAACATATCTTTTATAACTTTATTTTTATAAAGATGAAAAGTATTATCACAAGATACAAATCTTTTTATAATTTTTATTTTTATTTAAAAAAAAAACAAAAAAAAACTTGCTATTTGATTACTTCTCCATAAAGACAAGTTTAGCGTCCGAAAATTTCAGTTTCTAATGTTTTGCAATTAATATAGGACATTGATTTTAGTTTAGTTTATTTTTTTTCATCATCATCACCATCACCATCACCATCACCATCACCATCATCATTGTTATTATTATTATTATTATTAAAGTTCTGTAAATATATTAAAAAACGCACTCAGAAAGACACCCATTTATTTGAATATATTTTGTTCCATATACGTTCGTTTTGTTACTTACACAAAGTTTTTTTTTGTGAATAGAAAAAAGTTGTTTTTTTAATCCTTACAAGTTTTGTAAATATTTAATATGGTAAATATCCAGATCCGCTACTACAGAACATCGATCACTCTAATTTGATTTTTATAGGTAATTGAGGTCGCTGACAACGAATCTGATAGTCAAACTTGGGGCAAATTTACCGTTTGCATGGTATTAACCCCATAACCCCCGAACCCCCGAATAACTTTCTACCATTTTGCAGCCTCCGTTTACGCTACGCGCGTGCGCTACATCATAAACGACGGCTTGCTTCACCTAGCAAACTGCCTTCTCACATGGCGTACCAATCAAAAAATTACGGACTGACATTTTTTTTTAATGACTTACAGTTAAAAAAAAAAGTATAACAAATTGGGGGACTTTTTTTTGTTGTTGTTTCGCGTAGTTTTTAATGTGGTTTACAAAAACATAAGCATCAAACATCTTTATGTTTTTCATTCTTTTTTTGCGGGAGGGGGATTCAATTATAGAACTTATGTGGCTTAATAGGTGCTTTTGCAGTTTAGTTAAACGTTTTTTTTCCGTAAGTAACGCACCGCACACCGACATTTACCAATTAGAACACCATTGCCATTTTCCGAAGATTTTACGCGCCCAACATCACATTCGCCCCCCCCCCTGCTTGCGCCCCCAATGTACACAGTAAAATCTTCGGAAAATGTTAAATGGTGTTCTAATTGGTAAATGTTGGTGCGTTACTTTTTGAAAATTATAAAATTCTATGTTCCAGGTAAACAAAAAAACAAACAAAAAAAAACAGCTAAATTACCCCCCTACTCCAACTTGGAGTGCTTTCCTTTTCTTGTTTTATTTCTTTTTCAGCTAATTTTAAATTTTCCACCCAAAAAGTGCTATAATGTATTTTTGAAAATTAGAAAATTCTATGTCCTGGAAAAAAAAACAACCCTCCCTCCCAACGTAGTTTGCTTGGTGAAGCCGTCGTTTATGCTACAGCGTGCATACGCGTAGCGTAGCATAAACGGAAGTTGCAAAATGGTGGAAAGTAGTTCGTGGGTTCAGGGGTAAATACCATGCAAACGGTAAATTTGCCCTAAGTTTGACTATCAGATTCTTGAAACGATATATAAAAAGACAAAAAAAAAATGTAATTTAATTAATTATCGATTTGTGTTCTATTCTATTTTCTCAAATATTCACACTCGCGAGCAGGGCATTTTACATTTCATCTGGTGATGAGGATGAAAAGATAGAAGAATTTAAAAGCAACTGTTTCATGAACATATAAACTGCAAGATGTTTGTATTTTAGTTTCAAGAACCGTCGAAAGATGTCGCTTGTCAAGGATCGATAACTCTTCCTTTTCGAAAAGTTAGTGCAAACTTAAAATATATTTGTCTATATTTTTAGGTACTCTTGCATAATTTGACCCGAATTCTCGTGAATTCCCGTCAAGCATGGATCGGACGAGACCTGCAATCATCGGTATTAGCCGAGCGTCGTAACCTTTCCCTGGCAATTACTTTATAAATATTAATCTTTAATATTTATAATTTACTTTAGTTTTGCTGTCTTGGATCATTTTGGTAAACTTAACTGTAATTCTTATATATATATATATATATATATATATATATATATATATATATATATATATATATATATATATATATATAAAATATATTTTAGTCATCGACATACAGACCTGTTTCGTTGTTTCACAACTCATCAGTGCCGCTAGACTAACACCTCTCCCAAGCCGAGGATCGAACCTAGAACCGTCGTGATGACAGTCGGCAGTCCTACCCCCTGACTACGGAATCGGTGGCCGAAATTAAACTGTCGGAATGCGTATTTAAATAAACATCCGTCCGCTACTCGTAGAGGGCTCAAACGTTTTGTTTGTAAACAAATTGCGAGCTTCGCATTATTTCAGCTAAATTAAGTAGCGAGTAAGATAATTTACGAGAGTGCTCTACCAAAGAGGGGAGCTTTATAAAATATATTTTAGTCATCGACATACAGACCTGTTTCGTTGTTTCACAACTCATCAGTGCCGCTATATATATATATATATATATATATATATATATATATATATATATAAACAAGTAGGGTGCAAGCAAATTACTGAATGTTCTTAGATATCGATTTTTCTCATATTCACATCTGCGAGTCGGAACATTTTACAACATTGCGGTACTTCTCTATCAAAGGAGGTGGTAATACATGGGAGGGCGGAAAACATGCCAAGTAAAACCAAAAATGTGATAACGCGATACAACGTTGAAATGCGTAAACAAACTAGAAACAGTTACTACACTTCCATCGTTAGTCGTTGATTGCATGTAAAACATCAGGTTTAAGTCTGGAATTATAAGTTAAGGTCATCGTAAAGTTAACGGAATCGAATCTGATAAAAATAAGTCCCAATTTTCATAATGTAATCATGTGATTATTGTTTTGTTTCTTGTTGGTTCAAATCTAGTTTTTGTTATTTGATTGACTTCGCTATTTGTTCAATTCCTTCCTTTTTGAATTGTTTATGTGAAATATTCAGTTTTCCATTTTTTTATATTTGGATTATTTGGATTACTGTTCTCATCTTGGATGTAAACAGTAGTTCGACTAATCCAAATCATAATGAAATGTTCAATCTTTTACACGAGGAACAAAATAATGATTACACCGTTTTACGATTAACATAAGTTCTTTGTTCTGAAGCAGTTGATTTTTTTTCTTATATAACGTTTAAATCGTGTTTTTTATCTTTTAATTTTGATTCTTTTATATTTTCATATATTTAATTGCTTAATGAATTGGACAAACAAAACAAAATTTTTATCAATTTACTAAAGATTATATTAAGAAATCCTAACAAACAAATTTTCTGCGTTGGACACAAAAGAAATGCGATTTTTTTTTTCGTATGAAATTCCTGGAATGGAAGGTAATTTTTTTTTTTTTTTTTTTTTTTTACTTTACAACAATATTATTCAACAACTTTAAAATAATCTTAAATATTAAAATGAGTTTTTTTTTTTTTTATTGCAATCCAATAAAAAATATTGGTTTCGTGAATAAAATATATTTGAAATGTGACCATGTGGGTCGGGTCAATGTCAAGTTTATTTCCAACTCCTCAAAAACCTTTAAACTGACGACTTGTCTAGGTTTTCAATGGTGCTGAAAACGAATATCACATGTAAATTTGGGGCAGATAAGTAGTTTTCATGATATGAAGAAATTATTTTTTTTTTAAGTATTGTGGATATCACTGTCTTATATAAATTTAGCGTAAAAAAAGCACCCGTCTTCTGGTCACCTAATAATTTGGTCATATAAAACAAATTTGAAAATGAAAAAAAAAAAATGAACGAATCTCTTAGTAAAAAACAGCGCCGGTTTTTGGTGGTGCTGAAAACGAATATAACACTTAAAAATTGCTTTATGATATGAAGAAATTACTAAGTGACCAAAAAGTGGGTGCTCATTTCACGTTAGTTTTATATAGGAAAGTGATCCCCCACTTATTGAAAAAGTAATTTCTTCATATCATGAAAACTACTTATCTGTCTCAAATTTAAATGTGATTTTCGTTTTCAGCATCACCGAAAACCTATTTAAGTCGTCATTTTAAAGTTTTTTTTAAGGAGTTGGAAAGAAACTTGGCATTGACCAAAATGTGTTTATTTAAGTAAAATTTTAATATATTTTTTTTTAATTCAATTTTCACCCCAAACAAGGCACAGTGCCACTTTGAAGCAGGGGGCTACTATTAGGGAATTAATTAGCGGGGTCATTATGAGGGGAGAAGAGTAGAAAGATGTTTGTTAACATTACACTTAAACTTCTGCATATCATTGCAGTTGGGAAAGCAGAATCCCGGAAGGGAGTTCCAAAGACCCGCCGTTCTGGGGAAGAAACTATTGGAGTAAAAGGCTTTCTTGCACCTAGGGATCTCTACTGTAAAGTGATGAGACTCAGTAGCTTGTCGGGTTTGTCGGGGGTAGTTACGTCGGGGAGGTACAAGTGTTTGCATTAAAATAAGTTTACAATATGAAAGGTAAGTTATTTTTTTACGCTTGAAAAGTCATTTAAAATATTCCGAAAAATAGAATTTAAAAAAAAAAATTAATATTGACGCCTTTGTTTCATAAATTAAACTGAAAATAAGCACCCACCCCTTCCTAATCTTTCTAATAATAGATGATTCAATCTGATATTTGGATTTTTTTTATTCAAAAACGAGTTTATTTATTTTCGTTATTTCTGAGAAAATAATAATGTTTACCATAAACAAAATAAGTTGATCCAAAGTTTGTCGAATTGTCAGACAACTGAACACAAAATGTTTTTTTTTAAATATTTTTATTCTTTTTTTAAAATATTTTTCCAAATACTTTTTTGTCCATATTTATCTAATATGTCGCTAGAGAATTGTTTGAATTTTGATATTTTATTCAATATTTAGGGTTTTCGAATAAGGATAATTTTATTTAATAAAGTTTACATAAAATGAGCCCTAATTTATTGGGCATCACTAATTAACAGAAACTTAATATAGAACAAAATAATTTTTAAATATTTACAATCGAAACCAGCATAGTTTTTTTCGGGGGTTTTTTAAAATATTTTTTGTGTTTCTTTTCGATGTAGTTTTATGTCCACAATTATTTATTATGTAGCTAAATCATAATGTTTATCATAAACACAATAATTTGATTCGATTTGCATTTCTAAGAGTACTAGGAGTCGGAGTCGGAATTATTTTATCAGACTCCGACTCCTTAAGTCTAATAAATTTACTTTTTTACATGGGTCTCCTGTTTGGTTTTACCTGTTTTTTTTTTTAATTACACAAAATACGGCACATTGGCACTTTGATGTAGGGGGCTACTATCAGGGACCTAAGTTGCAGGGATACTATGTAGCGAGTTTAGCAGCAAAATGTTTGTTTACATTACACTTGAACTTCTGCATGTCAGTACAGTTGGGGAAGCAGGAAGCCAGAAGGGAATTTTTAAGTCTAGCAGTAGGTGTATCAGAATTTTTGTAGGAATTTTTGACACCCCTAACATGAAAGTTCGAATAAAATATTAAAAAAAAAACTCGTAATTTCTCTTTTAAAAGTGGGTTGTTTATTTTCTTTATGGATTATACTTCAAAAATAAATTATTAAAGTTGTATAAAAATTCATAGAAATATTATTCTTTATTTAAAAAAAAATCAGTAATGAAATTGAGTTTTACGAGTTCAGCATTTTTCAATTTTTAAACTTTTAAAATCTATCAAAATTTTTCTATTGATTCTATTTTTACGATATTTTCAGGGTCAGTCTGAAATTTTATGCTCTTTCCAATAAACCGAATATAATATTTTAGACAAATGTTTTTTTTAATTCACGCTCCTCCCATTTTGAAATGTCTATTACAAAGAAAATAATTAATTTACTCACCAAAGTTTATATATATCACAAATTGGAGATAAAGATCAATAAATAATATATTCAAATTTAAAACAGAAAAGTAGTGTTTTTTTAGAAATTTACCTGTAAAATCCGAAGTTTAAAATCCCTTTTTTTAAACCACGTTGTTTGTTTTTTTTTTTTAATGAAACCTTGGTCCTTGCTCCTTTAATTGAAAAAAAAATAGTGGTTGAATTACATTTTTCGGGTAGTTATAAGCTTGGAAAGACAGGGGGTCGAATTAATTCACGCCCCCTTATTTTGAAATGTCTATTAAAAAGTAGATAATTAATTTACTCATCAAAGTGTTATATATCACAAATCGAAGAAAAAAGATCAATAAATAATATATTCAAATTTAAAACAAAAAAAAGTGTTTTTTAGAAATTTACCTTTGAAGTCCGAAGTTTAAAACCTTTTTTTTTAACACGTTGTTTGTTTCTTTTTTTTAACCGAAACCTCGGTCCTTGCTCCTTTAATTAAGAAAACATTAGGCGTTTAATTACATTTTCGAATAGTTATAAGCTTGGAAAGACAAGGGGTTGAATTATTCAATATTTTTCACAAAGTTTCTGACACACCTAGTCTAGAAGTTCTAGGGAGGAAACTATTTGAATAGAAGGCTTTCATACATCTAGGGATCTCTACCGTGTTGGGGTGGGACTTTGCTGCCTGTCGGGTTTGTCGCGGGTATTTTCATTAAGGGGATACAAGAGCTTGTTGTTCGTCAGAGCATCCGCCATTGAAATACTTTTAAAACAAGCGGAGGGATGCAATATTTTGTTGATGGGACAGTGACTGAAGCTTAGATGACAGTTCAGGATCTATCAAGTTGGCGACTTTCTTTTGAGCCCTGCCTAGGAGCGATAGACTACTAGCTGATGCACCAGCCCAAATGTCACAACAATACGCCATACATGGGCAAATGGTAGCTTTGTAGAGGTATAGGATATTTTCAAGTGTAACTTTCTAGCAAGATAGAGAGAGCCCACCTTCTTCGCAGCAGTCTTGGCAATGATCTCAATGTATCTATTCCAACTCATGTTCCCTGCCTTGACAGAGTTAAAAGTAGACTTCGTAGCTTAGTGAGGGATGCCATTTTCTTTTCCCTGCAAACTCTTTCTCACAGCCTGTCTCTGCTTTATCATTATTTTCATTATACGTGCTCGTCTGAGCTTCAGTCTATAGCCCCCCTCGCCAAATTTTCATGAGAAACACTCGTCTAGCTGAAAAAAAAAATATCAATAATTTCCCCACTCTTTATCTGTGCCTAAACATAAACATAGATTCCATGAACAAAGTTTCTTTCTTAGAATGCACACCTGTGAAACTCTTCCATTTGCCTGCTTTCCAGCTGACTATAATATTGTCATTTTCAAGTCCAACATAAACATGTTCTTAATGAGCCGTTCCCTACAATTACTACAACAGTGTTCCATTCCCCACTGTATGCTTATTAACCCTTATGCTCGAGTGGCATCTGGGCCTTGATAAATGCGGACTCTTTTGTAAAATAACATAAGTCAAACGTAGGTATATAAAATTTCAAAAAAAAAATTTTCACTGACTCAAAAAAATATAATAATTTAAAACTTTTCTTTAACTTGAAAAAATATATTAATTATTATGTAAAAACAATTTTTTAAAAATATAATAATTTAAAACTTTTCTTAAAATTCAAAAATATATTAATTATTATGTAAAAGCAACTTAAAAAATATAAAAATTTGAAACTTGTCTTTAACTTGAAAAAATATATTAATTATTGTTTAAAAACAACTTTTAAAAATATAATAATTTAAAACTTTTCTTTAACTTGAAAAAAATATATTAATTATTGTGTAAAACAACTTTTAAAAAATATAATTAAAACTTTTCTTTAACTTGAAAAATATCTTAATTATTGTGTAAAATTACTTTTGAAAAATATAATAATTAAAAACTTTTCTTTAACTTGAAAATATATATTAATTATAGTGTAAAAAAACAACTTTTAAAAATATAATAATTAAAAACTTTTCTTAAACTTGAAAAAAATGTATTAATTATTGTGTAGAAACAACTTTAAAAAAATAGCAATTGTTAAAAACTGGGGTCACAAATTTAAATCCAAAAAGTTTCAGCACTTTGTAAGAACATATTCTGTAGAGATCATAAAATTCTCTAAAGTTTCTCCCGTGAACAACTTGTGCTCTAGTTCTAATTAAATAACTGGATACCTATTAAGTCTGCACTTTATAAACCACACACAAAATTAATAGTGCCAGCTAAGAAATGTTAGGTAAGCCTACCTAATCCATTTTACAGGGAAGTACAACTGTAAAATATATATTGTCTGATTATTATGTGAAGATGAATTAGTATTGATACAACACACAAACATTTTAAGGCCAATCGATTTGGCAGGTGAGTTGTTACACATTCCTTACACATAATACAATTTAATGTCCGGGTAAAGTTTGCCATAGTAAAACAGTAAAGATGATATTTAATGACAATATGGATACTCAATAGCAATGATAATCATATGAATTATTTAATTCAATACATCAAATTCAATAATAATAATCATATAAAATATTACTTAATTCAATAAAAACTCCATAGTAATGATAATTATATGAAATGATATTTAATTCAATATAACAAACTCAATAATAATAATAATATGAAAACACAAACCATGGCCGACAATTAATTTTGTGGTCGTTTGACTTGTTGATCTAGTGTTACTCTTCATCAATTCTCTGTTTAGGTAACTCATTATAATACATCATCATATTCCAGTACGTTTTATTCAAAGCTATAGAGTTATATGAGTTTTTTTGTTTGCTTCTCAAGTCACAGGGAATGCCTCTGCTAATATGGCCCATAATCCATAGTATCTCATTATGTTTCAGTTGCAATGTGTGTTGTTTTTGAACGCCAATAGGGATACTTTTTCAGTATATTTTGTTTATTAAATTTTTACATGAAATTATAGAATAGTAAACGACACTCGGCTCTTATTCTCCCTCAACAAACGTAAAAAAATAAAACCGATACAACTATTTCTCTGCCACAATAAATTGTAACCATATTGTTTATCATGTTAAATGCATAAAATATAAATTACATGCCAAATGTGTCTGACTAATATTTAAATGTAAAACATTAAACTCGCTTAATATAAAGGATTACAAATCATTTTAACGTTTGGATGAATAAAAAATGAACAAATATTTTAAGATATAACATTCCAATCCAATTTTAAATTTTTTCGTCTCAAACAATAGTAGCCTTACAATCAACAAAGGAGAATGGTTGGATTTTGATGTTTGTCCGATTGGTCGAGAGTAGGTATGTTTGTGCAGAGCCTATATTTGAGACTCTCTTACTATGTTAATTATGTATTAAAATATTTTGTTTTAATCAATAGTTAATGATTAAATATTAACTCGCTGACGAGTTAAACACATGTAGTAACAACAATTTCTATATTCAAATGAATTAGCGATAAACGGATATCATTAAACAATCTATAAATTTGAATAATATGCTTTAAATTTTATAAATATATACGGAAAACAAAAAATAACTAATAAAAAAATAAATGTACAGATTTTAATGTAGGTTTTCGAACCGAATTAGTTACGTTTTCGGCATTAAATAAATCCATTATAAGAAATTGTCGATAGTTTTGATAAATTTACATATTTTATATACAGTATATGCATGTGCTTTAGGAAGGCAGAAACAAACGTTTTCTGATGAACCTAGATATATTTCTCTCATTATAACAATGAAACATATTACATCAAGATTGTCACACATGCACATGCTCACATGCACATTTTCCTTAAAACAATATACGTTTATAATGTATTTAGTCAATACACATATCTTAAAATACAACGGTTTATTAAACTCAGTGAAAATGATTTACACTTTGAGAGCATATGTAACTTTATTAAACATTTAGTTCACATATTGTTTAAATTACTGCGTCTTACACGTGTTTCATTGCATAAACTAAAACAAATCATCAAAGAAGAAAATGTTAATCTTTTTCTTGGTTCAAAAAGAAATTTAATTTTAAAGCTCATTAGAAAGGTTTTAACGAAATAAAAATCCAAAATCGATTAAAGGAAACGTAATTTTAAAGCGAATTAAAAACAACGTTTAAAAAACAATAAAATATCTACTGGTTATCAATACAACATTAATATGCAGAAGAAAGAAGTTTAGTTCGTATACCATGAGTTGAATGTACTCATTTTACAGGCGATATTTAAATTCATACAAAGCTTTCAACATTAATATATTTTAATAATTTATACTATTAGAAGGTGAAAATAATTAGGATAAAAATCATAAAGAAACTAAAAAAGTATATGAATAATAAAATACGCAAAAATGGGGGATGAAATAATTTCTTAAATTTCCAAAATAAAAAATTATTTTACTCAGAATTAAAATAACTACTAAGAATATCAATTCTGTAATATTTGGTAAGGTAATCAATTCACCGTTTTTGCTATACAAATATGTATTACATCGTAATTAAAAAAATAAAATTGCAATAATCGATTGTTAAAACTTTTTATATCATTTCGATAATAAAATATGTGAATGATAATGCATTCAAAAACGTTGGATTAAATAATTTGTTGAATGAAAAAACTGTTAATATCTAAAAATAAAAGTAAAAAAATAAGAACCTTATTCTGTTTCATGAAATTCGCTATTATTAGTATTAACAGTTATGTAATGTAAGGAAAATATCCAGTTAAATATATGAATAATAAAATACGCAAAAATGGGGATGAAATAATTTCTTAAATTTCCAAAATAAAAAATTATTTTACTCAAAATCAAAATAACTACTAAGAATATCAATTCTGTAGTATTTGGTAAGGTAACCAATTCACAGTTTTCGAGAGCTTTTTTGCTATACAAATATGTATTAAACCGTAAATTTAAAAAATAAAATTGCAATAAACGATCGTTAAAACTGTTTATATCATTTATATAATAAAATATGGGAATGATAATAATGCATTCAAAAACGTTGGATTAAATAATTTGTTGAATGAAAAAACTGTTAATTTCTAAAAAATAAAAGTGAAAAAATAAAAATCTTATTCTGTTTCATTAAATTCGCTATTATTAGTATTAACAGATGTGTAATGTAAGGAAAATATCCAGTTAAATATAAAACACATAAATAAGCAGCTATATTTCAACACAGAAATACAAACAAAAACTATTTTGAAAGACCATATTAGTATGCATTGCTAAGTAACTAGATTATATATTGATTTGTATTATTCACTTTAATTTACTGAGTATTTTAATTAAATTTTCATGTATTATAAAATTATTATATTTCTATTGTTAGCAATATATTTTTTATTTATTTCAGTAGCAACTATGGTATCTGTATGTATATTAGTAGCAATATATTTTTATTATTAATAATAGTACTAATGTTCCTTAAAATTCTTACTATATTATTGTTTATTTAAATTTAATTATTGCATAATTCCTTTATCTATTACAAAATACTATGAATAATATTAAGCATTAAAACAATATGAATGTGAACTAAGTGTTTATTTCTGTGATTTTTAAATGTTTTATAAAGTTATGTTTCTTGTTTTCTTGACACGATTAAAATAAACAATGATATTAAAATATTTAATTTCATTTATTTTTTATTTGCAGATGTTCCTGCTTGCATATTTGTAATAAATAGTAAGGGACAATCCTTCTCCTTAAACAGCATTCTATACACAATTATTTCCTTACGTGGAAGACAACAAAAACGGCAGCACACAACTTTATTAGACATATATGTGTGAAGAGTTATTTTATCTGGATTGTTTAGCAAATAGTGATAAGAACATCACACATATTTAAATTTGTGAAATTTTTGTTTAATGTTTTTATAAATCATAAGATATCGCCTTTAACATTTTAGAAAAATCCTTTAATTTCCAAAATAGAATATATTCACTTTTACACTACAAAATATCTCTTATCAAATAAATGAAAAGTTATACACAATTAAGAATTCTTTAGCATAAAATCTAACTTCAATAAAAAAAACTACAGATTAAAACTGAAAAAGTCAGGATAAAATCTCATATACCTTATTACTTGGTAGTGATAACCTTCGCCAGGAGCAATTTTATTTAAATATGAATATACACATTACAGAAAAGCCACATTATTGTGAAGTGTGTGGCTATTCTTGTTTTAAAAAATCAAATTTAGTGATACATATGAGAACTCACACTGCGGAAAAGCCACATTCTTGTGAAGTGTGTGGATATTCTTTTATTGAAAAATCAAACTTAGTGTTACATATGAGAGCTCACACTGGGGAAAAGCCACATTCTTGTAAAGTGTGCGGATATTCTTGTTCTCAAAAATCAGTATTAGTGACACATATGAGAGCTCACACTGGAGAAAAGCCACATTTTTGTGAAGTATGCGGCCATTCTTTTTCCCAAAAATCAAATTTAGTGAAACATATGAGAACTCACATTGGGGAAAAGCCACATTCTTGTCAAGTATGTGGATATTCTTGTTGTACAAAATCAACATTAGTGACACATATGAGAACTCACACTGGGGAAAAGCCACATTCTTGTGACGTGTGTGGATATTCTTGCTCTCAAAAATCAGCATTAGTGACACATATGAAAACTCACACTGGGGAAAAGCCACATTCTTGTGAAGTTTGTGGATATTCTTGTTCTCAAAAAGGAAACTTAGTGACACATATGCGAACTCACACTGGGGAAAAGCCATATTCTTGTGAAGTGTGTGGATATTCTTATTCTCAAAAGTCATCATTAGTTAACCATATGAGAACTCACACTGGAGAAAAGCCACACTCTTGTGACGTGTGTGGATATTCTTGTTGTACAAAATACTCATTAGTGACACATATGAAAACTCACACTGGGGAAAAGCCACATTCTTGTGAAGCGTGTGGATTTTCTTGTTCTGAAAAATCAGTATTAGTGAGACATGAGAACTCACACTGGGGAAAAACCACATTCTTGTGAAGTGTGTGGATATTCTTGTTCTCAAAAATATTCATTAGTGACACATATGAGAACTCACACTGGGGAATAGCCACATTCTTGTGAAGTGTGTGGACATTCTCGTTCTCGAAAATCATCATTAGTGACACATATGAGAACTCACACTGGGGTGAATTGAATGTCTACTAGACACCAACCTCGCGTCTTCGATCTCACTCTACAGGGGGTTACCAGGGATTCTGGTATGAGGATTCTTTCAATTTTTAATTTAAAGTAAACCCTGACCAAATATTCGAAATTAAATGAAAATGAAAAATAAAACTAAATCAACAAACTGGCAGTATGTCGCCCGAGATAAAAAGATCCCCTCAGCTATGCATTGGGTCACAGGAAAATACTGGTGCACCTTCTCCTAGGTTTGTTGCCACAAATAACAACACTAAGCTGGACACTCTACCACATCAGTCAAATTCTAGTCCTGTAATCCGGCTAGACCAAACAAAGACTACGAGGAAAAGACAATATGACCAAGTAAAGGGGTCTATTGGGGAAAATATTTTTTTTTTTACTGTTTCGTATACTCAAGGTATGAGAAATGAGAGGACAAAGCTACAGTATTTGAGGTTCAAGTTAAATCTTCAACCTTGCCAAAAGAGAAAACATCACTAACTGCAACTAAGAACTTACTTTCAATTGTATCCCAAGTACATAAATATCTCCCAAAAGATGTTAGAGAGTCAATTGAGAAGAAAGCTTTTAGGGAAACAGCAATTGATTTTACCAAATCTAACACTGCTGAATTTGCTCAAGGTATTAGAAATGAGGGAGATGTCTACCAATAAAGAGGTCTTATCAATGTTGAACAAGTCGAAAAAAAAAAAACAGGAGCACAACACACAGACAAATGAAAACAAGAAGCACGTTACACCTCCAATACGTGGACACATTATCATCAGAGACGCATGAAGATTACACCTATTAGGTGAATACAATAAAACCGCCAAAGACAAAACAGTAAAATGAGGCCGAATGCTTTTGAATAAAAAGTTATTTTTTAGATTGACACAAGGGCATTTATTAATACTCTCACTGAAAAGTTTTCCAAGAGGAAAATTCGACTGACAAATCCCATTCACAAAATGGAGGAGAGGCTGTGTACGTATTTATTTGTTAAAGGCTTATCCATAGCTAAAGTTTTTACTCGCAACAATCACTCCAGAGACTGTCCTATTTACTTAAATCAAATCAATGATTTTTATATAACAGAAAAGATTATGTTCAATGCAAACGTTACTGATATGGACATGCAGATTTGATACAATCAGAACGTTTGTGGCGCGTACAGAGATAGGTGATTGGAGAAAAGGGAAACTAAGAGGCTTTTTGCACAACATCGGTGAGAGTTATAGACCTACGGAACAGAATTAGGTTGTTTACTTATGTGTAGAAGGATATCTGATATTGATTGAATTATCGGGGTGAGCGCGTACGCAGACCCCACACTTAGAAATAATGCACCCGAATCGTCCACATTTGGGACGATCGCAAAGGTCAACCCAACCGTAGTGCAATGGAAGGGTCTCACTCTGGAGGAACGGCCTTATTGATCACCGTACCCTCGATACCAGGTAAGTATGATATTTAGCCCTTCGTCCCCGGCCTTGGCATTATCTACTGCCAAGGCCTCATTTGGGGTACGAAGAAGCTTAGGCACAAAGGCCAGTAAGGGGGAGTGGGGAAAAAAGGGGTCTTTTCTAGTCCTTAGCTAGACTTGCGTAAGATAGCAAGTACTTTATTATAAAACCTATACTAGAGTTTCTATCACGCACTGTTTCGCCTAACATTCTTACCCGGACCTACTTAAAATAACAGCTCCCCAGCTTACGGGATGGCAGGCGACATTCACGCTGTGATAAAGGAAAAAAGAACATATAACATTATATACAAGAAATAAAAAGGGAAAAATATGTACAAACTAAAGAGGTTTTTTTTTTTTTTTTTTTTTTTTTTTTAATATAAATGGGGGTGAGATGATGGGGAGGGGGGCAAGCTAAAATACACCCAAAAAGAAATAAAAAGAAAACAAATTAACAAAATGCCTATGGGGGCGGGTTAGTAAGGGGACCCTCCCTACCTAACGGCTGGTCTGTCATATGAAACGCCCACTGTCTTCCGGTCCTCTTCCCCCGGGGGGAAAGGGTGAAAGCAAGCAGGTCGTTCCCTAAAGGGGAGTGGAGGAACTAGGGACATGTATGGAAAATAAATTAGGGTCGGGGATAATAGGGATGGATGGCGTCTTCCAAGATAATGTACGTAATGGGCAAAATAGGCCTGGGACAAAATAAAACAAGTGGACTTTTGGGCATCTTTGGAAGCTCTCCTAGTGCCAATCTATCAAAAAATAAAAAGCTATGGGAACAGGATCCACACGCATACTACCCTAATCTAGGCCCTATAAAAAGCACAAGCTATCCACTCTTGGTGGTTACTGCCTATCTAGCCTTAAAACTACCCAATATTATAAGGTAAACCTTATATTACTTGTCTTGATTGGGCTGGGTTCCGAGAAAAAAGAAACCTCAGCACCCTAGGACCAATACCACTAGGGTGGAAACACGAGCTTAAATCTAGCGCCTCGTCGGATGCACAAACTAGTGTTGTGCACCCATCTTCTATCAAAGTCGATGTGGGGCAATCTTTTCCAATCACATCTGATTTTCGTTTTAAGTTGATGCTTAAAACGAACAACCAGATCGTGATCGGAAACGGACTGCCCCCTATAGACAATGTCCAGACGTGAAACCCACGTCACTAACCTAGCCACCGCTAGGATCGCTAGAAACCCCAACCGTTTCTCCCTGTCAAACGGCGGATCCACATTATCGACTACGTACGCTAAATCAAGTGGCACCGACTGCTCGGGGTCGATGCGAGCCGTTACCCCCTCGACATACTCCCAGAGACTCCGCACCCCGCTGCAAAGAAAGAACGCGTGTTCTCTCGTTTCCTCCTCTTCTTCATCGTTGCAGCGTGGGCACGGGGGATAGTAATAATCCCTATCATGATCGTCCCTGGCTAGTTTGCCAAAGAGTGGCAGCGCGTCTCGGACTAGCCTCCACGTAAGAGAAAATTCAGCGTTGTTGATGAAGCTACTGGCAGGCGCCCAACTCCACAGCGAGAGAACTTCCCCCCTCGACAGATGTAGCCGCTCCACCAGCGGGTCTTTCGCAGTCCCCTCCACTACATCCCTATATAGCAACCACCTAGGCCGTGCAAGGTCACTGGACCCCGGCAATGCCCTAAGGGCGGCTCGGCATTCGGTCAGGAAACACCTTTCCCCCGCCGGTCTTCTGCGACCTTCAGCGGCAGGGTTGGATATGAGCCGTGGGAAAGCTTGCTCCACGACTGGTACCCAGGGCGTTTCCTCCATCAGTGTCCGACTCAGGAATGCCAATCTTTCTGCGTGCTTGTGACTAAGCAGATCAGGCATCCCCAAGCCTCCCTCGCTAAGCTTCTGTGTACAGACCTGTCTACGGACATACGGCTTTCCTCCTACCCAAAGAAGTTTGAATAGGAGTTGCTCTAAAGCCTTACAGCGGTCCGCAGGCAGGGGAAGAACAGATAAACGGTAAAGGATCAGCGGAAACACGTATGTAGCACATGCCTCCGCACGACCCTTCAAGGACAATTTCCTCCGAATCCAAGTCCCTACTGACGACTCGACCTTAGTCTGTACTTCCGACCAATTCTTGTCCAGCTGGAGGTCCGGCCCGAACCACACACCGAGGATCTTTACTGGGCCATCTGTCCAGCCGAACGCACCTGGAAGCGAGTTTACCCCGGTCCAGGCGCCCAACCGCAGGCCAACGGACTTGCTGCGATTGATCACGGCCCCTGTGACAACTTCATACTCAGCGATCGCCTCTATCACCGCTTTAATGTCGGTTCGTCGTGCGACGAACACGGTGACGTCATCGGCGTACGCGGACACCCTGGCAACTTTGCCGCCAGGCAGAGCTATGCCGCGTAGGACTGGTCTCGCCGCCTCGTCCCTTAATTTGCGAAGGAAGGGCTCCAACGCCAGGACATAAAGCAGAGGCGACAGCGGACAACCCTGCCGCACCGACCGGGAGACCCCAAAGGACTCCGACAACCTACCATTAACTTGCACCACCACCGCGGGATCACGATACAGGGCGGAGATCCACTTGCGGAAGTCCGGACCAAAGCCGGCGGTTTCCACAACAGCCCTCAGGAACCCATGGTCCACCCTGTCGAACGCCTTGGACTGATCTAAATTGATCAGCGCGGCTTCTGTGTCGTCTTCTACCCCCTCTAAGATCGTGCGAATCAAGTGCAGATTGTTTTGAATCGATCGATCCTTCACAGCGTAGTTCTGATCCGGTTCGACCAAGTCGCCGATAACAGCCTGCAGTCGATTCGCAAGAACACGGGACAAAATCTTGAAATCTGCGTTAAGCAGAGTGATGGGCCTATAGTCATCTAGATTCCCCCCTCCATGTTGGTTCCCCTTCTTCAGAAGCGTGACCACTCCTTTGGTTACCTGCCTCGGGATCGAGTCCTGGGCAAACCAGTGGTTAAACACGCCCGTCAGAAGGGGCACAAACATGGGCGACAGCCTCAAGAACAGTTCGTAAGGTAAACCATCGAGCCCCGGAGATTTGTTGCGGCCAACCTGCTTCAACGCAGTAATGACCTCACGCTCCGTAACCATCCCCTCGCAGCTAGCCGCTCGGGCCGCAGTAAGGCGGGGCGAGCCAGCTAAATAGCTGCCAAACTCCTGGCCGCGGAGTCTGGGTAGTTTGGTGAAGCGCTCCTCCAAATGTTGCCGAAACCCATTGCAGATCTCCCGTGTCGACACGAGAGGACGCCCTCCCAGGTTATTCACCTCCCGAATGTACCCGTCCGAGCCACGTCTTAGGGCAGCCTTACGCTCAACAGCGTCAACGTTCACGGCTTCGTTGGAAACTCTTTCTAACCTAGCCCTAATTAACTGACCTTCATATCGCTCGCTAGCCAAGCGATTGAGGTCCCCCTTAACTAGAGCTAGTTCTAGGGAATCCCCCCCTGCCACCGCCCGGGTCAATCTATCCTCTAAGTGCCTTTTGGTCCGAGCCCTAGTTAACGGGAGGCGTTGGCTGTATTGGACACAAAAGCGCCTAATGGTAGCCTTAAGGTTAACCCACCATCTACTCCCGGTAACCGCCCCCACTAACTCCCTCTGAATTAGTAATGTCAGCTGCTCCCGGAAGTCGACCGACTCCAATAAGGAGGCGTTCATCTTCCAGTAGCCTGCCAACCTAGGCCTATTACCTAATTTCAGACGGGCCAAAACAAGTTTGTGGTCCGAATGACCTAACCAGTGGAACGTGGGACAAGAAAGGAAATCTGTGTCGCCCCTTCTAATTAACATCCTGTCCAAGTATGAACTTGTAAAGGCGGCCGAGCTAGATTGCCACGTCCACATCTCCCTCCCGGGGTGATCCAGACGGAACCTATCGACCAGATCGCACGAGGCCATCAGGTCAGACAGGCTGCTTTCACACCCTCCCGACCCTCTAACCCCCCCCGACCTTATCTATGCTGGGGTCCAGGATGGCATTCCAGTCCCCCATTAAAACTACCCGCTCCGGACCCGAAGAGAGAAACACCTCCACCCGCCGAAAAAAGGAAACCCTCTCGCTGGGGATGTTAGGCGCATAAACTGCCACGATCCGAAACGCGCCGCTTTTAACGGCAACATCGACCACGACCAACCTCCCATGAGCGTCCGCGTGGACAAGTGTAACCGTCGCAGACAGAGTGCGACTCACTAGTACAGAAACCCCCCGGCTATAGAGACTGCCATATGCTGAGTAAACATCAAAATCGTTCACCAGCACATCGCAGTCCCCGGCCCCAACAAAGTGGGTCTCTTGCAAGGTGGCTACATCTACCTCAAGGGCCACGAGATCCCTCAGCACGCGAACAGCCTTGCTTCGGGATCTCATGCCCCTCGCATTTAAACTAGCTATATTCAAGCTCGTTTCCATGTTTCCACTATCTAGTAGTATTCCTCTACTAGGGGTCTAAAGTCCTCGGGGGTCAGGACGTCGAAGGCCTGACCGAGACTGCCCGTGAGCAGTTCGGACGTAAGCCGTCCGTCTCGAGCCAGGCCTCCCACGTCCAGGGGGAACGTCATCTTTAGTGCCCTATAAAAGGAAGGGTGAACGTAAAGTGGGACCCTCCCTTCACATTGGTTGGCTATTTTGCTGAGTGATGGGTGCTCCCCGTCTACAATTTTGAATCCTGAGAAGGCTTTCTTTCCCTCCTCAATCATCCTCCAGAGGGCTTTAGCTCTACCTCCCCTATTCACCCGGACGAAGGTAATGAGAGATGGAGCGTTGCTGAAATTCTTCGGGTCAGTGACCTCCTTTCCATCGACCACCTTGAGGGCTTCCAGTTCTTTCATGTGTTTCTTCTGTCGGCCGTTGAGGTCACTGACCGTATGGCTTAGGTCGGCGGTGCATATTTTTTCCCCAGGCCAGAAAGGGAGTTTCCTGGTCCTTTCTTCCCTAGGGGCCGCCGACTTTCTGTGTTCTGGTGTTTCGACTTCTGGGTCCTCTATGATGTTGGTTTCCGGAGCTCCTTGTTGCTCCATCTCTGAATCCTGGGTAGTGAAAAGGGGAGGGGTAGGCTGAACTTCTTCCTGGGGGGTGGTTTTTTCTGGAAGCTCAGGGTGCTGGTCTTTTTGATCTTCCTTTCTTTCTCTTTTCTCCTGATGTTTGTCATCGTCGCTCTCAGAGCCCGAGGAGCTGCCCCTGAGCTTCCTTTTAGCAGTAGTCGCCGTAGGTCGTGATACGGTTTGTGGAGCCGGCTCTGGTTTCTTGGCTTTCCTGGCTGTTACGGTGCTCCACTTGCTGGTCCCAGCTTCGTCCTCTTTCTTCTCCTCCCTTGATTTTTTCCCTGCTTCCTCCTCGGTTTTCTTGGTCGCCACCGTTGTTGTTGTCTTCTTTTGAGGGCAGAATCGTGCAACGTGACCCGTTTTCTGGCAATGCCAGCATTGTGGTCTTCTGCCCTCAACTATGACGACCATCGACCAGCCCTCGCAGGTAAATTGGGCTGGGATCCCGTGGAATTCTTTGCGGGTTAGCCGCATCTGGAGCCGGTAGTCCCCGGTGTGAATATTTCTAGGTCCTTTTATGGCCTCAATTTCTTCTACATCGCCATACTGAGACAGGATGGCCCCAAGCTGCTCTTCGACGAGGAAGCACGGTACCCCTGTTACCGTTATGGTCGTTCTCCTCTTGGAGAGATATTCCGGTCGAATTTTGATATCTCTCCACACGACGTCACCTCTTGCCAGCTTCTCAGCGTCTTCTTTTGTCGGCAATAGGACCTCCCACATGGCGTTAAAACGCCGGACCGCGTACTGGGCCATGATGTTGAGTTCGCCCAGCAGCTCCATCATAGTATCCTTTGGCACACCTTTGAGTCCTTTCCCTTTCGCGTCTAAGGTTAACAGGGATACCGATCTTTCCCGTATTTTTTCAAGGGCTTCCGGGACGACTTTGATGTTGTTCCCCTCGACGTAGCTACTATATTTCTCGTCGAAGAGCTGCTTGTAGTACTGTGGGCGTCTAGTTTCTTTGGGTTGGGGACCCCAGCTCCGTTGTTCCGCTGCGACTTTTCCGTCCCACACTGCTGCCACAGGAGTTGAAGGTGGTGTTCTTTGCTCCTCTGGGATTGGTGAGTCTGTACCTGCGAGGGCTGGCCACTCCTCGTTTTTAGCCGGCTCCACGCTTTTTGGTTTCCACCCCCCCGGGGAGCACCCATCCACAACAATTACCTCTGCTGATTTAGTTCTTCTGCGGGTCTCTGTGGCCGACTTTTGGGGGCTGCTCCTTGCCGACTGTGTCTGTTCCGGTACTGTTGGTGTCTCGTCGTCGAGCACCCACCAACGTTTTACAGGCCTCCTTTTCTTTTTCTTAGCCGCAGCTGCCTTGGATATATCTTCCTCCTCTCCGCCTGGAGTCTGTTTGATGAAGTCACTCCAGGCTTTGACGACTTGCTCGCGGCTCCCGGTTGTAGGCGGCATCCCTGGCCTGTTAGTGTCGACCACAGAGACCCGTTCGCTCGTCCCGGGGGCGCCTTCCTGGGTGGCGATCCCCTCATCCGCAACGCTACCGAACTCTTGCGACCCTTCCGAACTGGGGGTGACGACCCCCGGGACCTTCCACTGTACTGGAGCACCACCGAGTGTGGTGCCCCCCGTCATCGTCGGTGATATCCCCAGGTATCGGCACTGGGGTGTCACCGGGTGTGACACCCCCCCTTCTCGGCACTGGGGTGTCACCGGATGTGACACCACCCCTTCTCGGCACTGGGGTGTCACCGGATGTGACACCACCCCTTCTCGGCACTGGGGTGTCACCGGATGTGACACCCCCCCTTCTCGGCACTGGGGTGTCACCGGATGTGACACCCCCCCTTCTCGGCACTGGGGTGTCACCGGGTGTGACACCCCCCCTTCTCGGCGCTGGGGTGTCACCGGATGTGACACCCCCCCCTTCTCGTCACTGGAGTGCCACCGGATGTGGCACTCCCCCTCCTCGTCACAACACCAGGGGCGTCCCCCATGGTGTTAGAGGCAGAGGCCTGCCTCTTTTTTTGTTGGCCCAGTGCCCTTCACCGACCCGCCGATTCGGAAGCTAGAGGGCCTTCGCCTAATGGCACGTCGGTTACCTCTAGTCCTGCCGGCTGCTTAAGTCGGATCCAGACACTGGACGGACCTGCAAGAGAAAGAAAAGCAAAGGCAGTTAGTTAGCCACAAGGACCACACACCCAAAGAAGGGGTCGGTCCTTTTAGGCTGGACAAATAAAACCCTTAAGTGGCCAAAATTTGGCCAAGTGGGCTGCGTATAGAACGTTGTCAGTCTTGGTGTAGTTTCTGAGAACAGATACTACACTTTGATCTCACGCTGTTGCTAAACGCTCCTAGCACAAGGTGCCAGGTAAGTATGATATTTAGCCCTTCGTCCCCGGCCTTGGCATTATCTACTGCCAAGGCCTCATTTGGGGTACGAAGAAGCTTAGGCACAAAGGCCAGTAAGGGGGAGTGGGGAAAAAAGGGGTCTTTTCTAGTCCTTAGCTAGACTTGCGTAAGATAGCAAGTACTTTATTATAAAACCTATACTAGAGTTTCTATCACGCACTGTTTCGCCTAACATTCTTACCCGGACCTACTTAAAATAACAGCTCCCCAGCTTACGGGATGGCAGGCGACATTCACGCTGTGATAAAGGAAAAAAGAACATATAACATTATATACAAGAAATAAAAAGGGAAAAATATGTACAAACTAAAGAGGTTTTTTTTTTTTTTTTTTTTTTTTTTTTTTTTTTTTAAATGGGGGTGAGATGATGGGGAGGGGGGCAAACTAGAATACACCCAAAAAAGAAAGAAAAAGAAAACAAATTAACAAAATGCCTATGGGGGCGGGTTAGTAAGGGGACCCTCCCTACCTAACGGCTGGTCTGTCATATGAAACGCCCACTGTCTTCCGGTCCTCTTCCCCCGGGGGGAAAGGGTGAAAGCAAGCAGGTCGTTCCCTAAAGGGGAGTGGAGGAACTAGGGACATGTATGGAAAATAAATTAGGGTCGGGGATAATAGGGATGGATGGCGTCTTCCAAGATAATGTACGTAATGGGCAAAATAGGCCTGGGACAAAATAAAACAAGTGGACTTTTTGGGCATCTTTGGAAGCTCTCCTAGTGCCAATCTATCAAAAAATAAAAAGCTATGGGAACAGGATCCACACGCATACTACCCTAATCTAGGCCCTATAAAAAGCACAAGCTATCCACTCTTGGTGGTTACTGCCTATCTAGCCTTAAAACTACCCAATATTATAAGGTAAACCTTATATTACTTGTCTTGATTGGGCTGGGTTCCGAGAAAAAAGAAACCTCAGCACCCTAGGACCAATACCACTAGGGTGGAAACACGAACTTAAATCTAGCGCCTCGTCGGATGCACAAACTAGTGTTGTGCACCCATCTTCTATCAAAGTCGATGTGGGGCAATCTTTTCCAATCACATCTGATTTTCGTTTTAAGTTGATGCTTAAAACGAACAACCAGATCGTGATCCGAAACAGACTGCCCCCTATAGACAATGTCCAGACGTGAAACCCACGTCACTAACCTAGCCACCGCTAGGATCGCTAGAAACCCCAACCGTTTCTCCCTGTCAAACGGCGGATCCACATTATCGACTACGTACGCTAAATCAAGTGGCACCGACCGCTCGGGGTCGATGCGAGCCGTTACCCCTTCGACATACTCCCAGAGACTCCGCACCCCGCTGCAAAGAAAGAACGCGTGTTCTCTCGTTTCCTCCTCCTCTTCATCATTGCAGCGTGGGCACGGGGGATAGTAATAATCCCTATCATGATTGTCCCCGGCTAGTTTGCCGAAGAGTGGCAGCGCGTCTCGGACTAGCCTCCACGTAAGCGAAAATTCAGCATTGTTAATATAGCTACTGGCAGGCGCCCAACTCCACAGCGAGAGAACTTCCCCCCTCGACAGATGTAGCCGCTCCACCAGCGGGTCTTTTGCAGTCCCCTCCACTACGTCCCTATATAGCAACCACCTAGGCCGTGCAAGGTCACTGGACCCCGGCAATGCCCTAAGGGCGGCTCGGCATTCGGTCAGGAAACACCTTTCCCCCGCCGGTCTTCTGCGACCTTCAGCGGCAGGGTTGGATATGAGCCGTGGGAAAGCTTGCTCCACGACTGGTACCCAGGGCGTTTCCTCCATCAGTGTCCGACTCAGGAATGCCAATCTTTCTGCGTGCTTGTGACTAAGCAAATCAGGCATCCCCAAGCCTCCCTCGCTAAGCTTCTGTGTACAGACCTGTCTACGGACATACGGCTTTCCTCCTACCCAAAGAAGTTTGAATAGGAGTTGCTCTAAAGCCTTACAGCGGTCCGCAGGCAGGGGAAGAACAGATAAACGGTAAAGGATCAGCGGAAACACGTATGTAGCACATGCCTCCGCACGACCCTTCAAGGACAATTTCCTCCGAATCCAAGTCCCTACTGACGACTCGACCTTAGTCTGTACTTCCGACCAATTCTTGTCCAGCTGGAGGTCCGGCCCGAACCACACACCGAGGATCTTTACTGGGCCATCTGTCCAGCCGAACGCACCTGGAAGCGAGTTTACCCCGGTCCAGGCGCCCAACCGCAGGCCAACGGACTTGCTGCGATTGATCACGGCCCCTGTGACAACTTCATACTCAGCGATCGCCTCTATCACCGCTTTAATGTCGGTTCGTCGTGCGACGAACACGGTGACGTCATCGGCGTACGCGGACACCCTGGCAACTTTGCCGCCAGGCAGAGCTATGCCGCGTAGGACTGGTCTCGCCGCCTCGTCCCTTAATTTGCGAAGGAAGGGCTCCAACGCCAGGACATAAAGCAGAGGCGACAGCGGACAACCCTGCCGCACCGACCGGGAGACCCCAAAGGACTCCGACAACCTACCATTAACTTGCACCACTACCGCGGGATCACGATACAGGGCGGAGATCCACTTGCGGAAGTCCGGACCAAAGCCGGCGGTTTCCACAACAGCCCTCAGGAACCCATGGTCCACCCTGTCGAACGCCTTGGACTGATCTAAATTGATCAGCGCGGCTTCTGTGTCGTCTTCTACCCCCTCTAAGATCGTGCGAATCAAGTGCAGATTGTTTTGAATCGATCGATCCTTCACAGCGTAGTTCTGATCCGGTTCGACCAAGTCGCCGATAACAGCCTGCAGTCGATTCGCAAGAACGCGGGACAAAATCTTGAAGTCTGCGTTAAGCAGAGTGATGGGCCTATAGTCATCTAGATTCCCCCCTCCATGTTGGTTCCCCTTCTTCAGAAGCGTGACCACTCCTTTGGTTACCTGCCTCGGGATCGAGTCCTGGGCAAACCAGTGGTTAAACACGCCCGTCAGAAGGGGCACAAACATGGGCGACAGCCTCAAGAACAGTTCGTAAGGTAAACCATCGAGCCCCGGAGATTTGTTGCGGCCAACCTGCTTCAACGCAGTAATGACCTCACGCTCCGTAACCATCCCCTCGCAGCTAGCCGCTCGGGCCGCAGTAAGGCGGGGCGAGCCAGCTAAATAGCTGCCAAACTCCTGGCCGCGGAGTCTGGGTAGTTTGGTGAAGCGCTCCTCCAAATGTTGCCGAAACCCATTGCAGATCTCCCGTGTCGACACGAGAGGACGCCCTCCCAGGTTATTCACCTCCCGAATGTACCCGTCCGAGCCACGTCTTAGGGCAGCCTTACGCTCAACAGCGTCAACGTTCACGGCTTCGTTGGAAACTCTTTCTAACCTAGCCCTAATTAACTGACCTTCATATCGCTCGCTAGCCAAGCGATTGAGGTCCCCCTTAACTAGAGCTAGTTCTAGGGAATCCCCCCCTGCCACCGCCCGGGTCAATCTATCCTCTAAGTGCCTTTTGGTCCGAGCCCTAGTTAACGCGAGGCGTTGGCTGTATTGGACACAAAAGCGCCTAATGGTAGCCTTAAGGTTAACCCACCATCTACTCCCGGTAACCGCCCCCACTAACTCCCTCTGAATTAGTAATGTCAGCTGCTCCCGGAAGTCGACCGACTCCAATAAGGAGGCGTTCATCTTCCAGTAGCCGGCCAACCTAGGCCTATTACCTAATTTCAAACGGGCCAACACAAGTTTGTGGTCCGAATGACCTAACCAGTGGAACGTGGGACAAGATAGGAAATCTGTGTCGCCCCTTCTAATTAACATCCTGTCCAAGTATGAACTTGTAAAGGCGGCCGAGCTAGATTGCCACGTCCACATCTCCCTCCCGGGGTGATCCAGACGGAACCTATCGACGAGATCGCACGAGGCCATCAGGTCAGACAGGCTGCTTTCACACCCTCCCGACCCTCTAACCCCCCCGACCTTATCTATGCTGGGGTCCAGGATGGCATTCCAGTCCCCCATTAAAACTACCCGCTCCGGACCCGAAGAGAGAAACACCTCCACCCGCCGAAAAAAGGAAACCCTCTCGCTGGGGATGTTAGGCGCATAAACTGCCACGATCCGAAACGCGCCGCTTTTAACGGCAACATCGACCACGACCAACCTCCCATGAGCGTCCGCGTGGACAAGTGTAACCGTCGCAGACAGAGTGCGACTCACTAGTACAGAGACCCCCCGGCTATAGAGACTGCCATATGCTGAGTAAACATCAAAATCGTTCACCAGCACATCGCAGTCCCCGGCCCCAACAAAGTGGGTCTCTTGCAAGGTGGCTACATCTACCTCAAGGGCCACGAGATCCCTCAGCACGCGAACAGCCTTGCTTCGGGATCTCATGCCCCTCGCATTTAAACTAGCTATATTCAAGCTCGTTTCCATGTTTCCACTATCTAGTAGTATTCCTCTACTAGGGGTCTAAAGTCCTCGGGGGTCAGGACGTCGAAGGCCTGACCGAGACTGCCCGCGAGCAGTTCGGACGTAAGCCGTCCGTCTCGAGCCAGGCCTCCCACGTCCAGGGGGAACGTCATCTTTAGTGCCCTATAAAAGGAGGGGTGAACATAAATAGGGACCCTCCCTTCGCACTGGTTTGATATCTTACTAAGTGATGGGTGCTCCCCGTCCACTCTTTTTAATCCCGCGAATGCGGATTTTCCAGCTTCGATCATGCGCCACAGCGCCTTTGCTCTACCCCCCCTATTCACCCTAACGAAAGTGATCAATGATGGGGCATCGCGGAAATTCCTTGGGTCAGTGACCTCTTTGCCATCGATGGATTTAAGGCCTTCTAACTCTTTCAAATATCTTTTTTGTCTGCCATTGAGGTCACTGACCGCATGGCTCAGGTCGGCATTACAAATCTTTTCCCCGGGTAGGAAGGGGAATTTTTTGGACCTCTCCTCTCTCGGGGCCGCCGCCTTTTCTTGCTCCTCCTGCTTCTCCTGGGTCTTACAGCTTTCCGCTTGGTCGGAATCTATTGGAATTTTTTCCGGGTTGTTTATGGTGTTTTCCACGGTAGTATCTTCCTCAGGAGCTTCCACTTGCTCCATCGTGGAAATCGGAGTGGTGAATAGGGGAGGGGTAAGCTGAACTTCCTCTTGGGGGGGTTGTGATTCCGGGAGTTCAGGATCCTTTTCTCTCTCTTTCTTCTCTCGTTTACCTTTTTGGCCCTCGTCTCCTCCATCGCTCTCCGAGCCGGATCCACTAACCCTGGCTTTTCTTTTAACGGCTGTGGGCATACTTCTGGTTGCGGCATGTGGAGCCGGCTCAGGCTTCTTTCCTTTTTTTCCTGCAACCGTACTCCATTTAGTGGAGTCTTGTTCTTCCGGTTTCTTATCGGCCTTCTTGGATCCCACTTCCGTTTCTGGCCTTTTTCCTGCTTCTGCTTCTACCGTGTTCGTCTTCTTCTGAGGGCAGAATCGTGCCACGTGGCCTGTCTTTTGGCACTGCCAGCATTGTGGCCTTCTGCCTTCGACAATTACTATCATGGTCCAGCCCTCACAGGTCAGCTGAGCTGGGATTTCGTGGAACTGCTTCCGGTTGAGGCGCATTTGGAGTTTGTATTCCCCGGTCAATATATTTCGGGGTCCCCTTACTGCCTCTAAGTCTTCCACTTCTCCAAATTGGGACATTATTGCCCCCAGTTGTTCCTCAATTAGGAAGCAGGGGACCCCAGAAATGGTTACTTTTGTTCGCCTTTTGGAGAGGTATTCTGGTCTTATTTTTACGTCTCTCCACGTGAGGTCTCCTCTTGCCAGCTTTTCCGCGTCTTCCTTCGTTGGCAAGAGGACCTCCCACATCGCATTATATCTTCTGACCGCATACTGGGCTGGAATTCGGAGCTCTCCAAGCAGCTCCATCATGCGGTCCTTCGGGACGCCTTTTAATCCCTTTCCCTTGGCATCAAGCGTAAGGAGAGAGACCGACCTCTCCCTTATCGTTTCCAGGGTTTGTGGCACGGCTTTGATGTTATTGCCTTCTATGAGTCCCTTGTATTTGGTTTCCAGCAGTTCCTTGTAAAACTCCGGGGACTTGGTCTGTTTTTGTTTTGGTCCCCAGCTCAGCTGTTCTTTTGATGTCTCTCTTGTAGGTGTTGCTGCTACTACCTCCGCTGCCGATGTTGTTGGCGGCGTCCTTTGTTCTTCCGGGATCGGGGAGTCGGACACTGCGAGGGCTGGCCATTCCTCCTTTGTTGCCGGCTCCACATGCTTAGTTCCCCCCACCCCCGGGGAGCACCCATCAACTACTATTATATCGAAAGATTTCGATCTTCGTAGCCCCTCGGCTTCAGGCTTCTGGGGGCTGCTAGTGACGGATTGTGATTTTTCCAGTGTCTGGGCTGACGTACCGGCATCGTCGCGTATCCACCAACGCTTGACCGGCCGCCTCTTCTTCTTCTTGTTGCCTCGTACATCCTCTTCACTTGAAGCTTGCTGTACGATTCTGCTCCATGCGTTTACAACCTCTTGTCTTGTTGAGGCTCTTGGAGGCTTGGTGGTATCCACGACGGCGATGCCGGTGAAGCCAGGTGGGCCAGGTTCTGCTTGGCTGGGATTGTTTATTGGGGTGGCAACACCCCCGACGCCAGACACTGGAATGCTACGAGGTGTGACATCCGCCACCAGAGGTAGAGGGATATCTCCGAAAGAGATTACCCCAGGTAACGACACCTGAGCGTCATCGAACGTGGCACTCCCCCTCGAATACGGCGCTGGGACCCCACCGGGTGTGGTATCCTCCCTCGACGGCACTGGGGTGTCACCGGGTGTGACACCCCCCCTTCTCGGCACTGGGGTGTCACCGGATGTGACACCACCCCTTCTCGGCACTGGGGTGTCACCGGATGTGACACCACCCCTTCTCAGCACTGGGGTGTCACCGGATGTGACACCCCCCCTTCTCGGCACTGGGGTGTCACCGGGTGTGACACCCCCCCTTCTCGGCGCTGGGGTGTCACCGGATGTGACACCCCCCCTTCTCGTCACTGGAGTGCCACCGGATGTGGCACTCCCCCTCCTCGTCACAACACCAGGGGCGTCCCCCATGGTGTTAGAGGCAGAGGCCTGCCTCTTTTTTTGTTGGCCCAGTGCCCTTCACCGACCCGCCGATTCGGAAGCTAGAGGGCCTTCGCCTAATGGCACGTCGGTTACCTCTAGTCCTGCCGGCTGCTTAAGTCGGATCCAGACACTGGACGGACCTGCAAGAGAAAGAAAAGCAAAGGCAGTTAGTTAGCCACAAGGACCACACACCCAAAGAAGGGGTCGGTCCTTTTAGGCTGGACAAATAAAACCCTTAAGTGGCCAAAATTTGGCCAAGTGGGCTGCGTATAGAACGTTGTCAGTCTTGGTGTAGTTTCTGAGAACAGATACTACACTTTGATCTCACGCTGTTGCTAAACGCTCCTAGCACAAGGTGCCAGGTAAGTATTATATTTAGCCCTTCGTCCCCGGCCTTGGCATTATCTACTGCCAAGGCCTCATTTGGGGTACGAAGAAGCTTAGGCACAAAGGCCAGTAAGGGGGAGTGGGGGAAAAAAGGGGTCTTTTCTAGTCCTTAGCTAGACTTGCGCAAGATAGCAAGTACTTTATTATAAAACCTACACTAGAGTTTCTATCACGCACTGTTTCGCCTAACATTCTTACCCGGACCTACTTAAAATAACAGCTCCCCAGCTTACGGGATGGCAGGCGACATTCACGCTGTGATAAAAGAAGAACATATAACATTATATACAAGAAATTAAAATGAAAAATATCTACAAACTAAAGAGTTTTAAATTTTTTTTTTTTTTTTTTTTTTTTTTTTTTTTTTTTTTTTTTTTTGTAATGGGGGTGAGATGATGGGGAGGGGGGCAAGCTAGAATACACCCAAAAAGAAATAAAAAGAAAACAAATTAACAAAATGCCTATGGGGGCGGGTTAGTAAGGGGACCCTCCCTACCTAACGGCTGGTCTGTCATATGAAACGCCCACTGTCTTCCGGTCCTCTTCCCCCCGGGGGGAAAGGGTGAAAGCAAGCAGGTCGTTCCCTAAAGGGGAGTGGAGGAACTAGGGACATGTATGGAAAATAAATTAGGGTCGGGGATAATAGGGATGGATGGCGTCTTCCAAGATAATGTACGTAATGGGCAAAATAGGCCTGGGACAAAATAAAACAAGTGGACTTTTGGGCATCTTTGGAAGCTCTCCTAGTGCCAATCTATCAAAAAATAAAAAGCTATGGGAACAGGATCCACACGCATACTACCCTAATCTAGGCCCTATAAAAAGCACAAGCTATCCACTCTTGGTGGTTACTGCCTATCTAGCCTTAAAACTACCCAATATTATAAGGTAAACCTTATATTACTTGTCTTGATTGGGCTGGGTTCCGAGAAAAAAGAAACCTCAGCACCCTAGGACCAATACCACTAGGGTGGAAACACGAACTTAAATCTAGCGCCTCGTCGGATGCACAAACTAGTGTTGTGCACCCATCTTCTATCAAAGTCGATGTGGGGCAATCTTTTCCAATCACATCTGATTTTCGTTTTAAGTTGATGCTTAAAACGAACAACCAGATCGTGATCCGAAACAGACTGCCCCCTATAGACAATGTCCAGACGTGAAACCCACGTCACTAACCTAGCCACCGCTAGGATCGCTAGAAACCCCAACCGTTTCTCCCTGTCAAACGGCGGATCCACATTATCGACTACGTACGCTAAATCAAGTGGCACCGACCGCTCGGGGTCGATGCGAGCCGTTACCCCTTCGACATACTCCCAGAGACTCCGCACCCCGCTGCAAAGAAAGAACGCGTGTTCTCTCGTTTCCTCCTCTTCTTCATCATTGCAGCGTGGGCACGGGGGATAGTAATAATCCCTATCATGATCGTCCCTGGCTAGTTTGCCAAAGAGTGGCAGCGCGTCTCGGACTAGCCTCCACGTAATAGAAAATTCAGCGTTGTTGATGTAGCTACTGGCAGGCGCCCAACTCCACAGCGAGAGAACTTCCCCCCTCGACAGATGTAGCCGCTCCACCAGCGGGTCTTTCGCAGTCCCCTCCACTACATCCCTATATAGCAACCACCTAGGCCGTGCAAGGTCACTGGACCCCGGCAATGCCCTAAGGGCGGCTCGGCATTCGGTCAGGAAACACCTTTCCCCCGCCGGTCTTCTGCGACCTTCAGCGGCAGGGTTGGATATGAGCCGTGGGAAAGCTTGCTCCACGACTGGTACCCAGGGCGTTTCCTCCATCAGTGTCCGACTCAGGAATGCCAATCTTTCTGCGTGCTTGTGACTTAGCAGATCAGGCATCCCCAAGCCTCCCTCGCTGAGCTTCTGTGTACAGACCTGTCTACGGACATACGGCTTTCCTCCTACCCAAAGAAGTTTGAATAGGAGTTGCTCTAAAGCCTTACAGCGGTCCGCAGGCAGGGGAAGAACAGATAAACGGTAAAGGATCAGCGGAAACACGTATGTAGCACATGCCTCCGCACGACCCTTCAAGGACAGTTTCCTCCGAATCCAAGTCCCTACTGACGACTCGACCTTAGTCTGTACTTCCGACCAATTCTTGTCCAGCTGGAGGTCCGGCCCGAACCACACACCGAGGATCTTTACTGGGCCATCTGTCCAGCCGAACGCACCTGGAAGCGAGTTTACCCCGGTCCAGGCGCCCAACCGCAGGCCAACGGACTTGCTGCGATTGATCACGGCCCCTGTGACAACTTCATACTCAGCGATCGCCTCTACCACCGCTTCAATGTCGGTTCGTCGTGCGACGAACACGGTGACGTCATCGGCGTACGCGGACACCCTGGCAACTTTGCCGCCAGGCAGAGCTCTGCCGCGTAGGACTGGTCTCGCCGCCTCGTCCCTTAATTTGCGAAGGAAGGGCTCCAACGCCAGGACATAAAGCAGAGGCGACAGCGGACAACCCTGCCGCACCGACCGGGAGACCCCAAAGGACTCCGACAACCTACCATTAACTTGCACCACCACCGCGGGATCACGATACAGGGCGGAGATCCACTTGCGGAAGTCCGGACCAAAGCCGGCGGTTTCCACAACAGCCCTCAGGAACCCATGGTCCACCCTGTCGAACGCCTTGGACTGATCTAAATTGATCAGCGCGGCTTCTGTGTCGTCTTCTACCCCCTCTAAGATCGTGCGAATCAAGTGCAGATTGTTTTGAATCGATCGATCCTTCACAGCGTAGTTCTGATCCGGTTCGACCAAGTCGCCGATAACAGCCTGCAGTCGATTCGCAAGAACGCGGGACAAAATCTTGAAGTCTGCGTTAAGCAGAGTGATGGGCCTATAGTCATCTAGATTCCCCCCTCCATGTTGGTTCCCCTTCTTCAGAAGCGTGACCACTCCTTTGGTTACCTGCCTCGGGATCGAGTCCTGGGCAAACCAGTGGTTAAACACGCCCGTCAGAAGGGGCACAAACATGGGCGACAGCCTCAAGAACAGTTCGTAAGGTAAACCATCGAGCCCCGGAGATTTGTTGCGGCCAACCTGCTTCAACGCAGTAATGACCTCACGCTCCGTAACCATCCCCTCGCAGCTAGCCGCTCGGGCCGCAGTAAGGCGGGGCGAGCCAGCTAAATAGCTGCCAAACTCCTGGCCGCGGAGTCTGGGTAGTTTGGTGAAGCGCTCCTCCAAATGTTGCCGAAACCCATTGCAGATCTCCCGTGTCGACACGAGAGGACGCCCTCCCAGGTTATTCACCTCCCGAATGTACCCGTCCGAGCCACGTCTTAGGGCAGCCTTACGCTCAACAGCGTCAACGTTCACGGCTTCGTTGGAAACTCTTTCTAACCTAGCCCTAATTAACTGACCTTCATATCGCTCGCTAGCCAAGCGATTGAGGTCCCCCTTAACTAGAGCTAGTTCTAGGGAATCCCCCCCTGCCACCGCCCGGGTCAATCTATCCTCTAAGTGCCTTTTGGTCCGAGCCCTAGTTAACGCGAGGCGTTGGCTGTATTGGACACAAAAGCGCCTAATGGTAGCCTTAAGGTTAACCCACCATCTACTCCCGGTAACCGCCCCCACTAACTCCCTCTGAATTAGTAATGTCAGCTGCTCCCGGAAGTCGACCGACTCCAATAAGGAGGCGTTCATCTTCCAGTAGCCTGCCAACCTAGGCCTATTACCTAATTTCAAACGGGCCAAAACAAGTTTGTGGTCCGAATGACCTAACCAGTGGAACGTGGGACAAGATAGGAAATCTGTGTCGCCCCTTCTAATTAACATCCTGTCCAAGTATGAACTTGTAAAGGCGGCCGAGCTAGATTGCCACGTCCACATCTCCCTCCCGGGGTGATCCAGACGGAACCTATCGACCAGATCGCACGAGGCCATCAGGTCAGACAGGCTGCTTTCACACCCTCCCGACCCTCTAACCCCCCCGACCTTATCTATGCTGGGGTCCAGGATGGCATTCCAGTCCCCCATTAAAACTACCCGCTCCGGACCCGAAGAGAGAAACACCTCCACCCGCCGAAAAAAGGAAACCCTCTCGCTGGGGATGTTAGGCGCATAAACTGCCACGATCCGAAACGCGCCGCTTTTAACGGCAACATCGACCACGACCAACCTCCCACGAGCGTCCGCGTGGACAAGTGTAACCGTCGCAGACAGAGTGCGACTCACTAGTACAGAAACCCCCCGGCTATAGAGACTGCCATATGCTGAGTAAACATCAAAATCGTTCACCAGCACATCGCAGTCCCCGGCCCTAACAAAGTGGGTCTCTTGCAAGGTGGCTACATCTACCTCAAGGGCCACGAGATCCCTCAGCACGCGAACAGCCTTGCTTCGGGATCTCATGCCCCTCGCATTTAAACTAGCTAAATTTAGGCTCGTTTCCATGTTTCCACTACCTAGTAGTATTCCTCTACTAGGGGTCTAAAGTCCTCGGGGGTCAGGACGTCGAAGGCCTGACCGAGACTGCCCGTGAGCAGGTCGGACGTAAGCCGTCCGTCTCGAGCCAGGCCTCCTACGTCCAGGGGAAACGTCATTTTTAGTGCCCTATAAAAGGAAGGGTGAACGTAAAGTGGGACCCTCCCTTCACATTGGTTGGCTATTTTGCTGAGTGATGGGTGCTCCCCGTCTACAATTTTGAATCCTGAGAAGGCTTTCTTTCCCTCCTCAATCATCCTCCAGAGGGCTTTAGCTCTACCTCCCCTATTCACCCGGACGAAGGTAATGAGAGATGGAGCGTTGCTGAAATTCTTCGGGTCAGTGACCTCCTTTCCATCGACCACCTTGAGGGCTTCCAGTTCTTTCATGTGTTTCTTCTGTCGGCCGTTGAGGTCACTGACCGTATGGCTTAGGTCGGCGGTGCATATTTTTTCCCCAGGCCAGAAAGGGAGTTTCCTGGTCCTTTCTTCCCTAGGGGCCGCCGACTTTCTGTGTTCTGGTGTTTCGACTTCTGGGTCCTCTATGATGTTGGTTTCCGGAGCTCCTTGTTGCTCCATCTCTGAATCCTGGGTAGTGAAAAGGGGAGGGGTAGGCTGAACTTCTTCCTGGGGGGTGGTTTTTTCTGGAAGCTCAGGGTGCTGGTCTTTTTGATCTTCCTTTCTTTCTCTTTTCTCCTGATGTTTGTCATCGTCGCTCTCAGAGCCCGAGGAGCTGCCCCTGAGCTTCCTTTTAGCAGTAGTCGCCGTAGGTCGTGATACGGTTTGTGGAGCCGGCTCTGGTTTCTTGGCTTTCCTGGCTGTTACGGTGCTCCACTTACTGGTCCCAGCTTCGTCCTCTTTCTTCTCCTCCCTTGATTTCCTTCCTGCCTCCTCCTCGGTTTTCTTGGTCGCCACCGTTGTTGTTGTCTTCTTTTGAGGGCAGAATCGTGCAACGTGACCCGTTTTCTGGCAATGCCAGCATTGTGGTCTTCTGCCCTCAACTATGACGACCATCGACCAGCCCTCGCAGGTAAATTGGGCTGGGATCCCGTGGAATTCTTTGCGGGTTAGCCGCATCTGGAGCCGGTAGTCCCCGGTGTGGATATTTCTAGGTCCTTTTATGGCCTCAATTTCTTCTACATCGCCATACTGAGACAGGATGGCCCCAAGTTGCTCTTCGACGAGGAAGCACGGTACCCCTGTTACCGTTATGGTCGTTCTCCTCTTGGAGAGATATTCCGGTCGAATTTTGATATCTCTCCACACGACGTCACCTCTTGCCAGCTTCTGAGCGTCTTCTTTTGTCGGCAATAGGACCTCCCACATGGCGTTAAAACGCCGGACCGCGTACTGGGCCATGATGTTGAGTTCGCCCAGCAGCTCCATCATAGTATCCTTTGGCACACCTTTGAGTCCTTTCCCCTTCGCGTCTAAGGTTAACAGGGATACCGATCTTTCCCGTATTTTTTCAAGGGCTTCCGGGACGACTTTGATGTTGTTCCCCTCGACGTAGCTACTATATTTCTCGTCGAAGAGCTGCTTGTAGTACTGGGGGCGTCTAGTTTCCTTGGGTTGGGGACCCCAGCTCCGTTGTTCCGCTGCGACTTTTCCGTCCCACACTGCTGCCACAGGAGTTGAAGGTGGTGTTCGTTGCTCCTCTGGGATTGGTGAGTCTGTACCTGCGAGAGCTGGCCACTCCTCGTTTTTAGCCGGCTCCACGCTTTTTGGTTTCCACCCCCCCGGGGAGCACCCATCCACAACAATTACCTCCGCTGATTTAGTTCTTCTGCGTGTCTCTGTGGCCGACTTTTGGGGGCTGCTCCTTGCAGACTGTGTCTGTTCCGGTACTGTTGGTGTCTCGTCGTCGAGCACCCACCAACGTTTTACAGGCCTCCTTTTCTTTTTCTTAGCCGCCGCTGCCTTGGATATATCTTCCTCTTCTCCGCCTGGAGTCTGCTTGATGTAGTCACTCCAGGCTTTGACGACTTGCTCGCGGCTCCCTGTTGTAGGCGGCATCCATGGCCTGTTAGTGTCGACCACAGAGACCCGTTCGCTCGTCCCGGGGGCGCCTTCCTGGGTGGCGATCCCCTCATCCGCAACGCTACCGAACTCTTGCGACCCTTCGGAACTGGGGGTGACGACCCCCGGGACCTTCCACTGTACTGGAGCACCACCGAGTGTGGTGCCCCCCGTAATCGTCGCTGGGATATCACCAAAGGTGATATCCCCAGGTATCGGCACTGGGGTGTCACCGGGTGTGACACCCCCCCTTCTCGGCACAGGGGTGTCACCGGATGTGACACCACCCCTTCTCGGCACTGGGGTGTCACCGGATGTGACACCACCCCTTCTCAGCACTGGGGTGTCACCGGATGTGACACCCCCCCTTCTCGGCACTGGGGTGTCACCGGGTGTGACACCCCCCCTTCTCGGCGCTGGGGTGTCACCGGATGTGACACCCCCCCTTCTCGTCACTGGAGTGCCACCGGATGTGGCACTCCCCCTCCTCGTCACAACACCAGGGGCGTCCCCCATGGTGTTAGAGGCAGAGGCCTGCCTCTTTTTTTGTTGGCCCAGTGCCCTTCACCGACCCGCCGATTCGGAGCTAGAGGGCCTTCACCACAAAAGGGTACGTGGGTAACCTCTAGTCCTGCCGGCTGCTTAAGTCGGATCCAGACACTGGACGGACCTGCAAAAAAGAAAGAAAAGCAAAAAGTTAGTGAGCCGAAAGGACCACACTCCCAAAGAAGGGGTCGGTCCTTTTAGGCTGGACAAATAAAACCCTTAAGTGGCCAAAATGTGGCCAAGTGGGCTGCGTATAGAACGTTGTCAGTCTTGGTGTAGTTTCTGAGAACAGATACTACACTTTGATCTCACGCTGTTGCTAAACGCTCCTAGCACAAGGTGCCAGGTAAGTATTATATTTAGCCCTTCGTCCCCGGCCTTGGCATTATCTACTGCCAAGGCCTCATTTGGGGTACGAAGAAGCTTAGGCACAAAGGCCAGTAAGGGGGAGTGGGGGAAAAAGGGGTCTTTTCTAGTCCTTAGCTAGACTTGCGTAAGATAGCAAGTACTTTATTATAAAACCTATACTAGAGTTTCTATCATACACTGTTTCGCCTAACATTCTTACCCGGACCTACTTAAAATAACAGCTCCCCAGCTTACGGGATGGCAGGCGACATTCACGCTGTGATAAAAGAAGAACATATAACATTATATACAAGAAATTAAAAGGAAAAATATCTACAAACTAAAGAGTTTTAATTTTTTTTTTTTTTTTTTTTTTTTTTTTTTTTTTTTTTTTTTTTTTTTTTTTTTTGTAATGGGGGTGAGATGATGGGGAGGGGGGCAAACTAGAATACACCCAAAAAGAAATAAAAAGAAAACAAATTAACAAAATGCCTATGGGGGCGGGTTAGTAAGGGGACCCTCCCTACCTAACGGCTGGTCTGTCATATGAAACGCCCACTGTCTTCCGGTCCTCTTCCCCCGGGGGGAAAGGGTGAAAGCAAGCAGGTCGTTCCCTCAAGGGGAGTGGAGGAACTAGGGACATGTATGGAAAATAAATTAGGGTCGGGGATAATAGGGATGGATGGCGTCTTCCAAGATAATGTACGTAATGGGCAAAATAGGCCTGGGACAAAATAAAACAAGTGGACTTTTGGGCATCTTTGGAAGCTCTCCTAGTGCCAATCTATCAAAAAATAAAAAGCTATGGGGACAGGATCCACACGCATACTACCCTAATCTAGGCCCTATAAAAAGCACAAGCTATCCACTCTTGGTGGTTACTGCCTATCTAGCCTTAAAACTACCCAATATTATAAGGTAAACCTTATATTACTTGTCTTGATTGGGCTGGGTTCCGAGAAAAAAGAAACCTCAGCACCCTAGGACCAATACCACTAGGGTGGAAACACGAACTTAAATCTAGCGCCTCGTCGGATGCACAAACTAGTGTTGTGCACCCATCTTCTATCAAAGTCGATGTGGGGCAATCTTTTCCAATCACATCTGATTTTCGTTTTAAGTTGATGCTTAAAACGAACAACCAGATCGTGATCGGAAACAGACTGCCCCCTATAGACAATGTCCAGACGTGAAACCCACGTCACTAACCTAGCCACCGCTAGGATCGCTAGAAACCCCAACCGTTTCTCCCTGTCAAACGGCGGATCCACATTATCGACTACGTACGCTAAATCAAGTGGCACCGACCGCTCGGGGTCGATGCGAGCCGTTACCCCCTCGACATACTCCCAGAGACTCCGCACCCCGCTGCAAAGAAAGAACGCGTGTTCTCTCGTTTCCTCCTCCTCTTCATCATTGCAGCGTGGGCACGGGGGATAGTAATAATCCCTATCATGATCGTCCCTGGCTAGTTTGCCGAAGAGTGGCAGCGCGTCTCGGACTAGCCTCCACGTAAGCGAAAATTCAGCATTGTTAATATAGCTACTGGCAGGCGCCCAACTCCACAGCGAGAGAACTTCCCCCCTCGACAGATGTAGCCGCTCCACCAGCGGGTCTTTTGCAGTCCCCTCCACTACGTCCCTATATAGCAACCACCTAGGCCGTGCAAGGTCACTGGACCCCGGCAATGCCCTAAGGGCGGCTCGGCATTCGGTCAGGAAACACCTTTCCCCCGCCGGTCTTCTGCGACCTTCAGCGGCAGGGTTGGATATGAGCCGTGGGAAAGCTTGCTCCACGACTGGTACCCAGGGCGTTTCCTCCATCAGTGTCCGACTCAGGAATGCCAATCTTTCTGCGTGCTTGTGACTAAGCAGATCAGGCATCCCCAAGCCTCCCTCGCTAAGTTTCTGTGTACAGACCTGTCTACGGACATACGGCTTTCCTCCTACCCAAAGAAGTTTGAATAGGAGTTGCTCTAAAGCCTTACAGCGGTCCGCAGGCAGGGGAAGAACAGATAAACGGTAAAGGATCAGCGGAAACACGTATGTAGCACATGCCTCCGCACGACCCTTCAAGGACAATTTCCTCCGAATCCAAGTCCCTACTGACGACTCGACCTTAGTCTGTACTTCCGACCAATTCTTGTCCAGCTGGAGGTCCGGCCCGAACCACACACCGAGGATCTTTACTGGGCCATCTGTCCAGCCGAACGCACCTGGAAGCGAGTTTACCCCGGTCCAGGCGCCCAACCGCAGGCCAACGGACTTGCTGCGATTGATCACGGCCCCTGTGACAACTTCATACTCAGCGATCGCCTCTATCACCGCTTTAATGTCGGTTCGTCGTGCGACGAACACGGTGACGTCATCGGCGTACGCGGACACCCTGGCAACTTTGCCGCCAGGCAGAGCTATGCCGCGTAGGACTGGTCTCGCCGCCTCGTCCCTTAATTTGCGAAGGAAGGGCTCCAACGCCAGGACATAAAGCAGAGGCGACAGCGGACAACCCTGCCGCACCGACCGGGAGACCCCAAAGGACTCCGACAACCTACCATTAACTTGCACCACCACCGCGGGATCACGATACAGGGCGGAGATCCACTTGCGGAAGTCCGGACCAAAGCCGGCGGTTTCCACAACAGCCCTCAGGAACCCATGGTCCACCCTGTCGAACGCCTTGGACTGATCTAAATTGATCAGCGCGGCTTCTGTGTCGTCTTCTACCCCCTCTAAGATCGTGCGAATCAAGTGCAGATTGTTTTGAATCGATCGATCCTTCACAGCGTAGTTCTGATCCGGTTCGACCAAGTCGCCGATAACAGCCTGCAGTCGATTCGCAAGAACGCGGGACAAAATCTTGAAGTCTGCGTTAAGCAGAGTGATGGGCCTATAGTCATCTAGATTCCCCCCTCCATGTTGGTTCCCCTTCTTCAGAAGCGTGACCACTCCTTTGGTTACCTGCCTCGGGATCGAGTCCTGGGCAAACCAGTGGTTAAACACGCCCGTCAGAAGGGGCACAAACATGGGCGACAGCCTCAAGAACAGTTCGTAAGGTAAACCATCGAGCCCCGGAGATTTGTTGCGGCCAACCTGCTTCAACGCAGTAATGACCTCACGCTCCGTAACCATCCCCTCGCAGCTAGCCGCTCGGGCCGCAGTAAGGCGGGGCGAGCCAGCTAAATAGCTGCCAAACTCCTGGCCGCGGAGTCTGGGTAGTTTGGTGAAGCGCTCCTCCAAATGTTGCCGAAACCCATTGCAGATCTCCCGTGTCGACACGAGAGGACGCCCTCCCAGGTTATTCACCTCCCGAATGTACCCGTCCGAGCCACGTCTTAGGGCAGCCTTACGCTCAACAGCGTCAACGTTCACGGCTTCGTTGGAAACTCTTTCTAACCTAGCCCTAATTAACTGACCTTCATATCGCTCGCTAGCCAAGCGATTGAGGTCCCCCTTAACTAGAGCTAGTTCTAGGGAATCCCCCCCTGCCACCGCCCGGGTCAATCTATCCTCTAAGTGCCTTTTGGTCCGAGCCCTAGTTAACGCGAGGCGTTGGCTGTATTGGACACAAAAGCGCCTAATGGTAGCCTTAAGGTTAACCCACCATCTACTCCCGGTAACCGCCCCCACTAACTCCCTCTGAATTAGTAATGTCAGCTGCTCCCGGAAGTCGACCGACTCCAATAAGGAGGCGTTCATCTTCCAGTAGCCTGCCAACCTAGGCCTATTACCTAATTTCAAACGGGCCAAAACAAGTTTGTGGTCCGAATGACCTAACCAGTGGAACGTGGGACAAGATAGGAAATCTGTGTCGCCCCTTCTAATTAACATCCTGTCCAAGTATGAACTTGTAAAGGCGGCCGAGCTAGATTGCCACGTCCACATCTCCCTCCCGGGGTGATCCAGACGGAACCTATCGACCAGATCGCACGAGGCCATCAGGTCAGATAGGCTGCTTTCACACCCTCCCGACCCTCTAACCCCCCCGACTCTATCTATGCTGGGGTCCAGGATGGCATTCCAGTCCCCCATTAAAACTACCCGCTCCGGACCCGAAGAGAGAAACACCTCCACCCGCCGAAAAAAGGAAACCCTCTCGCTGGGGATGTTAGGCGCATAAACTGCCACGATCCGAAACGCGCCGCTTTTAACGGCAACATCGACCACGACCAACCTCCCATGAGCGTCCGCGTGGACAAGTGTAACCGTCGCAGACAGAGTGCGACTCACTAGTACAGAAACCCCCCGGCTATAGAGACTGCCATATGCTGAGTAAACATCAAAATCGTTCACCAGCACATCGCAGTCCCCGGCCCTAACAAAGTGGGTCTCTTGCAAGGTGGCTACATCTACCTCAAGGGCCACGAGATCCCTCAGCACGCGAACAGCCTTGCTTCGGGATCTCATGCCCCTCGCATTTAAACTAGCTATATTCAAGCTCGTTTCCATGTTTCCACTATCTAGTAGTATTCCTCTACTAGGGGTCTAAAGTCCTCGGGGGTCAGGACGTCGAAGGCCTGACCGAGACTGCCCGCGAGCAGTTCGGACGTAAGCCGTCCGTCTCGAGCCAGGCCTCCCACGTCCAGGGGGAACGTCATCTTTAGTGCCCTATAAAAGGAAGGGTGAACGTAAAGTGGGACCCTCCCTTCACATTGGTTGGCTATTTTGCTGAGTGATGGGTGCTCCCCGTCTACAATTTTGAATCCTGAGAAGGCTTTCTTTCCCTCCTCAATCATCCTCCAGAGGGCTTTAGCTCTACCTCCCCTATTCACCCGGACGAAGGTAATGAGAGATGGAGCGTTGCTGAAATTCTTCGGGTCAGTGACCTCCTTTCCATCGACCACCTTGAGGGCTTCCAGTTCTTTCATGTGTTTCTTCTGTCGGCCGTTGAGGTCACTGACCGTATGGCTTAGGTCGGCGGTGCATATTTTTTCCCCAGGCCAGAAAGGGAGTTTCCTGGTCCTTTCTTCCCTAGGGGCCGCCGACTTTCTGTGTTCTGGTGTTTCGACTTCTGTGTCCTCTATGATGTTGGTTTCCGGAGCTCCTTGTTGCTCCATCTCTGAATCCTGGGTAGTGAAAAGGGGAGGGGTAGGCTGAACTTCTTCCTGGGGGGTGGTTTTTTCTGGAAGCTCAGGGTGCTGGTCTTTTTGATCTTCCTTTCTTTCTCTTTTCTCCTGATGTTTGTCATCGTCGCTCTCAGAGCCCGAGGAGCTGCCCCTGAGCTTCCTTTTAGCAGTAGTCGCCGTAGGTCGTGATACGGTTTGTGGAGCCGGCTCTGCTTTCTTGGCTTTCCTGGCTGTTACGGTGCTCCACTTGCTGGTCCCAGCTTCGTCCTCTTTCTTCTCCTCCCTTGATTTTTTCCCTGCTTCCTCCTCGGTTTTCTTGGTCGCCACCGTTGTTGTTGTCTTCTTTTGAGGGCAGAATCGTGCAACGTGACCCGTTTTCTGGCAATGCCAGCATTGTGGTCTTCTGCCCTCAACTATGACGACCATCGACCAGCCCTCGCAGGTAAATTGGGCTGGGATCCCGTGGAATTCTTTGCGGGTTAGCCGCATCTGGAGCCGGTAGTCCCCGGTGTGAATATTTCTAGGTCCTTTTATGGCCTCAATTTCTTCTACATCGCCATACTGAGACAGGATGGCCCCAAGCTGCTCTTCGACGAGGAAGCACGGTACCCCTGTTACCGTTATGGTCGTTCTCCTCTTGGAGAGATATTCCGGTCGAATTTTGATATCTCTCCACACGACGTCACCTCTTGCCAGCTTCTCAGCGTCTTCTTTTGTCGGCAATAGGACCTCCCACATGGCGTTGAAACGCCGGACCGCGTACTGGGCCATGATGTTGAGTTCGCCCAGCAGCTCCATCATAGTATCCTTTGGCACACCTTTGAGTCCTTTCCCTTTCGCGTCTAAGGTTAACAGGGATACCGATCTTTCCCGTATTTTTTCAAGGGCTTCCGGGACGACTTTGATGTTGTTCCCCTCGACGTAGCTACTATATTTCTCGTCGAAGAGCTGCTTGTAGTACTGGGGGCGTCTAGTTTCTTTGGGTTGGGGACCCCAGCTCCGTTGTTCCGCTGCGACTTTTCCGTCCCACACTGCTGCCACAGGAGTTGAAGGTGGTGTTCTTTGCTCCTCTGGGATTGGTGAGTCTGTACCTGCGAGGGCTGGCCACTCCTCGTTTTTAGCCGGCTCCACGCTTTTTGGTTTCCACCCCCCCGGGGAGCACCCATCCACAACAATTACCTCTGCTGATTTAGTTCTTCTGCGGGTCTCTGTGGCCGACTTTTGGGGGCTGCTCCTTGCCGACTGTGTCTGTTCCGGTACTGTTGGTGTCTCGTCGTCGAGCACCCACCAACGTTTTACAGGCCTCCTTTTCTTTTTCTTAGCCGCAGCTGCCTTGGATATATCTTCCTCCTCTCCGCCTGGAGTCTGTTTGATGAAGTCACTCCAGGCTTTGACGACTTGCTCGCGGCTCCCGGTTGTAGGCGGCATCCCTGGCCTGTTAGTGTCGACCACAGAGACCCGTTCGCTCGTCCCGGGGGCGCCTTCCTGGGTGGCGATCCCCTCATCCGCAACGCTACCGAACTCTTGCGACCCTTCGGAACTGGGGGTGACGACCCCCGGGACCTTCCACTGTACTGGAGCACCACCGAGTGTGGTGCCCCCCGTAATCGTCGCTGGGATATCACCAAAGGTGATATCCCCAGGTATCGGCACTGGGGTGTCACCGGGTGTGACACCCCCCCTTCTCGGCACAGGGGTGTCACCGGATGTGACACCACCCCTTCTCGGCACTGGGGTGTCACCGGATGTGACACCACCCCTTCTCAGCACTGGGGTGTCACCGGATGTGACACCCCCCCTTCTCGGCACTGGGGTGTCACCAGGTGTGACACCCCCCCTTCTCGGCGCTGGGGTGTCACCGGATGTGACACCCCCCCTTCTCGTCACTGGAGTGCCACCGGATGTGGCACTCCCCCTCCTCGTCACAACACCAGGGGCGTCCCCCATGGTGTTAGAGGCAGAGGCCTGCCTCTTTTTTTGTTGGCCCAGTGCCCTTCACCGACCCGCCGATTCGGAAGCTAGAGGGCCTTCGCCTAATGGCACGTCGGTTACCTCTAGTCCTGCCGGCTGCTTAAGTCGGATCCAGACACTGGACGGACCTGCAAAAAAGAAAGAAAAGCAAAAAGTTAGTGAGCCGAAAGGACCACACTCCCAAAGAAGGGGTCGGTCCTTTTAGGCTGGACAAATAAAACCCTTAAGTGGCCAAAATGTGGCCAAGTGGGCTGCGTATAGAACGTTGTCAGTCTTGGTGTAGTTTCTGAGAACAGATACTACACTTTGATCTCACGCTGTTGCTAAACGCTCCTAGCACAAGGTGCCAGGTAAGTATAGCTCCTTGTCTCATGTGCACTTTTTTTATATCGCACTTATATACTAACAACCGACAGGCATTTGTGGGAACATGATGAGAATTGGCAGCCAACCGGATGTTAACGCATCAACCATGATAGACAAAATAATAAATCGTCGTTTGCACATGGCTCCACGCATCGCTTCCGCTTGGGAAGAAAAATATGATAACATTATCAACCAATGGCAGAGCTCCGCGCCTAAAAATTAAAACCTCAAATATCACAGTCACTGGAAACAAGTTTGGCACTATAAAAACGAGGGATTTGAGGGAACTAGGAGAACGTAGATTCGCCCTGCTGCGTCAGTGAACGCACGGACGGATTCCCCCACCCGACCTAAAGAGATGTAGAAGAAAAAGAAATAAGGCACCAGTGAACTGAAGCCGACTACGCGCTCATGTTATTGGCCAAACGCCTTTAATTCTAAACAATGCCTAATTCACACAAACCAAAGAAGAGAGGAGGAGAAAGAAGACGAAGACGCCAGGCTGCTAGCGCCGATGAAAGAAAAGACTCGCTTTCCAGTACAAGCCAAGACACGCATCACAGATAGCAGGGTGATCGGCCTACCCAACCCTCTCCATCGTCCCAAAGATAAGTTACATTTTACGAACATTCATTCCTTGTCAATCCATACATACCTACACACAGTTTACGAACATTCATTCCTTGTCAGTTCATACATACCCACAAACATTCTACGAACATCCACCTCCTTTGTTAAATCACATTCCATCCTACGAACACTTTACCTCTCCTAATACAAATTGTTGGTAGTAAATAAAATCAGTTCTCAACCTTCAATATTCGTCTGTCTTTATATGGAGTCAGAAACTACGTTACTCATTTCAGATATTCGGATGAAGTAAAGAATAGATACCCCGTAGCAGACGACGCCGCCTGGCTGTGCCAGGCGCACAATTCAACTAACACCGGTGATTCGACCTTGACATTGGCACAAGCACATGGCGTCGGTTGTTTTTAAACACGTCAAATAGCAAACATGCTCGAATATTCACCAGCATTTTTTTAAAAATATATTTACAAAACCTTTGAAGATTTAAAAGAAAAAGTATATATTTACAAAACATTTTTTTAAAATAAGTAACAAAACGAACGTATTTAAATAAAAGATATTTAAATAAACGGGTGTCTCTTTCTGTTTCGGATTTTTGCGACCAAGATTGATTTTTATGTGCCGTGTTTTTTTTTTTTGGGGGGGGGGGGTTCTGTGTGCGTTTTTAAGACAATTCAATATTTATTCTTTAAAACATTAACTTCAGCGACAATTAATATATTTTCAAAATAATATTTTTAAATATTACATTTTTACGAATATTCGCGAGCAAGATTTAAAAAAAAAGTTCAAATAAAGACTGTTTGAATAAAACTTAAAAAAAAAAGGTTCATTCTATACGGTTTTGGCCATTTCTTTTTCGTGCGTTTTTAATACAATTCAATATTTATTTACAGTGCGATGTATGTCGGTGGTCAGTGAAGGAGAAATCCTTTTAGGCCGAGGCAATTTTTTATGCATAATAAAATCACAAGTATAAACAATCGAGATAAAAAAAAAATTATTTTATTCATATCTTTTTTTTATAACTTTTATTCAAACAGTCTTTATTTGAACTTAATGGACTGTTTTTTTTTATTAACTGTTTTATTCTTTTTATCAAACAAAAATAGAACTTTTATAATGAAATATATATTATGGACTGTTTTTCAAACATCGAAATTTTAAAATTAAAGTTTTATTTAAAACAAAAAAAAAGACGAGGTGTTTTTTCTTTTCGAGATATTTTTTTTCACCATTTATTACTTTGAAATTTTATTCACCATGGAATGATAAAAAAAAACTTTTCGTTAAATATATTTTTAAAAAATTATTATAAAATATCTATAAAGTCTATTTTTATGTCTGTAAAAGTTTGTTGAAAGTTCAAATAAAGTATATAATTTAATTGAAAAAAAAACACCTCGTCTTTTTTTTTAAAATCTTGCTCGCGAATATTCGTAAAAATGTAATATTTAAAAATATTATTTTGAAAATATATTAATTGTCGCTGAAGTTAATGTTTTAAAGAATAAATATTGAATTGTCTTAAAAACGCACGCAGAAGCCCCCAAAACACGGCACATAAAAATCAATCTTGGTCGCAAAAATCCGAAACAGAAAGAGACACCCGTTTATTTAAATACGTTCGTTTTGTTACTTATTTTAAAAAAATGTTTTGTAAATATATACTTTTTCTTTTAAATCTTCAAAGGTTTTGTAAATATATTTTTTTAAAAAATGCTGGTGAATATTCGAGCATGTTTGCTATTTGACGTGTTTAAAAACAACTGACGCCATGTGCTTGTGCCAATGTCAAGGTCGAATCACCGGTGTTAGTTGAATTGTGCGCCTGGCACCGCCAAGCGGCGTCGTCTGCTACAGGGTATCTATTCTTTACTTCATCCAGATATTCTTGGTTGTGGCCTCTAAAGCATCCTTTTTCTCCCCCTAATCCTTCTCATAAATAGCCAGGCCATGCATTAATAACAACAGCGTATTTTTATCATTGTTTTGAGTCTCGAGTATATATCGGACACAGTTAATCAACAGAGAACCGCATCACTTATATAAAAGCATATAAGATATCAACGAATACAGACTCGAGTCAAATTTTTTTTTTAAATTGCATCAGCTAAAAAATTTTTTTAAATTTTATCAGCAGTGAGATATCTACTGGATCGAAAGAAGGATCCAGCCATTTTCCCAGCGACCTTTGGTAGAGAATGTTCAATAAATAAGCCTAGACGAGGGTAAGAGATTGTGATGTTTAAAATAAAAGAGATATGGCCCCATTAGATTTATCTACTCCTGAACGTATATATATATATATATATATATATATATATATATATATATATATATATATATATATATATATATATATATATATGGGCGGAAGTCTGTCGAGAGCTCTTTCAGCTATCATCTCATCAGGAGAAAATCGATAGTGTAAAAATAATAATACTATGTCGACAGTAAATAGTTCTGATGGGGAACTATTGAATGTGCCAAACATACGGGGACACTAAAATAAAGTTTATTAACGTTTAAAAAACGATTAAAATATTGGCACAACGAGGGGGAAAAATTGGAGAAAAGATTCACAGTTCCCCAAAGAGAAACAATGCGTTAGATGTTTCTTTCTGCCGGCACAAAGAAGGTTTCCACATCACAATAGAGACAGACTCCAAAATCTTTAAATGGTTTATGGAGTCCGCTCTATGTAGCACCTCGACCCATTCTATTTTATATCTATCGGCACAGGACGGGTTATCAACCAAACGCTGGCCAATAGCAGAGCTCGAGTCTGCAGAAGGAGGGAGACTACCAAACCCCATCCTCCCTTGGCTGATCTTCGATGGAACATGCTGGTTTATACGAGTAAAAAGATGCAATGCAATTTGACTAGTCTCCCTCCTTCTGCAGCCTTGGACTCTGCTATTGGCCAGCTTTTTGTTGACAACCCTTGCTGTGCCGATAGATATAAAATAGGATATAAAATAGAATGGTTCGAGGTGCTACATAAACAGACGCCTTCTAGTAATCAATGAACCAAAAACACCAAACGGCCTGAATTACCTCCCTTTGAACATTATAGGATACCGATCGACCCAATTTCAAAATTAACTAACAATACTTAACAATATAATGTGATTATCTCCCTTCATTTTATCCTACTTTACGATATGAAAACATGTTTCAAGTAGAATAACAATGAATCTTAAAACATTAAATAACAATAAATAGATTAGAATACTTAACCCGTAATATTATACAAGGATTTTTATATATATCTTTAATACACCCATTTAATTTACGCTTGTATTCAATTAAACTTTGAAACTAAAAGGGTCTTAAATCCGAGCACAAATATAACGATAATCTATAAACATTACCTGCCACTAATACGAAACTAAAAATAACCGTAACATTTTTGCAAGGCTGTTACGGCCATAATATCGAAACAAAAATTTTAAAAATTATAATGGGGGGGTCACCTCAAATACACAAACGGAATGTTCAAGAAAGATTATCGCTACAGTCCTCTGTCTCCACTCTCGTTGCCTTCTCTCCTGCCCGATCGGGAATAATCTCCCAGCACCGAGAATTGAACATCGTTTTATAGTTCCCATCTTCACGCACACACGAGATTATGCGAGAATGGACGAAATAAAAATGCTGGCCGCCATGTTTGTTCTTCCTTTTCTTCGCCTGAACTCATTGGCTGAGCACCCACGGTAAGACTTGTCTTTCTTGCTTCTAACCACATGCCTCTCTGATCTCAAGATCACATTTCGTAGTCTCTCATCCACTGTGGCGGTCACCTCTCTCTACTTGGCCTATGAGGTGTCTCGTCCTCCTCCTGTTGCTGCACACTCCCTTCCACTGCTTCGCGCTCCCCTGGTCTGACGTCAAGAATGTGCCTTGGGACTCCTTCCACCACAATGTTGTTACTAGTGTTCCTCCCAGTCACGCGACATCTACTCCATTGTGTGGTGCAGCGCGCCCCCGGTGGCTTCACCCATACCTCGTCCCCGAGTTTAATTGTCCCTGTGGCCTCTACTTCTCGGCTTGCCGGCTCCACCCTGGGATGTCTCCAGGAATATACAAACGTTGACAGTTGCGGGACCGTCTCTGGTACAGATCCCAGTTTAGGCAACATGTTATACTAGAAGACGGCTTGCACAGGTGAGGTGCCTCCTCTTTCCGCAACTGCCTTTATGGTGCAGTGGTTTCTCTCCACAATCCTGCTGCCACTGGGTCTGAAGGCAGCTCTGAAAAATTGTTGGATCTTCCATTTCTTCAGTACTTCTGTCACTGCTACTCACTTGAATGCAGTCCCGTTGTCGATTAACAATTCTTCCACGGGGCCTCGCTCCAAAAAACACCTCATCTTGGATTGCCGCTATTTCATTGCCTGTTCCTCCATGTAGCTTCTTCCTTAGGGCAAATCGTCCGGGCCCACAGTCAATCATGATCAGGTAAAGTCCACCCCTGTAATGGGTGACATCGTATGCCAGTCTCTCCCAGGTCCCACTCACCTCCAATTAGCCAGATTCATGCCTGCTTGGAGCAGGATCAATCGACTGGCATCTGTCGCATGTTCTGACCACTTGCCTCACTTGCTCCTTGGTGATCCTCGGGTCGACTTTTTTCACTAATTACCAAGTCCTCTCTACCCACATATGGTGCAAATTGTGCAGTTCTCGCACGCCAACATCATCTAGATCCGATGAAGCAACAACATCTTTCTTTGGCAACAGCCAACTCTTCTTCACTCTTGTGAGAGCATCTGCTCGGTTCTTCTCAGAAGCCACCATGTCTACGCGAAGCTTCAAAGAAAACTCGTGCATCAGCTCAGCCAGCACCTCAAGCCTGCGCTTCACTAACATCTCCGCGGCCCCTTTCGTTTTTATCCTTTTTTCGCTTGAAATGAGAGACTTTAGCCAAGCAAACACCATGGCAGAGTCTGTTTTGATGCAGATGTCACATAGTCCACATTTCAAGGCCAGATTGAATCCTTTTATTGTCGCGTCTAATGTCAGCCACATTGATGTGGCTGACGTCATTCTTTTTCCTCAACCAGGCTGCATCTTCTACAACTACTCCTCCAATTTCCAAAACGACCCCTGTTGCAATGCTGCTCGCATCGCACCACACGACTCCATCTAATGTTTGCCTCACTTCCTCCTTGGTGATCCTCAAGTAAGCAAGAAGTTGAGAGCATAATGTTCTTCTCCCCAATTTATTTTGTGTCTATATATTCTTCACATAGTCATTCGAATATGTTGCTTCTGATTTTTCTCTTACAATAATTTATCTAGTCTGAGAGGAGATCTAGCTCAGGTAACATGGCTTAGAGAAATTACATCATTACTCATAAAAACTAGTGTTATTTTTTTTTGTAGTGAACATGACTTTCAATATTTAGTCAGGTTTGACTAGTAGAGAAAAGTAACTTCATGTCTTGTAAGCATTAAAGTTTTTTTTATTGCTGGTCCCACAACAGGATAATATGAGTTTATCTCAATATTTTTTTAAATAATTAAATCCTAATATTTTCTTGTTTCCTTTTACTTCAGTTAAAATTGTAAGTTAGTTGTTTGAATAATAGTAAAGAAGTTGAGAACAGTTATTGCGTATGTTTCTTCTCATTCCTCTCTTACTGGACAAGACTCCAGTTTCATGCTGTTACTTAAGGTTACACCACTTAGTGAAATTACCTCATTACTCATAAAAGTTGGTGTTCATTAGACAAAATACCGACGACATCTTTTTGGGTTCGGAATATGATTTTAATATTTAGTCAAGTGTGACTTTTAGAGAAAGGTAACTGCACTCAAGGGTAATGTCTTGTAAGTATTCAAGTTTTTTAATGTTCTAATTATATAATATAGCATGCAATTTACATTGCCATTAAAATTATTTTAACATTTCATAAAACATATTTCACGCAAGTTCTCAGATGTTTAAAAATATCGAATCCATGAGGACAAAAATATCCAAATAGCAAGTAGATGGCCATATCACAATGCAAGTTCATATAACTATCACATCATGTGAATTCTGAGAGCAAAATTAACCTTTAAAATATGAGTTTGTTTAAATGTGTGATTTTTGCATATGCCTAACAAAACTTGATTTTACAGAACAAGAATATTCACAGATTTTACAAGAATATAATTTTTCTTTTGCATGAATTCTGATATGTTGCACTAATGTGGATTTCTGAGAACAAGAATATTCACATATTTTACAAGAATATGGTTTTTCCCCAGTGTGTGTTCTAATATGGGTAACTAAAGTTGATTTATCAGCGCATGAATACCCACATATTTTACAAGAATATGGTTTTTCTCCCGTGTGGGTTCTTATATGTTTTACTAAACTTGATTTATCAGAAGCGGAATATTCACATAATACACAAGAATATGGTTTTTCGCCAGTGTGTGTTCTAATATGCCTTAATAAACTTGATTTATCTGAACAAGAATATCCACATATTTTACAAGAATGTGGCTTTTCCAGACTGTGTATCTTCATATGTGTTGCTAAATTTGATTTTTGCGAACAGGAATATTCACATAATTTACAGGAATATGGTTTTTCTCCGGTGTGAGTTCTCATATGTCTTACTACATGTGATTTTTGAGAAAAAGAATATCCGCATACTTTACAAGAATGTGGCTTTTCCCCAGTGTGAGTTCTCGTATGTTTAATTATTCTTGATTTGTCAAAACAAGAATATCCACACAAGTTACAAACATGTGACTTTTCCCTACGATGTACCTGCATATTTCACTGAAATTGGTCCTGTAACTAGTTTATCAATATAGTCTATGAATAATATTGATGTTTCTTTGTTTTTTCTTTAAATTCACAAAGTCGATTTCATACAAAAGAGTAACGCAACCTACTACATAAGAATATACCATTTATGCGTTGTTTCTGTAATGATTTGCGTTAACAGTTTGTTTTATTGTTCTGCATATAATATTGTCCTTTCAACATTTTTGCAGCTTGTGATTCGATTTCTTCATTCATTTTGATTCATTTCGACAATAATTATCCATAGAATTTGTGTAAAATTATGATTCATTCAAGCAGGAAGATCTGTAAATATATATAAAAAAATTTCAAGGAAGATCTGTAAATATATATAAAAAATCAATATTTCTAGTCTCGTCATTCACGTACTACTATTCTTTTTGTTTATTGTTTTCAATATTATTGAATTGAACCTCAATAATTTCTTAATCTAAAACATCGTATGACAGGCATTAAACAAGAATCAGATATCTTCTATCTTTATACAAAACCAGTTGGTAAAGTCGTAACTTTAGATATAGTTTATTTATTGTCTCATTTCGACGTTTAACATGAAAAAAGAATTATCCATGATTCATTCAAGCAGGAAGATGTGGAAATATAAAAAAATAAATTCAATATTTTTATTATCGTTATTCACATATTAGTATTTTGTTTATTTATTATTTTCATTATTATTGGATTGGACCGCAATAATTTTTACAATCTAAAATCATATGTCAGACATGAGAAAATAATAATCCTTCACGAAATACACCCGTCTAGCTGAATCCACTGTGAAAAATTTCCCCCACTCTTTATCTGTGCCTAAATCAAAACGTAGTAGAATGAAAGAATGATGTCAGGGGAGGGGTACGAGAAAAGCGGAATACGGAAAAGGGGAAAGAGAGAAAGGTGACAGGGGGTGCTTGGTAGGTCGGCAGTGCTTAACAATAATGTAACTAAACAGAAAAAACGGTAATAAAAAATACAACGTATATATATATATATATATATATATATATATATATATATATATATATATATGTATATATACAGTACTGTTTCGATATTATTATTATTAGTTATTATCCATATTCCCCAGATGACTGTCTCATGCCTGTCATTTTCTCTCTTATTCTAACGTAACGCTCAACACTACTTGTGTTTTCACTTAAATACACACTTTACAATAAGTCAAAACAGAAAAATACTTGCTAAATGCTATGTCAGCAGAACGTAACTGTGTGAGCCTTTAGTAACATGTGGAAGAGCTTTCCCGATGCGAGTAAAAGCCAGTGTAATGTGAAAAATGTTCCGATATCAGGCCATGACAAGACTGGGTTGCATGTTTTAGTTTAAAATAAATAATATTGGAAAGGTTTCGATCCAATTTTGATTTGGAGATAATATATTTTACAAAAATAAATATTTGATTTCGTTTTTGCATATTTAGAATAAAATGAAATATTGATTTCTGCACACACATTTTTAAAATATATATTTTACAAAAATAAATAATAAAGGAAAGGTTTGGATCAAATTTTGATTTGGAGATGATATATTTTACAAAAAGAAATATTTGATTTTGCATATTTAGAATAAAATGAAATATTGATTTCTGCACACACATTTTTAAAATATATATTTTACAAAAATAAATAATAATGGAAAGGTTTTGATCAAATTTTGATTTGGAGATAATATATTTTACAAAAATAAATATTTGATTTTGTTTTTGCATATTTAGAATAAAATGAAATATTGATTTCTGCACACACATTTTTAAAATATATATTTTACAAAAATAAATAATAATGGAAAGGTTTTGATCAAATTTTGATTTGGAGATAATATATTTTACAAAAATAAATATTTGATTTTGTTTTTGCATATTTAGAATAAAATGAAATATTGATTTCTGCACACACATTTTTAAAATATATATTTTACAAAAATAAATAATAATGGAAAGGTTTTGATAAAATTTTGATTTGGAGATAATATATTTTACAAAAAAAAATATTTGATTTTGTTTTTGCATATTTAGAATAAAATGAAATATTGATTTCTGCACACACATTTTTTAAAATATATATTTTACAAAAATAAATAATAATGGAAAGGTTTGGATCAAATTTTGACTTGGAGATAATATATTTAAAAAAATAAATATTTGATTTTGTTTTTTGCATATTTAGAATAAAATGAAATATTGATTTCTTCACACACATTTATAAAATATATATTTTACAATAATAAATAATAATGGAAAAAAATCCTCCTCTAGATTCGTTCTGAAAAAACATAAAACGTCAAATAAAATCAACAAACTTCAAAACAGTGAAAAAAAATCAACTTTCAAACAATAACATTTTTTTTATTACAACTTCTTCTACATAAAACTTGGATGAAAAATTTGCCATTATTACATATTCTAACTAAAACATGCAACCCGATCTCGTTGTGGTCTAATTGTGCAACACTTTTAGACTGATGTGAGATTTTCACATTACACCAGTTTTAACTCGCACTAGGATGGCCTTTTTTTCGTTACGCAACAACTATTTGTTAAATATTTGTTGTTTTGCGTCTATATTGTAAAATACCTGAACTTTTTTATGAACTTAAATAAAGATAAACTTATTTAAATATTTCGAATTGTTTAAAACACAAATTAAAAAACAAAAAATAAGTGGAAAAAAAACTTCCCTTTCATTATGAAAAACAAAAACAGGAAAAAAATGATTAATGTTTGGGATCGTTTGTTGGAATTTCGAATTGTTTAAAACACAAATTTAAAAAAGGAACGAAGTGTAAAAAAACTTACTTTTCATTAGGAAAAACAAAAACAGGAAAATTTTTTTTTTTTGTGTTCAACGAATAAAATATTGACGATCGTTGGAATTTCTTTAGTTAAAACATTTTCGTTTTGTGTGTCCAATTCATTGAGAAATAAAATATTAAACATTTCCGTTTTGTGTGTCCAATTCATAAAAAATAAAATATTAAAACATATTAAAAAGAATACGAATTAAAAGATGAAAAACCTGATTTAAACGTGAAATTTTTATCAAAAAAGGTTACATGTCAACTAGCTACACTAACAACGATTTTTTGTTAGAGTAACACGGTGTAATCCTTATTTTTTTCCTCATGTCAAATTATCCGTTAAATGGGTTGAATTGTTTTCTTATCAAGTTTATGTCGTATTCACCAATACTCACCGCTAAAATTAAAAAGGTAAAGAAGAAAACATAGATCTTTTTATGCAATATATAAATAAAATAGGCCGAAAAACGGTGTAATCATTAATATATTCCTTGTATAAAAATGTCCTTTCATTACTTACGTATTAGGAATTGTGTTCCGATCATATTGTTAAGCAAAAACTAGGTTTATATTTGCAAACTTTATATAAAAAAATAATTAGTTATATTAGTTATATAAATAAATCATTAGTTATATTAGTTACATAATTAAATAATTAGTTATAACTTTATATAAATAATTAATGGGGGAAGTGGAGTTTCATATAATGAGGCAATGTAAACTAAATCTAATTTCAACAAGTAAACTTGGCATTTTTTTAACATAACTCAACCCTAAAATAAGAAATACAATGATATTTAGAAAGAGGATGATAAACAGTACGAGAGATTCATGTAATGAGCTAATTGAAAACTAAAGCTAATTTCAAACATTAAATATTTTTGAACATAACTCAATCCTAAAACTAATATGTAATGAATATTTATTGAGATTAAAATATATAGGAAGAAATAAACGTTAGATTATTAATAAAATGTTAGAAATAGAAATCGAATAAACCTTTCCCTCAATTGAACATTTACAACATCGAAGACGAAGGACATTTTCGAATGGATTTTTACCTGTGAAGGAAATATTAAATTTTCAGAAAAGGTTCGTTGCTAGATGAAAGTTTCTGATTCGTCAATGAGCGTTTGTATAGTGTTTTGTTTTTAAATTTTATTATTTATTCATACTAGTCGTCATCAAAAAATTATTTTTTAGAACAACCTGTGGTGCACTCTGGAGTCTGAGTGACAAGTATTTCCACCTCTTTCAATATCCCTTGAAAATTAGTTTGCATTGTTCGCAATAGCCGTTTACCATTGATTTATTGTTCATAGAAACCGTTAGCCTTCACTGGAATTTGAGTTGCATAACCCACTCCCGAGTGTTGGGATTAATTTTACTCTGAAAAAAGTTAAATTCTTACTGAAGAGTTTGAGTAACAGGTGCACGTGTGCATCCCTCAATTCTGGCTCTTTTTATGTGGACGTAAATATATTCTGCTTCTTGGCATTAGTCGCACTGAGAAGTAGTCACTGTTTAATGTGATAACCACAAAGAAGGAGCAGATGGATTCTGCCGTCGATGGATTTGTCACGGATGGCAATTTATCCTTGCATTTTTAGTCCAAATTTATGTTTAACGGAATTTTTGGAATAAGATCATTAAGATGTGTGAATTTCTCAATTATTTCAGATAATTTTTTTTAAATAGCGTCAAGAGAAAACATTATTATTATGCCGTCTTCCATATAAGGCAGAATTCAGTGTTTGAATATTCCTTATAAAATTTGAGGGTTAGCAACAGTGAGATCTTATTTGGATTGCAGATACTATGTGATTTTGCATATTTGATTAGGGTTATCTTCTAGAAAAATATCCACTTGCCAGGTTGTCATTAGTAACACCTTTTCAGAGAGACTGTAGACACTCAAGGATAATGTCTAGTGGGCATTCAAGTTCTCAGTGTGAGTTTTCATATGCGACAATAACGTTGATTTTTTAGAACAAGAATATCCACACACTTTACATGTATAAGGCTTTTCCCCGGTGTGAATTCTCATATGTCTTACTAACCCTGATTTTTGAGAACAAGAATATCCACACATATCACAAGAATGTGGCTTTTCCCCAGTATGACATCTCATATGTCTAACTAAATCTGATTTTTGAAAACAAGAATATTCACAAACTTCACATGTATGTGGTTTTTCTCCAGTGTGAGTACTCATATGCCTTATAATCTTTGATTTTTCCGAGCAAGAATATCCACACACTTCACAAGAATGTGGTTTTTCTCCAGTGTGAGTTCTCATATGACTTACTAAGCCTGAGATTTGAGAAAAAGAATATCCACAAACTTCACAAGAATGTAGCTTTTCCCCAGTGTGAGTTCTCATATGTCTTACTAAGTCTGATTTTTGAAAACAAGAATATTCACACACATCACAAGTATGTGACTTTTCGCAAATACGAGTTGTCGTAGCTTCGACTGACTTTGAACTGTGAGTTCTCATATGTCTCAGTAAATTTGATTTTTCAGAACAAGAATATGCGCATACTTCACAAGTATATGGCTTTTCTCCAGTGTGAGTTCTCATATGTCTCACTAACTTTGAATTTTCCGAACAAGAATATCCACACACTACACAAGAATGTGGCTTTTCCCCGGTGTGAGTTCTCATATGCCTCACTAAAGATGATGTTTCAGAACAAGAATATCCACACACTTCACAAGAATGATGCTTTTCTCCAGTATGAGTTCTCATATGTCTTAAAAACTTTGATTTATCAGAACAAGAATAATCACAAACTTCACAAGAATATGGTTTTTCTAACGCGTGACTCATATATCTTACTTAATCTGATGCTTCAGAACAAGAATATCATCACATTATCTTTTTTCCTGCATATTTTACTATATCGTATTTGGAAAACTTTTTATGTGTGACTTCTCATATGCTGCACTGATTTTCAGACCAAGGATATACACTTTACAGATGCCAAACATTTACCTAGTCTTATATATTCCAACTGAGAGATATTTTAATTGCTACTTCAAAAATGTAGCATTTTTTTTACAAAACTTTTCTTATGGCTATAGTTTGTGATACTCTAGAAAATATTGTCTTTTTAAGTTTGTAAAAACTTTTTTGTGATTCGATCTGTTATTGCATTTTGATTTGTTTTAACATAAAAAAACTCAACGAAAAATTGGTATTACCTTAAAAATGTGTTATGTTTTCACAAAATTTTTAAACAATTATGTCCATTATAATAAATCTTCCAACAGATGTCGCTGTAGTCGTTTAAATAAAGTACTAACTGTTCATAGGATAATGTTTAAAGAGAATGATACTCCATCAATATTGAATAATAGCGTTTGATCAGGAACATCTGTAAAAAATAATGAAATTCAATATTATTAGTATCTGCAATCATATATTAGTATTTTGTTTGTTTATTCTTGTCATTTGTTTGTAGTTAATATTATTGGATTAAACGATTTCTTTGTTCATTCTTGGCATTGGATTTGACTCATACTCTCTTGATTTATTTAATCTAACGACGTCATATGAGACACAAAAATGTCCAAACATTTTCCAACTTGAAACAAAAAGTAACTAAATATTTCTAACTTGAGATAGAGCCAGTGATACAGGTTTTGTTTAAGATGTATTTTGATCTATTTGAAATTATACTTTTATTAAGATCATATTGAGAAGAAAAACAATCTAGGTACAATACTATAATATATATATATATATATATATATATATATATATATATATATATATAAACAATGAGATGGGTTTAATAACAGATGTATTAATCTTGCATTGAAAATCCATGAATTAAGGAAAGAACTTTACAATTCATGCATTCCTTACTTTAAACAATGAGAGTGATACAGGTTTTATTTAAGATGTATTTGAATATTTCTAACTTGAGACAGAGCCAGTGATACAGGTTTTATTTAAGATGTATTTTGATCTATTTGAAATTATACTTTTATTTAGATCATATTGAGAAGAAAACAATCTAGGTACATAAGGCCAGATTAATTAATCTTAATTGAAAATCCATGAATTAAATAAAAATCATACAATTCCTATGTATTTATATATATGTATTAAAGATGTACTGACTAACAAATTGTCTGATTACCGGTTAATCAACCTTTGATAATCGGCTGGATATGGAAAACCGATCTATCACCAAATTTTGTTGTCATGATACTAGTATGAATTAAATTATATCTATTTATCTATGAAAGTTAAAAAGTGTCTGTGTTCATTTCCCTACCAAATAACTCCAATATATAATGTAAGAATGAGAGTAAATTACAATAAATCCAGCAATAAAGTATTTATTGCATACACGTATTTGCCGTCAAGCACATAAAAATAATGTATATATGAATATGCAAAATAAGTTTTAAAAATTGACATTTTCTTAATATGTGCTTGTTTATTGTCCAAAGGGACACTGCTTTTTTTGAAAAAGCTACAGTGAATTCTATACATTTTGATTATATATATTTATATGGTTTCATATATAATTGTCAGTTTCTCAATCATATTATGTAATTGAGATTTACTTGAAGAAATAAATAAATTCACTTCCAATTCATCTGAATATAGGAATTATTTCTAAATAGTACTTTTTACTTATATAGGTGTTAATGATTCTGTGTCTTTCAACATCGGTAAGAAACAAATCTTTGTTTAATACACATAATATGCATAGGGAAATAAGTTGAGAACATTACAAAGCTTTATTTAGAAAGGTGGGTATTATCAACACTGCTGAAAATTACTTCCAACCGAGAGTATCCTAAATGTCTACAAAGCTCACATCAGTAGTTTACCATACATAACCGAGTGCAACTACTATAAGTGTCTTCGTCTTAAACAAAGTTCAAAACGAGTCTCAAATTTAATAGATCCTGTTACTACATGCAATCGCCACTCTATGCCTTTGCAATGATGACTGTAATTTCACAAGTAATTTACTAGGAGGTGCTTTGATGAACTTATGCTAATTGTCCACCCTTAACGTACAACAAATAGCAAATGCACACCCCTTCTTTAATGATGTCTTTATATGCTGCAAAAAACATTATACTCTAATAAGTTACAATAGGTTACAACCACATTAAGAAAGAGTTAAAGGTCAACTTCTTTTCTTCGATAATTTTCAGAAAATCTAGTTGTAGAGGTATGGTTATTTTTATTAAGCAAAAACTGTGATTTTCGAGATGTTAGTGTTATTAATATGTTGTTCAGTAGAAAAACCTCTGCAACCTTTTTTTTATACATATTTTCATCTTTGTTTTATTAAAAAGTTTTGTCTGAAAAAAATATAATTTCCTATCGTCGCATTCAATCTCTTATAAAGTCATAAAAATATTTTTTAAAAACTTGCACAGCTTACAACTATCGTCGCATTTTCATTTTGTGTAATGTTAAAAACTAGATGTTGATGTTATTTATATTACAAGCGTTGTTACAGTAAACAAAGTAGCCTCAGCTTTAAAAGTTTCAGCCTTGTTTTATTAGTTTCATTCTTGGAAGCTTGTAAAAAAATTACTTTTTAATTAAGAAAAAAAAAGTTGGTGAACATCTTTATTGAATGTTTTCATCTCGTGCAAATATTGTGTGTTCTTTGGTTTTCTCTTAATAGTTGTGTAAAGACTACATTTTGTATTATTAATGTTATCAACTTTGTTAGATTAAAAAAAAAATAGTTGCAGCTTTCTTTATTTTAATGTTTATTTGGTATTATTAATGTTATCAAGTTTGTTAGATTTTTAAAAAAATTCGTTGCAGCTTTCTTTGTTTTAATGTTTTCATTAAATATACAGCGTTCAAAATTATGAGGTGATAAAATGAACAAATCCCTTAGTAAACGAGAGTTGTCTCCCTCTGCACAGCGACAAATTGTAATTGTTTACGATGAAACAAAGTTTACATGAAACGATCATATTTGGGGTCGAGATAATAGGTACAAATAAAATATCTAACAAAATACTGGGAGAAAGCAAGCTAATAACTATCACAGTAACATTTTATGCAAAGGTTTATTATGCTCAATGATATTTTATGGTATGTTTTGTTTATTTAATTGTTTCATGAAAATACAGAATGATATTTTATGATATGTTTTGTTTATTAAATTGTTACATGAAAATACAGAATTATATTTTATGGTATGTTTTGTTTATTACATTGTTACATGAAAATACAGAATTATATTTTATGGTATGTTTGGTTTATTACATCGTTATATAAAAATACAGAATGATATTTTTGGTATGTTTTGTTTATTAAATTGTTACATGACAATACATAATATTTAATGGTATGTTTTGTTTATTAAATTGTTACATGAAAATAAAGAAAGATATGTTATGGTATGTTTTGTTTATTAAATTGTTACATGAAAATACAGAATGATATTTCATGTTATGTTTATTAAATTGTTTTATGAAAATACATAATTTTATGATCATTTTATATAAACTTTATAGAAGAATATGATCACATTCTTAAATCTACAATATTGGATAAAATATTAAAAATCAAACGAAAAACTCTAGCGACATACTAAATAAATGTATTAAGGATTTTTTTTTAATATTAAAACAATTAAAAACAGTTTTGTGCTAAGTTGTCGAACAATTCAACCATATTTGAATTAAATTATTGTGTTTTTGATAAACATTTTTTTTCTAAGAAATCACATAAGTTTTACTAAAAATAAACAAATTTCTGATTAAAAAAAATCTTAATGTCAGATTAAATAATATGTTTTTCGGAGATTTTTATTGATTGGAGATTCATACTTTTTTTTTATTCACGTTTGTTAATTTACGTTTGTTAAAAGCAGAATCCATAGTTTTAATGCATTGCAATAAAAAATAAACTTATTTTAATGTTTAAGATTATTTCAAAATTTATTGGATGCATTTTTTGAAATTGTAAAAAAAAAAAACCCTTACCTTTCATTCCAGAAATTCAATACGAAAAAAAAACGTGAGGTGAATTCGTTTTCCTTTTTCTTTTGTGTTCAAAACAGAAAATTTGTTTTGTTTGTTAGGATTTGTTTAGTAAATTGATACAATTATTGTATTGTGTGTCCAATTCATTAATAAAAATATGAAAATATAAAAGAATCAAAATTAAAAGATTAAAAACACGATTTAAACGTGAAATTATTTAAAGAAACAAATCAACCGCTAAAGAACAAAGAACTTAAGGTCATCGTAATAACCCGGTGTCATCATTATTTCGTTCCTCGTGTAAAAATGTATGTTAATTAGTTAAATGTTCGAAATGTTTTGCTATAAAATGTTTGTTTTTTTTTTTTTGTTTTTTTTTTTACAAAGGCATCACCACATTATCAAGGCCCAGAGGCCACTCAAGGATAAGGGTTAAAGAGTGTACAGTAGAAATTGGTCAATATAGTAATCATTAGTAATGAAAATTTGGTAAATTTAATAACTTATATGGAACGGCTCATCAAGAACTTATTTACTTTAGACTTGAACACAACCATATTGTAGTCAGCCGGAAAGCAGGAAAACGGAAGACAATTCCACAGGCGTGCAGTTCTAAGAAAGAAGCTTTGTTCATGGAATCTACGTTTAGGTTTAGCCACAGATAAAGAGTGGGGGAAATTATTGATAGTGTTTACAGCTAGACGAGTGTTTCTTGAGAGATGTGGCGAGGGGGGACCAAAGATTGAAGCTCAGTTGAACACTTTCCATGAAAATAACGATACATCAGAGACAAACTCGCAACATCTCTTCTGTGAGATAGAGGTTGCAAGGAGGAGAAAAGGACATCTCCTATGAGGCTACGAAGTCTATTTTGAACTCTATCAAGGCAGGACAAGTCCTTTCTAGCAGCTCCTGCCCAGATGTGGCAACAGTATTCCATCCTTGGACGTACCTGGCTCTTATATAGGTAGAGAATAGCATCAGCAGTGAGATATCTACTGGATCGATAGAAAGATCCCACCATTTTTCCAGCGGCCTTGGCAACAGATTTGATATACGTGTTCCATTTAAGATCAGGAGTAATGGTCAAGCCCAGAAGCTTGTCAAAACTTGAGGCCTCCTGAAGACGAGAGCCATTCATTTCAATTGATGACAAATGTGAATTAGAATGTTGATGGTGTAAAGAGAGAAGCTTGGTTTTAGATGCATTAAAAGTAACCAGCCACTCCTTTCCCCATTGTACTACGTGCTCAAGATCAGAGGAGAGAGAATTGGAGAGAACTTGGTCGTTTACTGTCTTAGATGTGGTACCATAAATGGTAGTGTCGTCAGCATAAATGTCTACAAATGATGTAAGGATATGATTTGGACGATCATTAATGTAGATCAGGAAAAGAGTTGGGCCCAGGATGGATCCCTGAGGGACACCGGCATTAATACTGTGAGCTTCTGATTTTTGCCCCTCAACTACTACTCTTATGAACCTATCAGAAAGAAATGATTTAATAATTGAGAAGACTTTTCCAGCTATACCATAGCTAGCGATCTTATGAAGTAAACCTTTATGCCATACCCTATCAAAGGCTTTAGATATGTCAAGAGCAATTGCCCTAGAAAGATTGCCACCGTCGAGAGATTTGCTAATCCTATGCGATATAACTGTAAGGACATCTGCTGTAGATCTAGCAGAACGGAAACCATATTGAGTGTCACTAAGAAGGTTATTTTTGTTGAGATGTTTGATTACTTCTGTATTTAACACAGATTCTAGCAACTTACTCATGACGCACAGGAGACTTATTGGCCTGTACTGAGAGGGGGATGAGCGATCACCTGAATTCTTAAATACAGGGCATACTGATGAGGTTTTCCAGGGAGATGGGAAACTATTCTCCTTAAGACAACGTTTAAACAGTTTTGTAAGTATGGGCGCTAATTCAGGTTGAAGTTTTTTGAGTACTATAATTGGAATACCATCAGGGCCAGTTGCTTTACTCGAATCAAGGTTTTTGATTAGCTTCGCAACATCACGTACAGATATACGTATATCACATAGCGTGTTTTCTGATACAGGAGGAAATATTGGGGGTTGGCGGTCTTGGTCGCAAAGGGTAGAATTTGCTGCAAAGTTCTTGACAAAGAGTTTGGCTTTGTCTGATGCTGACGAGATTACCTCAGGTCCATTGATAATAGTTGGGATGGAGCACACGCTTCTGTTCAGGATTCTGTTTGCTATTTGCCAAAACTGGTGGGAACCAAGCCGCTGCTCAGCTACTTTGGACTTAACAGATTGAGCATACAACTCTCTTGCGTTCCTTATTACTTTCTTACAATGGTTGCTGGCAGTCCTGAAAACGGCTTTAGTTTCCATACATCTATTACGTTTGAAGCAGTGGAAAAAGTGATTTCTGTGCGCAATGGCAGCAGCACATTCTGGAGAGAACCATGGCTGGCTGTTAGGTTTTTGCTGAAACTTTTTAGAGGGTATGAAATGGTCAATACCTACAATTAACCATTCAGTTAGGTCTAATACTATAGAGGACACATCCTTTTTAAACATGGAATGCAGAGGTAGATCAGATATAAATGTACGGAAGCTATCCCAGTCAGCCTTAGTGTATCGATATACTGTACGATGAAGAGGTACATCTGGGGACTTATTACATTTCATTTTTATCTTAATTGATACAACAGAGTGGTCGGAAGATCCAAGAGGCGACAGAACAGAAACTGAACATAGTTCAGGGCAAGTTGTGAGAAAAAGGTCTAGTAGGCTCGCATACTGGCCATCATTATCGGGCACACGGGTAGGTTCCTGAACAATCTGAGTGAGGTCATAGGCAATGGAGAAATCATGACAGAACCTCCCCTCATCATCGGTCTTGTTTGAGTGGGTCAACCATTCAACGTTGTGAACATTGAAGTCTCCACATACGTGAATGTTAGCTGAAGGATAAGTAGAAAGGACTTGGTCAATTTTCTCAGATATGCTTTGAAAGATAGTAACTCCACTGTTGTGGGGGCGATAGAGAGTATATATAAATGCAGTAGTGTGAGCTAAAGCAACCCGGAAGCACATATAGGGTAAGTTAGGATCTTCCCTGGAGATGTCCCTCCCACATGGAAAGCTATCTTTAATATAGGCACATATTCCATGCCCATGGCGATCTTGGGGGTCAGATTTAGAAGTTAAGTTAGAGTATCCTGAAATTGCAAACTCATCTAGGGAAATAGCCTGTCCAATGCCAGTTTCACTTAAAAATAAAAGGTCTGGTTTAGTCTCCTGTAATTGGGTTTTTACCTCTGGAAGGTTAGAACGAAGACCCCTGATGTTGGAGAAGGAGACATGGTAGTAGGGGTCTACGTTGGAAGTTGGGGAACCGGGTTTAATCGTGTATTTTTTCTTGAAACTTGTCATGATGAAATTTTGGAATTTGTGGACTAGGTCGACAGATTTACTTAGAGCAGGACAGAGAGGGGAAATTAAGAGAGAAAAAGAAACGAAGAATTTTTTTTTTTTTATTTGTAGTTAATGATAAGGTAAAGCCGTAACAATTACCCACTAGTATGGCATCGAGAGGCCCCACCAGAAGCTACTGCATGGTCCAGAATCCATTCACCAAATGGCAATACAGCAGCCCCAGTACTTTGCACCTGCTGATAGGACAGCCTCCTTAGTGGTTAATCCAAGGTTCGGGTCCCTGACTATCAGGCGGATAACGTCAGCCCAGACAAAACGTTTACCTCCAGCACCCTTACTAGTGACATGGCTACAAGGATAGACATAGAAACAGAAAATTTCCGCCATCTCAGCCAACTGTTCGCAAAAATACTGCCAACCTAGAAAACAGCTTTTTCTTCTCCCTTTGTCCGAAAAATCACTCATTTAAAAAAATGAGGACTGAGGGACAAATAAGAAGAAGCGAGAGTAACAGGAGCTGCCGATAACGCATCCACAATGCGTTTTCTACTCTCCATTAAAAAAACAAAAAAAAAACAAAAAAAAAACTATAAAGTATTGTACTTAAAGTCCAACGGACGTGTTTAAGGGAAAGTATGGTGATAGATTCCCCTCACACGAACTAAAAATGAGTATAATTCGTAATTTTTGCTATCAACTCGGTGGATAAATAAACATATGTACGAGGAAAAAAAAAAAAAGGCTAGCATTTAATAAAACAGAAATACACAAATTAAATACTGAAATAAAATGGAGTTGTTAATATTTTAAATCTAAAATAAAAAGCATGATTGAAATCACTTATCTCAACAAAAACAATTCCGTCTCCAAATTGCAAACTGTGTTGAAAGAACTTCAGTTAGTAGCGTTCAAAACATTTTTTTTTTTTTGAAATTAGCCGTTAATAGAAAATCGTGATTTTATTCTGAACTTAAGCTAGTAACGTTTTAAGAAGCTTACGATATAAAAGAAAAGGCTGATGGGGGAGGGGGTTCTTCCGAAAGTAAGTTGGTGCCGTTAGAAGTAATTTCGAGATAAGATGGAAGCCGGTATTGGACTAGAAAAAAAGCTAGCATTTAATAAAACAGAAATACACAAATTAAATACTGAAATAAAATGGAGTTGTTAATATTTTAAATCTAAAATAAAAAGCATGATTGAAATCACTTATCTCAACAAAAACAATTCCGTCTCCAAATTGCAAACTGTGTTGAAAGAACTTCAGTTAGTAGCGTTCAAAACTTTTTTTTTTTTGAAATTAGCCGTTAATAGAAAATCGTGATTTTATTCTGAACTTAAGCTAGTAACGTTTTAAGAAGCTTACGATATAAAAGAAAAGGCTGATGGGGGGGTTCTTCCGAAAGTAAGTTGGTGCCGTTAGAAGTAATTTCGAGATAAGATGGAAGCCGGTATTGGACTAGAAAAAAAGCTAGCATTTAATAAAACAGAAATACACAAATTAAATACTGAAATAAAATGGAGTTGTTAATATTTTAAATCTAAAATAAAAAGCATGATTGAAATCACTTATCTCAACAAAAACAATTCCGTCTCCAAATTGCAAACTGTGTTGAAAGAACTTCAGTTAGTAGCGTTCAAAACTTTTTTTTTTTTGAAATTAGCCGTTAATAGAAAATCGTGATTTTATTCTGAACTTAAGCTAGTAACGTTTTAAGAAGCTTACGATATAAAAGAAAAGGCTGATGGGGGGGGGGGTCTTCCGAAAGTAAGTTGGTGCCGTTAGAAGTAATTTCGAGATAAGATGGAAGCCGGTATTGGACTAGAAAAAAAGCTAGCATTTAATAAAACAGAAATACACAAATTAAATACTGAAATAAAATGGAGTTGTTAATATTTTAAATCTAAAATAAAAAGCATGATTGAAATCACTTATCTCAACAAAAACAATTCCGTCTCCAAATTGCAAACTGTGTTGAAAGAACTTCAGTTAGTAGCGTTCAAAACATTTTTTTTTTTTTGAAATTAGCCGTTAATAGAAAATCGTGATTTTATTCTGAACTTAAGCTAGTAACGTTTTAAGAAGCTTACGATATAAAAGAAAAGGCTGATGGGGGGGGGGGGTTCTTCCGAAAGTAAGTTGGTGCCGTTATAAGTAATTTCGAGATAAGATGGAAGCCGGTATTGGACTAGAAAAAAAGCTAGCATTTAATAAAACAGAAATACACAAATTAAATACTGAAATAAAATGGAGTTGTTAATATTTTAAATCTAAAATAAAAAGCATGATTGAAATCACTTATCTCAACAAAAACAATTCCGTCTCCAAATTGCAAACTGTGTTGAAAGAACTTCAGTTAGTAGCGTTCAAAACATTTTTTTTTTTTTGAAATTAGCCGTTAATAGAAAATCGTGATTTTATTCTGAACTTAAGCTAGTAACGTTTTAAGAAGCTTACGATATAAAAGAAAAGGCTGATGGGGGGGGGTTCTTCCGAAAGTAAGTTGGTGCCGTTATAAGTAATTTCGAGATAAGATGGAAGCCGGTATTGGACTAGAAAAAAAAGCTAGCATTTAATAAAACAGAAATACACAAATTAAATACTGAAATAAAATGGAGTTGTTAATATTTTAAATCTAAAATAAAAAGCATGATTGAAATCACTTATCTCAACAAAAACAATTCCGTCTCCAAAGTTTTACTAACAAGTTTAGATTAAAACTTGTCAATATTTCATGCTTGTTGTTATTTCGTTATTAAATTTCTCTTTTCGATTTTATTTTTTATTTCTTTAGTAAACCTATTCTTTGTACCTTTATTAAAATATACAAGACACATGAAGGGTTATCTTTCAGATGCAAGGTTCCTTGTTTACTTGCGGTTGTAACGATGTAAGATTCCGTTGTACTGAAGACCAAATCGGCCATAATTTAAATATTTAAATTTATTTACTGAATTTAAATATTTAAATTGATATACTGTTTAAATGATAATATACGTCTACGATGTTTTTATTGGCGCTTTTCTTCGTATTTTTTAATAACATTTTTTTGCACCATTTACAAGTTTTTTTTTACAAATATTTTTTTAGAAGTATGTGCGACCTGACACAAGGATAACTGATGGTTGGCGTGCTTTTAGTACTCTGCCCAACCATGATGTGGTAAATCACACCTATAATTTTACAGATCCGAATGACCCCACCATTCACACAACTCGCATTGAGGGTAGCTGGAGTATCTGCAAAGCCAAATTCAGAGCGATGCGAGGAACTAGTCGTGCAAATTTCAACAGTCATCTGCAGGAATTTCTTTGGCGGCGGCGAATAAAGGAAAATTATTTTAGTAACATTCTATATTGGATAGTTTTTTTTTTATGAAGTTTAAGTAAAAAAAAAGTTCACTTTTTTTATTATTAAAAATACATTTCATGAAAACACTCATAAAATGTTCACTTATTTAATTTTGTTATTTTGTTACAAATTTCTAATAAAGATTATTATTTTTTTATTATTAAAAATACATTTCATGAAAACACTCATTATAAAATGTTCGCGTTGTTTAATTAAAAGTTCTCAATTTTAATCTAATAGTTTTATAATTTTGTTATTTTGTTACAAATTTCTAATAAAGATTATTTTAATTTTAACGGTAATTTGGTTTTCATTGTAAACTCCGTCATGTTAAAGGCGTTAAAATCACTTTAAATAGTAAATCAATTTTAATATTAAAAAAAAAAAAAGAGAAATCAACAGGAAAAAAATCTCGTGTGAAAACATTACGAGATACTTTTTCCGTATAATTAATAAATGTATCTTTATTTTACTATTACAGTATTAAAAAAATTATTTGTAAAAAGAACTTGTAAATGGTGCAAAAAAATGTTATTAAAAATACGAAGAAAAGCGCTAATAAAAACATCATAGACATTTTGGCCGATTTGGTCTTCCGTACAACGGAATCTTACATCGTTAAAACCGCAAGTAAACAATGAACCTTGCATCTGAAAGATAACCCATTAAGAAATAAATTATATGTAAATATAAAAGAATCAAAATTAAATGATGAAAAACACGATTTAAACGTTAAATTATATATGAAAAAATTAACTGCTAAACAACAATGGATTGCGGTCATCGTAAAACGGTGTAATCATTATTTCGTTACTCGTGTAAAAATATCCGTTCATTAGTTAAGTGTGCCGAATTGTTTTCCTATCAAGTTTAGATAATATTTGTCAATATTTTAAGCTTGTTGCGATTTCTTTTGTAAATTAATATTTGTATATATGATTCTTTAAAAAAATGAAAATATAAAAAAACGGTTTTTTTTCTATGACTGAACGTTTTATTATTTATTTGGATTAGTCGAACTACTGTTAACAACCAGGATAAGAATATCAGACGTTGTTTGAAAATCTTTTGTTTTTTTTTACTTAATTGTATTTACAAAATTTTAAAAGCAATAAAATATATATAAACAAGATCAAAGTGTAGTATCTGTTCTTCAAATGCTGCATTGCTGCAGTGCTGCACTGCTGCAGTGCTGCCTGCTGAACTTCAATTTCTTGTTCTCTGTCAGTGCTGGAGGAGAAATCCTTCACGACTGAGACAATTTTTATATTTGTTCCTTTTCTCCACGTTAAAAAACGACCCTAGTGTCTAACTCTGTCGCGTGGGAAGGCATTGTAAATAGGAACACTGATTATGAACTGTCAAGAGTTATATCGAACCTACAATACTGCCAACATTAGTCTGATTAATCCAAATAATCCTCTTATTAAAAATATTTCACATAAACAACTCAAATAAGAGGAAGGAATTGTACAAACGACGATATCAGGCAAATAGTAAAAATAGATTTGAACCAAGAAAATAAAAATAAAAATAACCACACTAAGAAACTGAGACGATGATAAAGAAAATCGTATCTGATTTAATTTAGAAAACGAAACCCAATAAAATTTGGACATTTTACAAAGGTAGACGTTCCCGGTCTTGTCTTCCTGGACAATGGTCACAGACTTTCTGCAGCCGTCAAGCGAGGTTCCTACCAACAACAAAAAAGGAGACCTTCCTTATCTCAGCTTCGTGTACATTGCTCGAAAACTTCTGCCATCGATCGGAGCCAAACTGGAAACATCAACTAATGCGAGTTTGTCTATTGATGATATGCTCTGTAGATAGCCAATAATGCAGATAGAAACCTCTGATGATCACTAAGAGATGAATGTTTATCCCGATAACATTGTTCGCTATATCCTCATCCCATTGAATTAAGATAATAATGTAAATAATTACCTTAAATATCCGTAATGTCTCTTATTGGTGTGGTAGATGTGTCAGAAATTTCGTGAAAAATATTGAATAATTCCACCCCTGTCTTTGCAAACTTATAACTCCTCGAAAAATGTAATTCAAGCCCTAATTTTTTTCAATTAAAACAGCAAGGACCAAGGTCTCATTAAAAAAACAAACAAAAAAAAAACAAAGTGTTTAAAAAAAAAAAGGTTTTAAACTTCGGACTTTACAGGTAAATTTCTAAAAAAACACTGTTTTTTGTTTTAAATTTGAATATATTATTTATTGATCTCTTATCTTCAATTTGCGATATATATATATATATATATATATATATATATATATATATATATATATATATATATATATATATATATATATATATATATATATAACACTTTGGTGAGTAAATTAATTATTTACTTTTTAATAGACATTTCAAAATGGGAGGCGTGAATTAATTCGACCCCCTGTCTTTCCAAGCTTATAACTACTCGAAAAATGTAATTCAACCCCTATTTTTATTCCAATTAAAGGAACAAGGATCAAAGTTTCATTAAAAAATAAACAAAAAAACAACGTAGTTTGTTAAAAAAAAAAAGGTTTTTAAGGTTTTTATACTTTGGTGAGTAAATTAATTATTTACTTTTTTAATAGACATTTGAAAATGGGGGGCGTGAATTAAAAAAAAACGTTTGTCTAAAATATTATATTCATTTTATTGGAAAGAGCATAAAATTTCACATTGACCCTGAAAATATCGTAAAAATAGAATCAATAGAAAAATTTTGATAGATTTTTAAAGTTTTAAAATTGAAAAATACTTAATTCGTAAAATTCAATTGATTTCATTACTGTTTTTTATATAAAAAATATTTCTATTGCGTTTTATACAACTTTAATAGTTTATTTTGGAAGTATAATTTATAAAGAAAATAAACAACCCACTTTTAAAAGAGAAATTACGAGTTTTTTTTATATTTTATTCACAGTTTCGTGTTAGAGGTGTCAAAAATTCCTACAAAAATTCTGATACACCTATTGGTGTGGTGGTCAATGCTATCCAGAAATAAAATATTACATACTCGGTTTTTATTTCTGTGTGCATGCAAACATGTTTTATTTGTATAAAAAACTTTATGCAAATAATCCTCATATTGAAATATTCCCCATTAACAAGTCAAATAAGAGGAACGAATTGTACAAATTAAGGCAAATAATAAAGATTCATTTGAAGCAAGAAAATAAAAATATAACCACATGATTAAACTACGAAACTTGCAACTTATTGTCATCAAACCCGATTTGATTAGACTTACAACTCAATTCATGTGTGCCATGTTTCGCCTAATCATCAGTCTGGCGAGATAAATGGAGTCTTTACTTTCAAATTCCTCCTCACGTGGTAATGACGACGTGTGCTTCTCGGTCATTTTATTTTTGTTTGTTTTAGGTCAGTATACCCTTTCAATTAAGTAGTTGTTTCCATATAAAGCGTTAAAAAGTTAAATGTGCTTTTTTATCTAAGAGAGTCACCATTTATCAAGGCCAGAAGGCTTCCCGAGGATAAGAATCAAAGAATGTAAGGCGTTAGTGTAGTAATGGTTAATGGTGTAAATTATGTAGAATTTGATTATTTATGTGGACGGCTCAACAAGAAATTGTTTACATTGGATTTGAAGGCTAACGTGTTGTATTCAGCCAGCAGATTAGTGTTCCACAGCTGAGCAGTTCTGAGAAGAAGCTTTGCGCATGGAATCTGCGTTTAGATCTGGTTGTAGCTAGTTGAGTGGTTGTAGCTAGTCGAGTGATATTTGTGAAAAGTAGCCAAAGGAATATCTTATATTGAAGGTCGGTCGAGCAATTGCCATAAAAATATTGATAGAGGAGAGATGGGCTCTAAACGACCCTTATGTGAGAAAGAGGCTGCAGAGAAGCAGCAAGGAGCATCACCTAGTAGGATTTTAAACCGGGTTTGAACTCTATAGATAGGATGCGTCGAGCATCACCCGCTCATTGATAGGATGCGCCGAGCATCACCCGCTCAGATGGCAACAGTATTCCATTTGAAGGTGTACTTGACTCTTATAATGATTGCGTCTTTAGTGAGATACCTACGAGTGGTATAGTAGTTCAACCATTTTTTCAACAATCTTGGCAACAGATTCAATGTATGGGTTCCATTTATAGATCAGGAGTTAAGACGAAAACTATTTATTCAAAGTGGAAGTCAGAGCCATTGTTTTCAGAGCCATTGTTTCCAGAGCTTGTTTTCATAGCTTGAATTAAAATTAACCAGCCAGAGTTTTCCCCATTGCACTACGTTTCAAGATAAGAAGAGCGAAAATCAGAAAGATCTTGGTCATTACTGGCCTTTGAAGTGTTGTCATAGATTATGGTGCCTGAAAAATGGAAATCATATTGAATGTCACTGAGAATCAGGTTATTTTGGGGGGATCTCTGGGCAGAATCGTGAATTAATAAAACGACTTCTTCATATTTCGTTTTTGGATTTTTACACGGTCAAAATTTTATCTGTAAAATATGTTTTGACGGTGAATTGAAATGAAAGTGTAGTAACTGTTGGTTTGTCTACCTTTGTATACCTTTCATGTTTATGAAATAATAGCAACCATGTTTTCCTTATCATTATTGCGGCAAGTTAAATGCAAGTTTTGCTTCTTGATGTGAGGTGTGATGTAATCAACCTGAGGGAGCAATTTGCCCCTCATTGGGGAGCTTTAAATCCCCCCAGGGGCCCTGAATGGGGCCGAATAACTATGCTAAGATAGCTTTAAACTGTTCCCGGGTGACAGTAGATATGCCGAGGATTTAGAGAATATAAATATATACTTTATTTAATTGTCAAAATAGATATTGTTTGGAAGTTAGATAAATATATTTTGCCTTTAAAATTGATGACAAGAACTTAGAACAATAATATAATACTTTCTCGCCTTGACGAACTCAAAAGCCAGATGTCGGACTGACAGGGATGACCTTAGGAGGTCATGGGAATTCAATATATCTGTAAATCTCAGATCACAGAACTGGTGAATTGCACACCCGCAAAATTTGAGGTGTCGTCGTGTGATCTGGTTGGCTGGGGAGAGTTCCACCCCCGACCACAAACCCCACTATTAATACGAATGTCACGTGGTAATTAGCCAGTTTCGAAGCAGTTTCCGAAGGAGTTTGTGCATGAAATTCAAAGTAACCCGCTGTTCCCTGAAGATGTGACCCCTCCTCCAAAAAACTGTCTGACGCTGTCTGTGAAAAAGATTAGAGACTTTGGAAAACTTACTAAGAACTGAACGATATTGTAAAAACATTGTACATACGTTTGTGAATGAATTCTTTAGAATAGAATTCACGTGTCTGTTTTTCTTTCTGCTTGTAGCTTCGATATTTTCTTTCAGCATACAAAATTCAATGTAAAAACCCTCAGAGAAAGACCAAATGATACGAGCCGAGTTTCTAGACAAACAGGGGTCCTAGCCGAGATTCATCGGTGTGGGGTTACATTATTGGTGCTGTGAGCAGGATAGACGCTGTTTTGTTACCATGGAAAAGAGAGAAGAAATCTTTTCACGGTGAAGAAGGGAAATATAATAATCTTACATTATCGGCGGCTGCGAAAAGAGCATTTCCAAGAAAGAGACAAACAGACGGGGACATTTGAAAAAAAAGGAGAGAAAGACAGAACTGAAAAATATAGAAGCGTTTAAGAAAAAAAAAGTTTGGACATTTGAAAAAAAAACGTTAAAAAGAAACGCCCGGTTGAAAGAAAAACGTTTGGGAAAAAACACATTTTGAAAAAAAAAAAACTTTAAAAAACAAACGCCCGTTTAAAAAAGGGAAGAGAGACTTTTAGAGAAAAAGAAAGGACAGCCTCAGTTGACGACAGGTGTCTGTGACAAATCAGCGGCAAGGAAAGAGACAGAGAGAGCAAGGAGAAGGACGTAACAGAGTCGGGGTAAGCAAACTTTTTTTCTCTCTGCTTGTGGTCTGTGCGGTTGGCCTAGAGAGAGAGAGAGAGAGAGAGAGAGAGAGAGAGAGAGAGAGAGAGAGAGAGAGAGAGAGTAAGATTATATTGAGAGAGAGAGGGGGAGTGCGTGTTTTGCTTTGTCGTTGTGAAATTAACGTATATAATCAGAAAACGTGTTTTTGCTTGTTGTGAATTTAACGTAATATTAGTACACATAGTAGTCATATATCAGTAAATCTAAGAGAGTAAGAAAGATTATATTGAAGAAAGAGAAAGTTTATTGTTTTTTTAATGCTAAAACAATCGATTATAATCCGATTGACACTTAAATGAATCATATAATTCTGTCTATATTGAATTAAAGGCTTGAAATAAAGTGAAAAATTTTTTATTGGTCTTTGTTTAAAATTTGTTGGTGATTACATAATTGTTTCTTTTTGTTATTCTTCTTTGTTGTTTATGTAATTGTAGAAGTAATTGATATTGCGTATATTTGAATATTTGAATATCATAATGGCGTAGAGTGATTTGGTTGAATTAACGAGAAACTTTGGCGGTTTCGCATATCATGGGGCATGAAGAGATAATCAATAATACCGATGAGATAAATAATGGAATTATGCGAATATCTACTTAAGGCGTAAAAGGGAATTTTTAATTGCTATCCCAGCGTAAAATGGGATCGCATGATGTGGGCATTATAACAACAGCAAGAGGGGGTTGTGTGGTGTCAGGGAACGATGGTATTGGTGGCAGAGGTCAGGATGGAATTAACTTTTCATGATGAAGGAGAGAAGGCCTTAGCAGCTCTCTCGGCGATATTGGTTGAGGACAAAAATATTATAAGTGACAACCCGACAGCCCAGAAAAATTCATGGAGGGTCGGAAGACCGGCTTAATTCTGGTTGATGTCACCAGAGACCGACGACAAGAGATTTGAATAACGTGCTTGAGATTAGATGAGAACTGTGAGAGAATGTCTGCCTCCTGGGGAATGAGAAATCGGAAATGGGATGATATGTGGCTCCATGACCCACCCGATTCAGGCTAGAAGGAAAACAGGGTACCCTGCCTCGAGAATAGTTAATATGAGGGAATAGACTTTTGTTCACTTATTTTAAACTGACTATTCATTGAGTTCAGTCGAGAGCGTGTTAGCTTTGATTATAATGGTTTTTGACTTTAGTTGCATGTAAACTATGAAGGAAGAACTCCGACGACTGAGTTTAGTTGAAAAAAGTTTTGTTGAGAGTAATATTTTAAGTAGTTCGTGAACTTTGACGAAACATTTTGACTGAATTGATCTGTGTATTTTTATGTAGTCATATTGAACGCTGTTGTGGAGAATTACACTTTTAAGGGTTGTGTTATATGTATTCAAACGAGAATAATTGGGAATATGAAATTTTGAGGGTTGAATTAATTTTTTTGTTTTTGTTACCTCAGTCTGGAAGGATTTCGCTTATTAAACTCAAAAAAATGTAGTTGAGTCCAGTTGAGAATAATTAGAAGCATTCATTCCAGCGATTAAATTGACTTTTGGCAGGATTAAGATTTTGCCTCAGTCAGGCAGGATTTATCATTTGCGAAATAAAGGCTAGGAGGCCGCGTTCTGAATGAAGAATAATTGCAAATAAATATTGGCATCACTGAGTGAAGTGTGGTGCATTCAACTTAACACAAAAAGCGACTTAATTGATTTTTTTACTCGGCTTTGCGAGGGCCACTAAAACATTACGCATTTTAGAAAAAAAATAGTAAATAGGGGCTGATAGTAGGGGGCGTGTGCCGTTGTAATGATCGTTGTGTGACCCTCGGTTTTGGATCCGGCCAGGAGTTACCTGATACCAATGGCATTGCCTCTGCTCTGCATAGGCTGTGTAGTCATTCATGTTGTGTACAGAATGGGATGGAGAAATAGGTGTAGTATGAATGATATGCATACAACACTTAGTAAGGTATGTTGCTGCTAATAGTTATATGGGGTATGAATGTAAAAAAGCGAGGCTATGAGCATCTCGAGGCTAGTTGCATAGGTGGTAGGAGAGAGACTGGTTCGAACCTGTTTGTGATTCTGGAAAATGCGGCTGCTAGTGCTGACGAAACGAGACGCAAACCAAAGACCTCCCTGATGCCGAAATCCAAAGGAACTGAAGACGGCTTGAAGATTCTCTTCTTTTCTTTTCTCTCTATTTTATCAAAATTCTTGCAGGACTCTGAAGCTGAGACATCTCGAAGGAAAATCCCAACAATACCTTGAATGACCATCTGAGGTGGGAAGAAGTCCTCAGTGAAAGAAATTCTTATTACGAGACTCTGCTGTTGAGAGCAGCGAAATGAAAAACATCTTGAAAATTGTAACTGACACTCTGTGAAAAACAAAAATTGAACTGTGATTGAATTGATGAAAAAAATGGAGACAGGGGAATAATTCTTGTAAAAACTTTGGAAAAAATCGAGTAATTTTATTTTGAAATAAAAAGGGGGTAAAACTGTTAACAAGAGAAGTAACTTGATGGACTTGTTGTATTTTATTGAGTGACAATTTTAAATGATGATTATCTTATCTTTGAATTATTAATGTGTATTGAAAAAAAAGAATATACAAACAAAGAAAAAAAGACTGTATTAGCCCTGATGAACTCTGAACTTTTACTTTTTGATGATATTATGAACTTTTTGAACTGACTTTCTTATGGACTTTTGAATGAAAAAAGTCGATACATCGTAGAGGACTTTGCACCCAAATCTTTAATTGAGACTGCACGACGCTGTGCCAATATAGAACAGTAATTCGTTGCAGTTGTTTTGGGCTGTGAGCAATTCCGGACTTATATTTAGGGAAGTGCATTCACTGTGGAAACTCATCATAAGCCTCTAGAAATGAAAAACTTTTTAAAAAATTGGAGGAACATTATTATATATATAGAAGTAGAGCAAAATATGAGAACTTAACAGAACAAACTGTCCATTGAAAAGTGCATATTGAAAGATAACAGAATAATAATAATAATAATAATAATAATAATAATAATAATAATAATAATAGTAATAATAATAATAATAATAATCCTCGAATCAATGCAACAAGATATATTTTAAACAATATATTTTGGACACCAATGGATGGAGCAATGTAAACTCCGAGCAATTAGTTGTGTGTTGTTGGCACAACATTAACAAGAACATAGACAACATAGTACAACTATGTACAACAAACGTACCAAAAAGCGCAGAATACTAAACCTGTGATTCCTCCCGAGATTTCGGGATGTGGAAGATAGTGACGACTGACTTATTTCTCATTGAAGGTCTCATCTTTATGCTCATTGTAGACTATTATTCCAAGTTCGTATTTGTAAGATTGTTAAAACATTTCTCCAGTCACGAAATAATAAAACTGACAAAACACATATTTGGAGAACACGAGATTCCAGGGAGAGTGATAAGTGACAATAGTCCATACTTCAGTTGCAAAAGAATGAAGCTTTGAATATCACACGGCTTCACTCTAGTTTTCGCAGTTAAATGGTTTAGTGGACGCTGTGTCCAATCAGCAAAATCTTCATTCAAAAAAGCTGCTTTAAGTGGTCGTGACTTGGATATGGTATTATTATGCTTGCGATCAACTCATCTAGATTAAACCATTACATCATCAGATGAACTTGTATACCAAACGAAACAAGCTGAGAACATCTTGGTCAAATGAGTTAATCAAAGAGAAGATAATGGCACGACTAAATCAGAGGCAAGAAAATCAGATGTACCATGATCAAGATTTTTTTTGGGGGGAGGCGTGTGGTGTATCTGCAAAAAATAATGAAGTGGTTACCTGTGTTGCTTCATGAGATAAGAAGAGAGACAAGGTGGCCAACTTATTTATGCACTTGGGAAAGACAGTGCATGATGGGAAAGGCAGTGCATGATGGGAAATACCTTTTTTTGTTTCTTTTTAGAAGTAGGATATAAAAATGGGTGAACACTTTTAGAAACACTACTTTTCTATAGAGCACGTCTTGGAAACTATTCTTCAGTAGAGCACGGTATGGTATTATGCATAATATATAAAAAAGTATTTGATAAAAATATGTCATGCATTAAGAAAAGTAAATCAACATATTTATACAAAAAATATTCTACATATAATTTTATTCATAAAATATAGAAACATTTGAAGGAAATCGACATATTTATACAAAAAACAGTTCACATATATTCTTATTCATGATCAATAAAGACATTTGATAAATACATGCCATGCATTTAGAAAAGTAAATAAATTTATACAAAACACACTTTAAGTATATTCTTATTCATAATATATAAAGACATTTTAAAAATACATGCCATATATTTACAAAAGTAAATAAACATATTCATACAAAAACAGTTTATATATTTGAAAAACAGATAATGTATATTTTTATTCATTATATTTTTAAGACATCTGAAAAAATACATGCTATATGTTACGTTCATGCGTGGGTGCGACCCTGTAAGATAGTTTTAAAGAACAAGTCAGGACTAGTAAGAGCAATTGTAAGAGTTTGGTTATATGTGACCCCCCGTTCAGGGACGGTGTTTGTTCCTTTTCTTTTTATTCAGGTGAATGTGTACAGGACGGGGTTTGAATGGAAAAATACAGGAAGGTTCACCATTGTTTATTTATTGTAGCGTTCAGGGGTTCAAATGATGCGTCCTGTTGTTTTATTCATGAACGCGTTTTTCAACTAACTCGTCATCCATGACAATCCATTCATCCATGACAATCCATTTATCCATGCCAATCGGACTTTTTGTGCAAGAATCACCTGTTTCGGTTTGTAATTGTCCGTCTCTTGCATATATTTCATAGGACTGTCGATCAATCGTTTTAGGAATGTTGCTTTCCCCCACGCTCTCGTGCTGGGGTTAGATAGCGGGACTCGAACATTGTCACTAGCGTCGACGCCGTTAAGTTCTTTTTCATTTCATGGTGTCTGAGCCCTTTCTCCTGTTTTTTTCCATGATTCATCAGTTAAGTGTTGGTTGAGGGGCTTAAGTTTTAATTCGAGAACCAGCACTGTCCGTTCACTGTGCCCTTCTAGCTGAGAGGCTATGTGGGCGCTGGTGCCTTTTCCTTCGGTCGCCACGCTTCATAGATTAAACAACCATAAGAATGATCTTCCGACCTTCATGTGAATAAAGCATTTCCTGGCACATAAACTATCGAATACCAATCTGATCAAATTGATCTAGCAGATTTTCGTGCAGTTGATTAGTATATTAAAATAACAACTAATTCACATACTGCATGATTGGATGAGGCACACTAAGTGATCTGGATGGAGAATGCTTGTTTCAAACTTTAGAGGAAAAGAAATCCTGTTATGCGTAAACAGTCTCAGTTAGGTCACTACATCGAACTTAATAGACGCGTTGAATAAGTACGAATCTCTGTTGTTGTGTAACGCATCCGATGTAAGCCAGAAGCACTGCAGTGTCTTTTTGCATCATGCTGAAATGTGCGCAAGCAAAATGCCTTTCATTCAGTAGTATCCCATTGTAATCGATCCGATGTAAACCATAAGAACTGCAGTTTCTTTACGCAAAGAACTGAGATGTGGTTGACCATTTTGATCTACACATTTCGAGAACATTTGCTGAAATGTGCAAAATTTCATTTCTTTTGGCATGTGTCAACCTTAATTTTCACATCGTTTTTCTGATTGTAGTATTAAATCTGATGAATGCCTCTGAGTTTTCTTTTTAACTGAATAAACGGACATATTCCCAAAGTCATCATTTATCTAGTCCTGAATGTTAGTTCTATCGGGTATTATAAGAGTGCTAGGTCAGTATAAAGTCTGTTTTAATAGACCTGTTACTCTGTGTCAGGACTTTTTTTTAACCTTTTTACGGACATATTCTCAAAATCATCATTTATCTAGTCCTGGACATTAGTTCTATCGGGTTTTCAGTATAAAGTCTATGTTCTTAATAGACCTGTTAGTCTGAGTCAGGGTTGCTTTTTACAGGATTAACACGAGCCTCTACCAGGTGTGTTTCCATTTTTAGGGCAGCTCCCACATTTACCGCATTGTTCATCGGTCTGTGCTTTATTGTGTTTTCTTGAATTTATTTGTCATGTTTTTCTTGGAGTTCACCCATCTTTCATATAATTCACCGACGCCTTGAAACTCTTATATAAATTGAAAACTTTAAGTATTGTTTGTGGTACTGGGATATTTAAAACTAGTGGAGTAAATAAATACCTCCACAGCTTTTAAATATTTGTTATGGTATTTATTAAAACAAGAACAAGCAAATCGCCTAACATTACAATGAGTAAAATCTGATAGAAATTATTAAGATTAAGTGATAAACAAAATTCAAATCACGTAAAACAACATTATAAAGTAAATAGAATAATTTTATTACGCTTATTTAAATGAAAATAACTGGCAAATTAATTGGAAAGTTAAGAAAACAATGAAGATCTAGAATTACACAGTGAACAGTTTTGTCGGTTTTCGAACTAAAAGCTTAAGAAACAAAAACATTACAAACATTGAATGAGGCTGTCACCTGTAAATATGGAGCATCACAAATATCGATGAGATCAGAAACTTATATAAATGTAACGTATTTATCGAAATTCAAATGCTTTAACATTTTATCAAATAGAAATAAGAAATTGAATTTCAAAAGTGTGTGCAACATTGGTTCAATTATTTAAACGTTACATATTAATAGTTCATATACATATTTTAATGGTTGTCGAAAATGTTTGATAAATACTTCAACTCTCATGTTATTTAAACGTTACATATTTTAATGGTTGTAGAAAATGTTTGATAAAAAGAATCGAATATAGTTTTGAAAAACAAACTTCAACTCTCACGTTAATATAAATTTTAACAATCCTAAACAATTTCTGATCCAAAAATTATTATGGTAACTTCATTTGGTTGACTTTATTCATTTAATGTTCTCTTTTTTAAGTTGATTCAGAGTTCATAAAAAAATAAAGATGTAAAAATCAATGAATATATGTCTCTGGCAGATGAAACAATAATTAAAATTAATATGGTTACTTTATTTCGTTATATTCATTTAATGTTCTCTTTTCATGACTTAACACGTATCTCTACAAAGGTTAAGTACATGAAAAAATAAAGAAGAAAAAATATGTAAAAATAAATGAATAGTTGTCCCCGGCAGATCAAACAATAATTAAAATATAAAAAAAACACAGATTTTATTGAGAGTTTATATCCAATGTGTTATTATGTGAGTAACTAATCATTATGAACTGTTAAGGCAAAAAGACACTACATACAGTGTGGAATGATACATTTGTCGCCCTGAAAAAGACAAGATTCCATTTCCCTTGGAGGAAGAGTTTTTTTTTGGTTGTAGATCATCTACTCGTTGGTCAGTTGTGTACAAACCTCAAGAGTAAAGACAGCCGTCTATCATATCTGAAAGTTACACAATGTTCAACGAGCAAGATCAGAGATGCGGCGCTATAAAACTCATGATCTCTACTGATCGAAGTTATGACAATGGAGGAAAATCTTGATGATGGTTTTGGCAAGACGAATGTTTTTCATGAGTTTGGCAAGAGGGACCATAGATTGAAGCTCTGACGAGCACTTGCCATACTATTAAAATATATAGTGTGAATTCTCATTAGTCCAAGCCAAGAATAAATCCTGATTGATGATCATGCTTGTTGGTGAGAAAACACTTCCTCCTGTTATTTAAAATGCACTACAGACAATAACTGTTCATAAATCGTGTATGTAACAAGGTGAGTAAAAAACTGTTATTTAAAATTTATTTAAACTGCATTACAGACAATGACTGTCCACAGATTGTGTATGCAACTAAGTAAGTAAAAAACTGTTATTTAACCGATTAATTAAACAACATCTATAATAGAATAATGAGTCTTCACTTTTTCATATAAGAAATATATATATATATATATATATATATATATATGTTGTCCTACTATGCCTGTAACTTGCCACATAATTTTGAATTCTCAGTATGAATCATCATAAATAAACTTGATTTCTTAGAACAGGAACAGAAACAATATATACGAGCAAACCGTTAATAAAACATGTTAAAAATACTTTAAAAACATATTTAAATGAGTTAAAAACATATTTAATCTAAAAAGGAAACACTAAATAAGTGGATAGTCCTTAATCTGCGGAGTTTCGGAGAAATACTTTCCTTCTCATCAGAGGGTAGGAATTAGCAAAATGCGGGATCGGATTTTGCATACAAAAATACTTGATGAAACAACAAGTCAAATGTTATACATATTGGTTTAAGCAATTATTCACTTTGTTGTATTCGCTCTATTTTGAAAGGATTCATCAAGACTGGTTTTCTCAATAATGGGTCGTTTCAAGTTTGTTTTAAGTAATATTGTTTTATTTGAAGTTCTCGTCTGAATAAATGTGGCGTTTCCTTTTTTAATTATTTTTTTGTTTTCCCAGCGTGAGTACCCATATGTGTAACAAACGATGAATTCTAATATGCCTCACTAAATTTGATTTTTGATGACAAGAATATCCACAATCTTTACAAGAATATGGCTATTCCCCAGTGTGATTCTCACGTTTAGTTAACAGTGATATTTAGAAAAAGAATAATCACATACTTCAAAGAATATGGCTTTTTTTTTCCTTTAAAGATTGCAACGCTGGGTATGTGGCAACCAAACCAGTGCAATTGTCTGGATCGCTTTTTCACTTGGTTCACAAGGAATATAAGATGGACTTCAGTTTCTTCTTCATAAGCCTTGTAGCACCTATAATAACTGGTATGATTGATATCTTTCTAAGATTCCAGTTTCTTTTCATATCATACATGAGACCTTGATATTTAGTATGTTTCTCCCTTTCAGATCTGTTCAGACCTCCATCATTAGGGACACTCACTTCAACAAAGTTTGAAACTCTGACTTATTCAATATAACTATATACGGTTCCACACCAGGATATTCAAGCTAGGTTGCTGTAGGGATAATATAGTCGTAATGTATGGCATATAAGTTGTTTCCAACTGTTCTTTCAAGTAGATGTTCTCAGGATTTGCTTCTATATTGGATGCTTATTTTTTTACAGATGGTCCCAGTGTGTATTCTCATATGTATTACTAAATTTAACTTTTGATCCACACCTTCCATAAGAATGTGGCTTTTTCCTTTTTTATTTTACTTCAGTCAAAGTTCTCAGAAATACAATCTGGGACAATCACTTGAACTCTATGAGATACATAGAAATTTGAATGTTTATTTCTAGGGAAAAGTATCCTCATGCAACATTGTTCTGGGCTAACCCTTTTACTGAGAGACCTTAGACACCCGAGGATAGTTTAGTAGGCATTCAAGTTCTCACCACAAACCTCTGTACTGAGAGAACAAAGACACTCGAGGATGATGTCTACAAGGCATTAATGTGCTCTCCCAAGTGTGAGTTCTCATATTTCACTAAAGCTGATTTTTCAGAGCAAGAATATCTACACATTTCCCAGTGGGAATTCTCATGTGCCACTAAGGATTATTTCCGAGAAAAAGAATATCCACACTCTTCACAAGAAAGTGGCTATTCCCCAGTGTATGTTTTCATATGTTTAACTAAAAGTGACTTTTGAGAAAGAGAATATTGACATACTTCACAAGAATACGGGTTTCTCTTTTTTTATTTTTCTTCCTTTGAAGATTGTAATGCTGGGTATGAGGCAGCCAAACAAGCTGCCAACATTGCCTCGCTTTTTTATTGAAACCAACCGAGAGCTCTTTTTAGTATCCTCGCTGTTCCCTTAAGTGCAATTGTCTGAATCTCTTTTGCACTTGGTTCTCCAGGAATATTAGTTAGTTTTCCCCAGTGTGTGTTCCTATATGCCTCATTAAATTGGATTTTTTAGAAAAAGAATAGCCACACACTTCACAACAATATGGCTTTTCCCCAGTGTGAGTTCTCATATGTTGCACTAACGATGATTTTTGAGAACAAGAATATCTACAAATTTCACAAGAATATGGGGTTTCCCCAGTGTGAGTTCTCATATGTTTCATTAACTTATATTTTTGAGAACAAGAATATCCACACACTTCACAAGAATGCGGTTTTTCCCCAGTGTGAGTTCTCATATGTGTCAATAATGATGATTTTTGAGAACAAGAATGCCCACATACTTCACAAGAATGCGGTTTTTCCCCAGTGTGAGTTCTCATATGTTGAACTAAATCATATTTTTTAGAACAAGAATATCCGCAAACTTCGCAAGAATGTGGTTTTTCTCCAGTGTGAGTTCTCATATGTTCGACTAAGTGAAATTTTTCAGAAAAAGAATATCCACACACTTCACAAGAATGCGGTTTTTCCCCAGTGTGTTTTCGCATATGCCTCACTAAAGATGATTTTACAAAACAAGAATATCCACACACTTCACAAGAATGTGCATTTTCCCCAGTGTGAGTTCTCATATGTGTCACTAAATTATATTTTTGAGAACAAGAATATCCACACACTTCACAAGAATGTGGCTTTTCCTTAGTGTGAGTTCTCATATGTCTCACTAAATTTGATTTTTGAGAAGAAGAATATCCACACATTTCACAAGAATATGGCTTTTCCCCCGTGTGTGTTCGCATATGCTCCACTAAAGATGGTTTTCTAGAACAAGAATATCCACACACCTCACAAAAATGTGGTTTTTCGCTGTTTGTTTTCATTTTCTTTCTTTGAAGATTGTAATGCTGGGTATGGGGCAGCCAAACCAGCTGCCAATATTGCCCTGCTATTTATTGAACCCAACCGAGAACTCTATTTAGTATCCTCGCTGTTCCCATAAGTATAATAATTTATGGATCTCTTTTGCACTTTGTTCATCAGGGATATAAGGTAGGACATCAGGTTTTTCTTCATAAGCCCTGATAATAACTGGTTAGATTGATATTATTAGAATTTTGAGAAGAAGAATATCAACACATTTCACCAGAATATGGCTTTTAGCCGGTGTGAATTATCATATGTGTCACTAGATTTGATTTTCGAGAATAAAGAATGTCCACTAATGTTTTTTAACAAAAATATCCACAAACTTCACATAAATGTGCTTTTAATCAAGTGTGAGTTCTCATATTTTTAACTAAGGATTTATTCAGAATAAGAAGGTTCGTGAATTCTACAGGACTATTGCTTTCCCTTTTTTATTTTAGTTTATTTTCAAGTTTTTTAAGCCGAGGATGGAGCATTCTACCAGATGCCAAACATTTTCATGTTCGTGGATTCTACAGAACTATTATACTTTTCACAGTATCTCATGTATTCCTGATAGATCTGTTTTAACATACTGTAATTGTTTTCCGTTAAGTGATTTTTCCATTTTGATTTATGATTCAATCTCTTATTGTTTTGATTTATTTTAAACACAAAAAATTTCACCCAAAAAAAATGTATGTTGTCACACATATGTCGTTCAATAATTGTTTATATCATCATGTTTAAAGAAAATTATATTCCATTAAAATCCAATAATCACGAACATCTGAAAAAATAAAAGTAAAATATGCTTAGTATTAGCATTGATACATATTATGTATTCTGTTTATTGTTGTCATTATTATTGCATGAACCACATAAATTAATTTTATCCAAAACATCTTAAGTGTCACATAAAACATAACTATTTTCTAACTTTACATAGTACCAGTCGATACAAATATTGTGCAATTTTATACATTTTAATGCTTTATTTATTAATAGTTTTGTTCTTTCGTATATATTTTTCAAATGTTCATCTATATTTGTCAATCATATTATTACATCTATGATACGGGTGTAAATGTTTCATCTATCTTTATATATTGGTACGAACATTTTTTTAATTTACTGAGGCGACTGATCTGGAGTAGACAGAACAGTTTCTGATGGTTCATTGTTCTACAAAAGTTCTGGGAGGTGACTGGTTCACAGTAGACAAAACAGTTTCCAATGGTTCGTTGTTTTACACAAGTCCTAGGAGGTGACTGGTTCGCAGTAGACAAAACAGTTTCCAATGGTTCGTTGTTTTACACAAGTCCTGGGAGGTGACAGGTTCACAGTAGATGGAACAGTTTCTGATGTTTCGTGGTTCTACACAATCCTGGGAGGTGACTGGTTCGCAGTAGACAGTTCGCAAGTTGGAATCCACAGAGCAAAAATACTTCCCGTGTTGACATGAAGAAAACATATGTGAAACAGAAAGGTTTAATATTTATGGATATGGAGCAATTCTGCTTTCTGATTGGTTGGCAGCAGAACATGAATTAATTTGATTCGTCAGTTCCTAGCAGCATCGTTTATAAATAGAATCTCCCGACTGTGCAGGATCATACCCTATTATAGTGCAAAATATTGTAACATACTCCCTATTTTTTATAATGGGGGAAGTCCCTTTGGTTCATTCTGCTAAAAAATAAAAATATATTTTTTTATATTTTATTATATATTTTTATATTTAATTATCCATAACAAAATTAGAAATCATTTGAATCTTAAATTTTTAGTAAAATGTAAAAAGACGCCATTTTTAATTTTGTTCAAATGTCAAACATCTATGTGTACATAAAAGAGAGATGAAGACATTTCTTATTTTTACCTTAAAAAGGGATGGGCATGTGAAAAAAGGAACCATTTCTTAAATTTGATTATGCAGCTTTGTTCATAAACGCACACACATATACATATAAATGAATATACATACAAATACAAAAGGTACCCGTTTTAAAAGAGAGTTTTTTGTTTAATTAAAACAATGCAAAAAATAGGACATTTTGATAAATAAGAAAGAAAACTAATGTGCATAAAAATTAAAAGTCAATTAAAGGGTTTGTCAAAAAAATTTGCAAAAAACATCTCTGCAAAAAACTGATGCAAAATTATTTGTCAAAAAGAAAATTTACAAAGAAAATGCATTTTCACGCCTTAAAATTAGCAAAAAGTATTTTGTCGAAAAGGAAAATTACAAAGAGATTTTTTTTTATTTCAGTAAAAGTATTAGTTACGCATTAGGAGGTTAAAGTGTCATTACAAACAAAAATTGAAGTAAACAAAGGCATTAACTTCATAAAAAAGACAGCACCTCAGCAGAAACAAAATCACCTATCTCTAAGAAGATGACACTCTCATCCATGACCTAAACAGAATTATTTCAAGGTGAGAGTAGTTCTATGCTAACCTCTATGTCACCAGGCAACCAGGAAACACTCCAACCCTTCATGCACTGAGCGCATCTGAGGAACATCCTCCACCCATCCTCACATCGGAAGTGAGAGCAGCTATTAAGTCAGGCAAGGTTTTTTTTTTTTTTTTTTTTTTTTTACAAAGGCATCACCACATTATCAAGGCCCAGAGGCCACTCAAGGATAAGGGTTAAAGAGTGCACAGTAGAAGTTGGTCAATATAGTAATCATTAGTAATGAAAATTTGGTAAATTTATTAACTTATATGGAACGGCTCATCAAGAACTTATTTACCTTAGACTTGAACACAACCATATTGTAGTCAGCCGGAAAGCAGGAAAACGGAAGACAATTCCACAGGCGTGCAGTTCTAAGAAAGAAGCTTTGTTCATGGAATCTATGTTTAGGTTTAGGCACAGATAAAGAGTGGGGGAAATTATTGATAGTGTTTACAGCTAGACGAGTGTTTCTTGTGAAAGTTTGGCGAGGGGGGACCATAGATTGAAGCTCAGTTGAACACTTTCCATGAAAATAACGATACATCAGAGACAAACTCGCAACATCTCTTCTGTGAGATAGAGGTTGTAAGGAGGAGAAAAGGACATCTCCTACGAGGCTACGAAGTCTATTTTGAACTCTATCAAGGCAGGACAAGTCCTTTCTAGCAGCTCCTGCCCAGATGTGGCAACAGTATTCCATCCTTGGACGTACCTGGCTCTTATATAGATAGAGAATAGCATCAGCAGTGAGATATCTACTGGATCGATAGAAAGATCCCACCATTTTTCCAGCGGCCTTGGCAACAGATTTGATATACGTGTTCCATTTAAGATCAGGAGTAATGGTCAAGCCCAGAAGCTTGTCAAAACTTGAGGCCTCCTGAAGACGAGAGCCATTCATTTCAATTGATGACAAATGTGGATTAGAATGTTGCTGATGTAAAGAGAGAAGCTTGGTTTTAGATGCATTAAAAGTAACCAGCCACTCCTTTCCCCATTGTACTACATGCTCAAGATCAGAGGAGAGAGAATTGGAGAGTACTTGCTCGTTTACTGTCTTAGATGTGGTACCATAAATGGTAGTGTCGTCAGCATAAATGTCTACAAATGATGTAAGGATATGATTTGGAAGATCATTAATGTAGATCAGGAAAAGAGTTGGGCCCAGGATGGATCCCTGAGGGACACCGGCATTAATACTGTGAGCTTCTGATTTTTGCCCCTCAACTACTACTCTTATGAACCTATCAGAAAGAAATGATTTAATAATTGAGAAGACTTTTCCAGCTATACCATAGCTAGCGATCTTATGAAGTAAACCTTTATGCCATACCCTATCAAAGGCTTTAGATATGTCAAGAGCAATTGCCCTAGAAAGATTGCCACCATCGAGAGATTTGCTAATCCTATGCGATATAACTGTTGCAGGAGTGTTACTGCAGAAGTACTACAGACCGGTGGTGACCTTATATTTGAGATGTTTACAAGACTGTTTAATAAGTGACTCTCCAGTGGACAAGTTCCAGATAAATCATTCATAAAAAGTATGGTCTCTGATCGTGCTAAGACATATGTTAGGGACACTACACAGTCATTATCCACCAGAATAAGCAGATTTCAGAGCATGTTACTCTACCATCGACCATATCCAGGCTGTCAGTCAACTGCAAGAGAAAGCCAATGAATACAAGATTCCACTATGCTTTGCTTTTGTGGATTATGAAAAGGCTTTCGATTCTATAGTTTGATCCACTCTTCACTTCCCTGGAGAACCAAGGAGTTGACTCTATATACATCACCTTGCTGAAAGACGTGTACAGTGGGGCTACCTCTGATTAAAATCTACTTTATAGCTCCATCATGACAGCAACAAGATCAAGATGGAGAGGGGAGCATAACAAGGTGACAACATTACACCTAAACTCTTCACAACTTGTCCCCAGGATGCGATAATCAGACGGCTTAAGTAGGAGGGTAGAGGAGTCAACATCGATGGTGAACACCTGTCACATATGTTTTGTTGAACCCAAACATTAAAAACAGGAAGCTGCAACAATTTTTTTACATGACAAAGTTGATAACATTAATAATACAAAATGTTGTATTATGTAAGAGAATCGTTTCTATTTTCATATCATTATTTACGACGCTAAAACCAACAATATTTTCATTAGATGAAAACGTTTTTGAAAAGCTGCATTTTTCTACATTTTTTAAATAAAAAAATAAATATTATGGTAAGGTCTTTAAAACGTAGGTCTTTAACCTTTAAAAAACAAATAATAAAACTCTTTAATAAAACAAGAAAGAAACTTTTAAAGCTGTGACAACTTTTTTTAAATTGTAACAAAGCTTATAATATCAATAACACCAACATGTAGTTTTTAACATCACAAAAAACAAAAATGCAACAATACTTGTAGAGCAATTAATAATTATTAAAAAAAAAATGCAATTTGTTAAAAACTAGATGCTGGTGTTATTACAAGCTTTGTTCAGTAAAACAAACAAAAAATAAATAATAGCCTTTTTATCAGAATTTCATCCTGTTTTATTTAAAAGTTTTGTATGAAAAAAAATTGCTTTCGTCGTATTTTCACGATGTTAAAGACTTTAACATCACAACTAAAACTAATGTTTAAAAAACAAGTGCACTGGGGGGACCACCCGAAGACTTTCCTTAAAGAAGTTGATTACAGGGAGGTTGAAAATAAGAAAATGTCTTTCAAAATGAACACCTCCCAACCTCTCCATGTTAAGAAGGGCTTTCAGAATAAAGACTCTTTAGAGGTTGGAAAACCAGTGCACATTGATCCACACCTTACTATAACATTTACTTTCATAAAAAAAATTGTCGTAAAAATGTAGAAAATGTTGCTGCAGCTTCCTTTTTAAATGTTTTTATCGAATGAAAATATCAGTGGTTTTAGCATCGTTAATTATATGAAAAATGAAACGATTCTCTTAATAGTTGCGTAAAGACAACATTTTGTATTATTAATGTTATCAACTATGTTTACAATTTCTCTATCCAAAACTATCGCCACATTTTCATTTTTTTTTTGTAATGTTAAAAACTAGATGTTGGTGTTATTATTATTATTATTATTATTATTATTATCATTATTATTTTTATCATTATAATTATTATCATTATTATTATAATTATTATCATTATTATAATTATTATTATTTTTATTATTATTATAATTATTTTGTTATTATTATTTTTATTATTATTAATATTAATATTATCATTATTATTATTTTTTTATTATTATCATTATTATTATTATAATTATTATAATTATTATCATTATTAATATTATTATTATAATTATTATCATTATTATTATTATAATTATTATTATTATTATAATTATTATCATTATTATTATTATAATTATTATCATTATTATTATTATTATAATTATTATCATTATTATTATTATAATAATTATTATCATTATTATTATTATTATTATTAATAATAATAATAATCTTATTATTGTTATTATAAGCTTTGTTACAGTAAAACAAAAAGTCGCCGCAGCTTTAAAAGTTTCACCCTTTTTTATTAAACAGTTTCATTCTTTGTATTTTTTAAGGTTCAAAACTAATTTCTAAAAAAAACAACCTTACAATAACATCTAATTTTTAATTTGATAAAAAAGTTGCCGCAGATTATTTTTTAAAATGTTTTCATCGGGTTTGTATAATACTGTTAAAAAGCCGCCGAATATATGCCAACTTATATCAAGGTAACATATATTGAGCGAGTTTTTAACAGTATTTTATCCAGTTTTTTTTTTTATTTATAACGTCTTTCCCCAAACTTACCGTGTTAAAGAGAGTCAGACGACATCTTGAATTTTCCAATTATCGGTAAACACTGTATGGTTTTCGAGCTGAATAAACATGTTACATTGAATAAAAACACGAAAAATATATCCAGTTAGGTAGAAAAGTAACTTCTCTTGCTTTTGATAACATTTATTTGTTATATATTTGTTTTTTGACAACTTTTTCGAATCTATGTGTACAGTAATACAAACCATTTTTATCTACTAATAATATCGTTTGTTTATTGGTTTTCTCTTATTTGTCGCGTACAGACTATATTTTGTATTTTATTAATGTTATCAATTTTGTTACATTAAAAAAAAATCCTCGCACGTTTTTTTTTTATTTAATAAAACATATCGTTAAATCGAGCGTCCTTAATTATGAGATGAAAAAAATGTCTTCCTCTGAAAATGACAAATTGTAAAACAGTGCCTATACTTTTTTTTATGTCTGTTATAAAGCATGACTGAAACAATATTTTTATTGGATTGCAATAAAATAAACTTTATTTAATATTAAAGATTATTTTTTAAGTTATTGAATGACAGTTTTTAAAATGAAAAACAAAAAAAACAAAAAAAAAACAAAGGAACTTACCTTTCATTCAAGGAATTTAATACAAAAAACAATTCGTTTTTTTTGTGTTTTTTTTTTTTTTTTGTGTTCCAAAACAGAAATTTTGTTTTTGTTTGTTATGATTTCTTTAGTAAATTGATACAACTTTTGTTTTGTGTGTCCAATTCAGTAAGAAATAAAATATATGAAAATATAAAAGAATCAAAATTAAAAGATGAAAAACACGATTTAAACGTGAAATTATTTAAAGAGGAAAGCAATTGCTCAAGAACAAAGAATTTAAGGTCATCGTATTACGGTGTAATCATTATTTCGTTCCTCGTGTAAAAATGTCCGTTCATTATTTAAGTGTGCCAAATTGTTTTCCTATCAAATTTAGATTATATTTGTGAACGTTCGAACTTCTTTTGTAAATTTCTTATTTTGTAATAAATTATGAATAAATAAAAAATATGAAGATATAAAAAAAATCAGCTTTACGTTTTATTTTTATGATTAGTCGAACGACAATTAGCATCAGCATAAGAACAATGTAATGTTGAAATAAAAGGGAGATAATTCTCAAAAGAGTTACACGAGGAACGAAATAATAATTACACCGTGTTATTACGATGACCTAAATTCATTGTTCTTTAACAGATGATTTTATTTTTAAATAATTTCACGTTTAAATCGTTTTTTTTTCATCTTTTAATTTGTATTCTTTTATATTTCCATATTATTTATTTCTTAATGAATTTAGACACACAAAACAAAAGTTGTTTCAATTTAACAAACATTTTTTCTCTTTGGAACACAAAAGGAAAAGCTAATTCGTCCCGTTTTTTTTGTTTTTGTTTTTGTTTTGTTTTTTTAGGTTTCTTTTTCGTATTAAATTCTTTGAATGAAAGGTAAGTTTTTTTTTGTTTTTACATTAAAAAAAATGGTAAATTTTCAGATTAGGTCCACCTCCACAATTTTCTTTTAAATGACAACTTTGGTTAGGTTTTCGACTATGCTGAATACGAACATCGCATTGAAATTTTGCAGAAATAAGTAGTTATCGAGATATAAAAAGTTATATCATGCTTTTTATTCTTTGGCGGCCATTTTTTTTGCGCGCGTGCAGTGTCAGTCAATAGATTTGTTTATGGTGCGCACGCACGGTATTTTAAATGTTACTTTTCAGAAACTGTTCCCGATTTCATATCGCCAGTTGTGAGAACACACGAGAAGGGAAACATTTTTTTTCTGTTGGTGTGGCAAAACGAGAGTTGGTGGTTCCTTGTAACAATTCTAAAGTTAAGTGCAAACTTTCAGAAATCTAAGTAAAAAAACCTCAATTGCCACTTCTACCTAATTATACTGCTGAACAATTTGCAAAACCAGAGTTGGTTGTTGCTAGAAGAAATCTTCCAGACTTTTCTTGTAGAGTTCAGTTCAAACTTTTAGAATTCCTTACTCATCCTTAAAACATGTTTAGTCGTTACAACATATAATTCTATCTTTGAGAGAAAATCTGAGATAAAAAAAAATCAGATTTCACTCATACCAAACAGTTGTTGGTTCCAATAAAACAATATTGTTAAAATAAATAAATTCATTGCTAAACCACTTTAATACCGAGTTATTATTTTGTTGTGTAACATTGCAGTATTTTAAATTTGACTTTTCAGCATACATTCCTGAAGTCATATTACTGGTTATGAGAACACATGCACATTTAAAAAATCGATTTTCTCTCGTTTTTAGTTATTAGATCCCTATAAAAAAATAAAACGTGAAGAATAGGTTGCGATAGAAAGAATAAATTGTACAAATAATTGAAGTACAATGAACAGTTTTCAATATTTTTAAGTAATACAATCTGTAGGCTTGCATTAGATTGAGGTATTTTCCAATGATAGTATTAACCTCATGGTTTATAAAATATATTAGTAGAATCTCTAATGAGTAAATGTAAATTCTATTGATAGCTAAAGATAAAACATATATTTTACGTTCAGATGTATTAGGGGTGAACCGATATTTCTCATCATAAACAATAGGATTCACAAATTGAGAAATATATAAAAATAAAAAATAAAAACAAATTGAGAAATATATAAAAATAAAAAATAAAAACATAAAAATTATAGAATTTTACTGCAGTTTTTACAACCAAATTAGTAATTATTGTCTGGAATATACCATTATGAGAAACATCTGTATCTTAGGTAGAACATATCCGGTTATTTTACTAATGTGTCTCATAGGTTTTTTAGATGAAATTAATTTAAATTTTGTGAGTTCAATCAAATAAAATTGACAACAATAAACTAAGAGATGACGAATATGTCAAGGCAATAGTAAAAGTATTTATTTTATTTTTATTTACAGATGTTTCTGATTGAACGCTCGACATTGAATTTCAATGGATCATGTTTTAAGCAATAAACATAGTGGCAAGCAGCATCGACATTGAGAAAAATGCATCAGAGAATAGGAAGATATCGAATCTCAAATTGCAGAAAAAGACAGTGTTTTGTTAAGTATGGGAAACAAAAATACAAAATATCTCGTATGGAAATAACACTTGACAATGGCTATATTCTAATTAAGTGAAATAACACTTGATAATTGCTATATTCTAATTAAGTGAAATAACACTTGATGATTGCTATATTCTAATTAAGTGAAAGAACACTTGATGATTGCTATATTCTAATTAAGTGAAATAACACTTGATAATTGTTATATTCTAATTAAGTGAAATAACACTTGATAATTGCTATATTTTAATTAGGTGAAATAACACTTGATAATTGCTATATTCTATCTAAGTGACTGGCGTTTATCTCAGAATGACTTAAAATGATTACCACATCTCTACATTAAAACAAAAAAGCTATATAATCTACAACTATATTGATAAAAATATTTTTGAAATAAATTTTATTAAAACATGCAGGTATACACTGGGGAAAAGCGATATTCTTGTGAAATTTGTGGATATTCTTGTTCTTATAAATCAATTTATTTGGGCCATATGAGAACTCATACTGGGGAAAAGCCGCATTCTTGTGAAATTTGTGGAGATTCTTTTTCTCGAAAATATCATTTAGTGAGACATATTCGAACTCACACTGGGGAAAAGACACATTTTTGTAAAATATGTGAATATTCTTGTTCTGCATCGTCAGATTTACTGAGACATATTAGAACTCACAATGAAGAAAAGCCACATTCATGTATAGTGTGTGGATATTCTTCTCATGAAAAGTCAATGTTAGCGAGGCATATGAGAACTCACACTGGAGAAAAACCACATTCTTGTGAAATGTGTGGATATTCTTTTTCTCAAAAATCACATTTAGTCTCACATATGGCAACTCACACTCGGGAAAAGCCACATTCTTGTAAAGTGTGTGGATATTCTTTTGCTCGCAGATCAAATTTAGTGAGACATATTCGAACCCACACTGGGGAGAGAACTTGAATGTTCTGTTCCAAGTTCTCTCCCCAGTGTGGGTTCTCTCAGGAATACATAGATGAAGGTTCTTTGGACTGGCTCAAAAGAGGATCCCTCCACCACGATCAGGAAAGGGTCATAATGGCTGCCCAAGACCAGGGATTGATGACCAATGCATTCAAGAAGATGGCAGGTATCAGTAATGACAATAAATGCAGGTTCTGCCATACAGAATTGGAAAGTGTTGGTCATCTGATATCAAGTTGCAAAGTTCTTCTAGGGGACAGCTACTATACAGCGAGACATGATGGAGTATGCAAGTACCTCCACTGGACCATCTGTAAAAAATTAAACATCCAGTGTAGCAGCAAGTCCTGGGAACATCAACCTGAAAGAACAGTTGGAAATGACTTATATACCATACATTACGACCATGTAATCCCTACAGCCACCTACTTTGAAAATGCTGCTGTGAAACCTGACAAAGTTATATGGAATAAGTCAGAGAGGGTTGCAACCTTGATTGAAGTGAGTGTTCCTAATGATGGCGGTCTTAACAGAGCTGAAAGAGAGAAACAGACCAAATACCAAGGTCTCATGTATGATATGAAATGAAACTGGAACCTAAAGGAGATATCAATCATACCAGTTATCATAGGTGCCACAGGACTTATGAAGAAGAACCTGAAGTCCTACTTAACTAATATTCTTGGTGAACCAAGTGCAAAAGAGATTCAGACAATTGCACTTAAGGGAACAGCGAGGATATTAAAAAGAGCTCTCGGTTGGTTTCAATAAAAAGCGGGGCAATATTGGCAGCTGGTTTGGCTGCCCCATACCCAGCATTACAATCTTCAAAGGAAGAAAAATAAAAAAAGGGAGAGAACTTGAATGCCTACTAGACACTGCCCTTGAGTGTCTAAGGTCTCTCTGTACAGGGCTTTGTCAGAACCACCTGGCACGAGAATATTTTTTCCATAGAAGTAAACCCTAACCAAATATTCAAAGTCACATCTCAAAATAAAATCTCACTATGGCTGACTCACATTAGCTTTTATGAGGAATGGTGCACTTTCTCCAAGTGATGTTACCTCAAGTAAGCTGGATACTCCACCAGACTAGATAAATTCTTGGCCTGTAATCAAGTAAGACCAAGAGACCAACATGAAAGATATACTACAACGGATGAAAATGGTTAATTGGGGAGAGGAAAATTATGTTCTCAATATTTTTACTAACTCAAATGCCTATGTATCTCATGTAGACTTCAAGTGTTAACCTCAGGTTGTGGGCCCCTTGACTTCTTAGAACTTTGATTGAAGTAAAATAAAACAAAAAGGAAAAGCCGCATTGTTGTGAAATATGTGGATATTGTTTTACAGAATCAGATTTAGTGAGACATGAAATATCCCAATGTATATTATATGGATATTATTGGCATGAAAATCAATGTTAGCATATGAAAACTAACACAAGGGAAAAGTCATACTCTTGTGAATGTATGGATACTCTTTTTCTAAAAAATCACAGTTAGCGGCACATATGAGAACTTACACAAGGATAGAAACTTGATGCCGTTTATACACTATCCTATCTAAGTGAGTACTAAATTCTTCTGTTGTATTATTCTTTACGTTTGTCAATTCGTAATAAATGTGTATTTATGTGAACTATTGGCATTAATTATTTATGTTTGTAAATATTTTTAGTTTCAGTTGTTTAATCAACTATGAGACGCCTAATACTTACAACACAGGGTTTACTTGTAATGAGTTGCACTCTCACAAGCATCAAATCCTCCTTTGAGAATGAGGTAGTTGTTTGCCAATAGCTGAAGCGGCAATGCAAACGTTTCCATCTTAGCCGTTTATTGTCAGGTGAGAGTGCCCCTTCGAGTGAGTAGCTATTTCCATTTTAAATTATCTTGTGTCAAATCTTTGCAGAATCGTAAATTAAAAACATACTTCTGGTCCAAATTTGTTTTTCTTTTTCAATGTATAAAAATAGGCTGTATTATTTTGAGGTTTGCACAAATGTTATATATATAAACATGTGTGGGTGGGTGTATATATGTGTTTTTATATATATGTGTATATGTACGTATATATATATGTATGTGTATATATATGAATGTATATATATGTACATATATATGTATATATATATGTATATATACGTGTATGTGTATATATACGTGTATGTGTATATATACGTGTATATGTATATATATACGTATATATGTATATATGTATATATATACATATACGTATATATACATATACGTATATATATACGTACATATATATATACGTACATATATATATATACGTACAAATATATACGTACATATATATGTATATATATATACGTACATATATGTATATATACGTATATATATGTATATATATACGTATATATGTGTATATATACGTATATATATGTATATATATACGTATATATGTGTATATATACGTATATATATGTATATATACATATATATATGTATATATACATATATATATGTATATATATATATACATATATATACATATATATACAATGGGTTCACTGTGTACCTTATATAAGCAATAATAAACTTCAATAATTTAAATACCAGTATTTATATTATTTATATATTTAAATTCCAACCAAATAAAAAGCTCAATGCCCACACAATATATATATATATATATATATATATATATATATATATATATATATATATATATATATATATATATATATATGCAACATTGTGTGCATCCTGAGAGAGTACAGTAAAATAAAAGTGCAGCATTTGCTTTTGTTTCGCTTTATTATTTTTGCAATTCAAGGCTTTGTTGATTGAATGTTTAGTCTAATGCATCTTTGAGATGGAGATGACGAATTGCCAATACCTGAGGCTGTGTTACTTGTTCTTAATTTAGGACAAAAATAACAAAGTAACGTTGTTACCTATTCTGTATTTTTATTTAACAATTAAACAAAAGAGATTGCGACCTCGTGTAATTTGTCTTTTCCATGTAAAATCACTGTCGAGCTTTGAACACGTTCTTATAATATGCATAAACATTAAGAGCGTCTGCAACAACTATAAGAACTACGACCTCTAGAACATGAGACAAATAAAAATATTTTCCATACTGAAAAACTTTTAACAACGTTAGTGACGAGAATATATCTCGTTTTTACAAAGATATTCTTTCAACCTAACAATTTTCTTCTCTAAAAATGACAGACAAAACTGCAACTCGATCATGATTCCAACAATTATCAAAACTTTGTAAGCATCAAATGCAACGAGTTCAACAATGAAGAACGCAACACTACATTCCTCAGCTTAACCTTCATATGTAAATTGGAACAAATGCATTAATGATATAACCAAGGCTGTTGCAAGAAAAGCTGACTTCCTCTACCACGCTAGAAAATTATTCTCACCTGTTTTATTCTATATCGCTACAAAACAATCAAACCATGGAGTATAACTATATGGAATATTTTTTCCACATTCACGCTAGAGCACATTGAATATTTTTCTACATTTATCACTAGTCTTTCTCGTTGCGAAAGGGTACAGTACTTTCTGCAATTATCGGCACAATGTCAAATTCCTTTGCCTGTTTTGCAAGTAATTTTCTTTGTAAAACTCATATCGTACAGACTATCTACTAACACGATAAGAAGCAAACCACCATCCATTTTCTGTTGAGGTTCGTAGATACCGGAAAAACTATGCCAATAGTTGTTTTATAAAACTCTTCCACTTCTTTGCTTTCCTGACTGTACGAATATGCAGAAGTTAAAAATTAATACGAACAGTTCCCCCACGTAATCCGCTATGTGTTCGTGTGTTCGTGTCAATTAGCCTCAATCGTGATATTCTATGGTCACATTTTAATGTTGCATTTTCTGATAACAAAATGTGCAGTTCAGTTGCGCATTACATTATCAAACCAGGAGTAAACGGTATTAGCTGTTATATTGTTTTAGTTCGATTTGAAACGATTATTGCTGTTTAATATCACTTTTTTATTTCTTGCATTGAAATTAGTTTTACATTGGCGTAAAACGTTATAAAAAGCCAGTTTTTACTTTCTGGCTTAATAGAATTGAACCTAGTTTTACATTGAACTATATAATTCCTCAGCTCAACCTTCATATGTAATTAATGTAAATTTGAACAAATTCAGTGGTGATATAACCTGCGACAAGAAAATTATTCTCACCTGTTTTATTCTGTATCACTACAAAACTATCAAACCATGGTGTATAACTATATGGAATATTTTTCCACATTCACGCTAGAGCACATTGAATATTTTTCTACATTTATCACCAGTACTTCTCGTTAAAACAGGGTACAATACGTTCTGCATTATCAACCATGTATTATCGGCACAATGTCAAATTTTTCTGCCTGTTTTGGAAATAATTTAAGATAATTTTCTTTGTAAGACTAATAACTTACATACTATCTACTAACACGATAAGAAGCAAACCACCACCCATTCTCTGTTGAGGTTCGTAGATATCGGAAAAAAACTATTCTAATACTTTCTTCGTAAAACTCTTTTCTAATATCTTTCCACTTCTTTGCTTTCCTGACTGTACGAACATGCAGAAGTTTAAATGTAATACATACAGTTCCCTACGTAATCCACTGTTGTGTCCATGTCAATTAGCCTTACTCGTGATATTCTATGGTCACATTTACTGAAAATAAAATGTACAGTTCAGTTGCGCATTACATTATCAAACCAAGAGTAAAAGGTATTAGCTGTGATATTGTTTTAATTCGATTTGCTGTTTAATATCAGCATTTTTTCCTTTCTGTCATTGAAACTAGTTTTACATTGAAGTAAAACGTTATAAAAATCAATTTTCTTTATTTTCTAGCATAGAAACTAGTTGAACTACAAACACATTGTAAAAAACAGGTTTTTACTTTATAGCATTGAAATTAGTTTTACATTAAAGTAAAACGTTATAAAAAGCCAGTTTTTACTTACTAGCTTAATAGAATTGAAACTAGTTTTACATTGAACTACAAAAACGTTGTAAAAAGTTTTACCATAAAATACTGAGATGGTAGTTGGGTTTTACCAAAAGTTTAATCTTATGAAATAATAGCTGACCACCTTGCATTGTATTTTCTCTACAATTATTTTTTTCATTCAGATTTGGCTTATAATAAAAAAGTTTATGTTCGTTTTTTTATATAATGTCACTTTTGTCCTATTAAATCACTCGTGTTTCATGACTTATGCTTTTATATGGATAAATTTTATGGTGAATCACTTGAACGATGTGGTCTTTAAATAAATTATATAAAAACTTCAACTAAGAATTAAGAAGGAAATGATAAGTTTATGCCTACACCCACTATATACACACAGTTTTTATTTACAGTTCATAAACAATTACATATGGAGCTTGTAAGAAATTGAATTAAACTTCAATTTAATAAAAAAAAGCTATGTTTAAACAATTTTACTATATGCTTATATATTGAATAGCACAAAACTGTTACCGTCTTTTTAAAATAACTGGAATTACACGAGAAATGATTATGCATTCATAAATTTTAATCTTGCATGAATAAAAAAAGCAATTATATGCTGGTAAGTAATTTTATTTCCAATGATTGGTTTTCAATCATTCATGTATAAACAAACACAAGTATATGCTTGTAAATAATTTTATTTCTAAGGATTGATTTTCAATCTTTAATGTATAAAACAACAGAATTATATGCTGGTAAATAATTTTATTTATAATGATTGATTTTCAATCTTTAATGTATAAAACAACAGAATTATATGTTGGTAAATAATTTTATTTATAATGATTGATTTTCAATCTTTAATGTATAAAACAACAGAATTATATGCTGGTAAATAATTTTATTTATAATGATTGATTTTCAATCTTTAATGTATAAAACAACAGAATTATATGCTGGTAAATAATTTTATTTATAATGATTGCTTTTCAATCTTTAATGTATAAAACAACAGAATTATATGTTGGTAAATAATTTTATTTATAATGATTGATTTTCAATCTTTAATGTATAAAACAACAGAATTATATGCTGGTAAATAATTTTATTTATAATGATTGATTTTCAATCTTTAATGTATAAAACAACAGAATTATATGCTGGTAAATAATTTTATTTATAATGATTGATTTTCAATCTTTAATGTATAAAACAACAGAATTATATGCTGGTAAATAATTTTATTTACAATGATTTATTTTCAATCTTTCATGTATAAAACAACACAATTATATGCTGGTAAATAACTTTATTTCTAATGATTCACTTTTAATCTTAATAATTAAAACAACACTATTAGATGCGGGTAGATAATTTTAGTTCGAATGGAAACCAAAATGTTAAAATTCATGAGACAGAAATTCCAAAACTTTTCAATCATTCAATGCGTCTGAAACTTGTAGATGATGTTTTGTAGGTTTTATTTGGTTTTGCTGGATTCCAGGACAAATTGTGCTTTGGTCTGTTAAGATATCTAGCTTTTTATTTTTATTTTTTTCACATGAGTCCCTAGTCATGCTGAGGAGATATTTTTAATGTAGTCGATACTCTACCAGTTGTCGATTGGTGGCATAAAGCTTGAACCAATTAAATAAAGCGACTGACGATTTCTGTTCAGGTTCTTTTGGTTCAGATTTAAGTTGCAGACTTATGGACATACAAAATTATACAGGGAATAAGCTGTTTAATAGGAAGAATTCTTTTAACATGTGAACATCCGGGATTGTTATCCTTCAATTATTGTCGCTTAATGCTTTATTGTATCATGTGTTGGCGCATTTCAATAAACTAAAAATCCAATGTTTTCTTGATTAGCAGATCTAATAAATTTCAAAACATTATAATAAACACAAATTCTATGCGGTTTGGTAATCAAAGCAACGCTTAGAATTTTCTTTTTCTACAGCAATCAGTGATCATCATTAAGCAACAACTGGTTCTTTCGGCTGCATTCTGTTGATTTTTTTTAAAAATATGCACAAAACAATGAATGTTCATGAACGTTGCATACAAAGCAAAGAGTTTCCATGTTTTAGTGAATCACGGGATTTGTCTAAATATATTTATTCGTATGCAACCAAATCGGTAAAGATCTAATATATTTTTGATTCGTCTGTATTTGTTATGGAGTCTCACTGTTTTAGTGATATGATTGTATGATCTTTTATTAGAGATGAGCGTGTGACCTCCTTACAAATTAATAGATTGATGACAAAGACACTTCAAACAGAAATTTGGTAATTATGCAGAGATTTTGTGAGACTGCAATTGATCCAATTATATCTTTTAAATTGCAAGTTCTAACATTTTAGCCGTGTTCTGTATACGTTGTGAAATATCCATTATCGACTGTCTCTCTTTTTCTTTTTTGTTTTAAGATTCTTACTGTTCATTTAACTGTAATTGTTTATTGCATTGGTTCACTAGGTATATTTGCTCGGAATTGTTGGAAATTCGTTTCCTCAGTATAAATTCTCATATGTTAACTTTATTACAACAAAACTGTATAACGGATTGTCAAGAATAAAGATTTGTCAATTTGTTGTATATTTTCAACAACAACAATTTATACCTGATTTTTTGCATAACAGTTTTGTCTTTGATTGAGTGTGACTAATTATTACAATAATTGCAAGAATAAAGATTTGTCAATCTATTACGACAACTTTTTATACCTGCTCTTTTGCATATCTTCATCTTCGATTGTGACTAATTATTACAACAATAGTGTCATATTCGATCCAGCGATTCACTGTCACTCGAATCAATTAATACGCTTGTTTTGATTCTTGGCACTGCCTTCCACAGTAACACAGATACATTAATCACAAGCTTACAATAGTTTGAATTAAATTTTTTTATTAATAGAATATATTTCTCATATGTAAAAAATTAAGGTTTTAGAATAAACATATTCACATATTTTACATTAATATGGCTTTTCCTTTTTCTTGTTTGAAGAGATCAAGGGGCTCCTAACTGAGGCTAACATTTGATTCTATTAAAGTTTAAATTTATACCCGAGGGAACTTTTAAGAATAGACAATGTTGCCTTTATGGCTGCAATCTGTATTTTCTTATTGGCTAGGATTGCTTCTAAGTATTTCTGAAAGTTCTTTTATATTAGGCTAGTTGCTCCTGTCACAACTGGCATAATGTTTATTTCTTTCAGAGACCCTGTTGTTTTTAAATCATTTTTAGGTCCTGATATTTTGTTATCTTTTCCCGTTCTGCTCTTTTAAGGCAAAAGTCGTTTGGAACTGTGACGTCGATAATGAGTGCAGCTTTTTCGGGCTTGTTCCATATTACTATATCTGGTTTGATGGCTTTGTCTTTTATGTATCTGCCTGCCTGTATGTCTTTGTCATAGAACACTGTCACTTTTCCATTTGATGTTATTGGCGGTGGTTCATGTTCCCTGGTGTTCGTCGACCTATCTAGTTGCATCTCTCCACAGTGAAATGACCATCGGCTAGAAGGATCTTGCATCCAGACATTAGGTGGCTTGGACTTTCAACAGCTGAGTGAGAGAATCTGCATTGGTCGTTTTTTGTAGACCAGCCATTTTCATAAATCCATTTTTGAGCAAGCCTTGGTCTTGTGCACCTATAATTAATCGTTCTTCACCAAATGGAAATTAGTCACTTTTAAGCCACTGTAGTGAGGCCTCCTTTCAATGTAGTTCTGGTTCAGTTCTTTCATGAACCTTCTTGCTCTCTTATATTGTTGCCATCCTTCCAGTCTTGTCTTCAGTTTCCTTTTTGTATACTCCTTTCTCTTCTTTCAGGCGATTAGGCTTGCTGGGTTGTTATATTCTTCTATTGTGTTGTCCAGTGTGTTACCACTGAAATTTTCCCCGAGCTTTGTAGTTGACGTCTGCTGGGGCAAACATTTGGTGTACCGTTCATTCACCATTTTTATTTTGGGGTCAGAAGAACATTTGATATATTGGCCTATGCTTACCATTGAAGCTCGGTATGCGTGGTTTATTTCAGTGAGACCTAAACCAACTTTTCTCCGTGGTAAGTAAAACATGTCCATGCACTGGTGTTTGTAAATGACTTTATGAACGGCCAGCATTTTCCGAGTTTTTATGTCAAGACTATTAATGCAGTTTTGTGGCCAATTGATTATGCCAAATCCATAAGAGACAACGGGTGTTGCCAATTGATTGATTGCAGTAATTTTGTTTTTTGCTGATAGTTCTGATGAGACAATTTTTAAAAGTCGCTTGAAGTATTCTCTCTCCACTATTTATCTCATCTTTTCATGTTCAAGTGTCTCATTCTTCTTCACTCCCAGGTATTTATAGACAGCATCCTCTTCAAGGTCTTCAATAGAGCCATTGTCAAGATTATAATGTTCTGATTCTGTCTTTCTTCCTGTCTTTATGGTGCACTTAGCGCATTTGTCGAATCCAAACTCCATGCAGATGTCCTCTGTATAATTTTTAACAATGCCTATCAGAGAGACAAGTTGTTTCTCGAATTCCGCATAGAGTTTCAAGTCGTCCATAAAGAGTAAATGGTTTACTCTTTTATTTTCTTCCTTCTTTCTTCACATGCTAAGATTGTATCCAACATTAGATCGCTTAAATAGCTTACTTTGTGGATCTATTGTGAGGTAGTAAAGGAGCGGTGAGAGTCTGTCTTCCGTGGAATATTCCTCGCTTGATCTTTATGTTTGGGGTCTGTATCCTTCTTTCCGTGTGCTGTAATGTAATTGATGTGCACCGTCTGACCATTTTTTTTGAAGGAATGATGTAATATCAATGTGTACATTGTACAACTCCAAACAGAAAAGTATCCAGAGATAAGGTATACTGTCAAATGCCTTTTTGTAATCAATCACGGCCATTGACAGATTTCTCTGTCTTCTTCTGCAGTCTTCTAATATGGTTCTGTTTACAAGGAGTTGGTCTTTTGTGCCAAGCTTTTTGCTCGTACACCCCCTCTGCTCACTTTCAAGGTAATCACCGTATCAGTGATAGTCGTATCAGCGATTATCCCTGTTAGGAGCTTGTAAGTTGTAGTGTGGCAGCAGATTGATCTATATTTGCAAGCCATGTGGGTGTCCTCATTTTTTGGGAATAAGTGATGTACTGCCTACAGTAAGCCACTCAGGCGGCTCTTCATCTCCACTGATGATTCTATTGAATGCCTTAGCATAGGAATGATGAACTGCGCTCAGTTTTCCACAGCCAGAAATTTGTTATTTGGTCTATTCCTGGTGTCTTGAAATTACTGCATTGATCTACCTTCCTGCAGACAGCCTCCTTGGTAATTTTTAGAGCTGGCATCTTTTCTTTCTCCTTGTTCTCCTCTTTGATGGTATTTATGCAGTTGTTTTCTTTATGTACTTTAGTGTCCTTATAGAGTGGCCGCCAGAAGTTTTCATCTTCTTGTGTTGGTGGGGAGCTCACCTTTATTTCTTTTTAACGAGGCTCCTATAGATAATTCCTGGATTTGTTGCAAAAAGTTTGTTTATCCTTTTTGCTTCCAAGTTTTTTGTTTTATTTTTTATTTGTGCAGCTAAACCTTTTATCTCAGCTTGTTGTGCTGCCATCTTAGCTTTGGTTGGTCTTGGGGGGAATAATAAATTTTCAACTTATTCACCTTCTTATTTAGTTTCTTGGCCTGGGGTTTCACAGGATAGGAATGTATATATCTGGGCAGTTTCCTTTCGGAGTCTGTCTATTTTCTGCTGGAGTTTTCGTTTCCAGTCTGGGTTATATGGTTTAGCCTTCATGTTTCCTCTTTAACTCCCCTGGTGTTTGTTTCGCCAGTGTGTGTTTTCATATGTGCAACTTAAGTTAATTGTTGAGAAAATGAATGTTTACATTGTTCGCGAGAATATGGTTTTTACCCTTTTCACTAGTGTGAGACTTCATAGGTCTTGTCAACTTGTGTTTTTCATGACAAACATAGTCAGAAAAATATGTGTGGCGCATGATTTTGTGTCTTAAAACTTGAGTATTCATATATTATGTTTTTTACACTTCAATGTGTTTTTTAATATGTTTCATTAGACTGTGTTCATGAGCACTTGTAAATTCACATTGTTCACACGAATATGGTTTTTCTCTACTGTGAGTTTTCATATGTCTTATTAAATTTGATTTTTTAGAACAAGAATATTCACATATTTCACAGGAATATGGTTTTTCCCCCATGTGAATTTTCATATGGTCCAATAAATGTGCTTTTTGAGAAAACGACTTCCCACATTGTTTACAAAAATATGGCTTTTCACCAGTGTGAGTTCTTATATGTCTAATTAAATTTGATTTTCTAGAGAACGAACGTCCACATTGTTCACAAACATATGGCTTTACACCAGTGTGGCTTCGAACATGCTTCACGAAATCTGATTTAACAGAAATAGAATATCCACATTGTTCACAGGAATATGGTTTTTGTCCACTGTGAATTTTCATATGGTCCAATAAATGTGCTTTTCGGGAAAACGACTTCCCACATTGTTTACAAAAATATGGCTTTTCACCAGTGTGAGTTCTTATGTGTCTAATTAAACTTGATTTTTGAGAAAACGAACTTCCACATTGTTCACAAGAATATGGCTTTTCACCAGTGTGGATTCGAACATGCTTCACGAAATCTGATTGAACAGAACATGAATATCCACATTGTTCACAGCAATATGGTTTTTGTCCACTGTGAGTTTTCATATGGTCCAATAAATGTGCTTTTCGAAGAAACGACTTCCCACATTGTTTACAAAAATATGGCTTTTCATCAGTGTGAGTTCTTATATGTGTAATTAAATTTGATTTTTGAGAAAACGAACTTCCACATTGTTCACAAGAATATGGCTTTTCACCAGTGTGGATTCGAACATGCTTCACGAAATCTGATTGAACAGAACATGAATATCCACATTGTTCACAGGAACATGGTTTTTCACCATTGTGAATTCGAATATGTCTCACTAAACTTGATTGATCAGAACAAGAATATTTACATTGTCCACAAGAATATGGCTTTTTGTTTGTGTGAGTTCTTATATGTCTGACTAAATTTGATTGAACAGAACAAGAATATCCACATTGTTGACAAGAATATGGCTTTTCGTTTGTGTGAGTTCTTATATGTTTCATAAGACTTTCTTTACGAGAACTTGAATATTTGCATTGAGCACAGGAATATGGTTTCTTCTTAGTGTGAGTTTTCATATGTCTTGCTAGGGATGATTTTCTAGAACATGAATAATCGCATAATTCACTAGAATATGACTTTTCGCCAGTGTGAGTTATTTTAAGTTCCTCTAAATTTGATTTTGTAGAACAAGAAGGTTTGCATTGTTCGCCAGAATATTGTTTTCCCCCAGTGTGAGTCTTCGTATGTCTTGAAAACTTCTTTTTCTCATGACAAACAGTCACACATTTCATAAGAATATGGTGTGGCCTCAGCATGGTTAATCATATGTCGCATTAAATTTCCTTTTTTAGAAAATATAGATCCCCATATTGTACAAGAATATGGGGTTTCTCTTGTATGACTCATAATATGTCACATACCAAACAAAATATTATTTATATTTGATGTATAGTTGTATGTTAAAGTAATTATGCTTTTGAGAAACAAGTATAGCAAGATATATATATATATATGTGAGCGATTATACAGATTTTTTAGAATCTGAAATATTTTTGTTGTTGTTTAACACTGTTTATTGCAGAGTATTAAGATTTTTTTCTGCAGATTTGATAATTTTGAAACAGATGTCAGTTTAAATCTCCTTCCCAAAAATGTATTATTTTCGCTGTAGCAAGTATTAAACAATGGCTCGTTCAGATTCCACACAAGCGTTCAAGCAGGAACATCTGAAAAAAATATTGTCAATATTTATTTTTACGTGATTTATCTTAAAATATTTTTAAATATTCACATTCATGTGTCTTCTTCATAAAAATCACTTAAAGGTTTCGCTTTTATATTGATACACTATTATGAATATATTTTATATTGATACAATCATAACTATAATGAATATATTTTATATTGACACAATCATAACTATGGTGAATATATTTTATATTGATACAATCATAACTATAATGAATATATTTTATATTGATACAATCATAACTATAATGAATATATTTTATATTGATACAATCATAACTATGATGAATATCTTTTATATTGATACAGTCATTACTATGATAAATATCGTTTATATTGATACAATCATAAATATGATGAATATCTTTTATATTGATACAATCATAACTATGATGAATATCTTTTATATTGATACAGTCATTACTATGATGAATATTTTTTATATTGATGCAATCATAACTATGATGAATATCTTTTATATTGATGCAATCATAAATATGATGAATATCTTTTATATTGATACAATTATAACTATGATGAATATCTTTTATATTGATACAATCATAACTCTTTAAGAAAAATCACTTACATTTACATCCGAAACATATGGAACGAAACAGATAAAAAGGTACTAAAAAATAACACACAGACAGAGGCAACCTTTCTAGGGCAATTGCTCTTGACATATCAAAGGCCTTTGATAGGGAATGGCATAAAGGTTTACTTCACAAGATCTCCAGCTATGGTATAGCTGGAAATGTCTTCTCAATTATTAAATCATTTCTCTCTGATAGGTTCATAAGAGTAGTAGTTGATGGGCAAAAATCAGAAGCTCACAGTATAAATGCTGGAGTCCCTCAGGGGTCGATCCTGGGCCCAACTCTTTTCCTGATCTACATTAATGATCTTCCAAATCATATCCTTACATCATTCGTAGCCATTTTTGCTGATGACACTACCATCTATGGTAGCACATCTAAGACAGTAAACGACCGTTGTACGATGGGGAAAGGAGTGGCTGGTTACTTTTAATGCATCTAAAACCAAGCTTCTATCTTTACATCATCAACGTTCTGATCCCCATCTGGCATCAATTGAAATGAATGGCTCTCGTCTTGGGGAGGCCTCAAGTTTTGACAGGCTTCTGGGCTTGACCTTTACTCCTGATCTTAAATGGAATACGTACATCAAATCTGTTGCCAAGGCCGCTGGAAAAATGGTCGGATCCTTCTATCGATCCAGTAGATATCTCACTGCTGATGCAATTCTCTATCTATATAAGAGCCAGATACGTCCAAGGATGGAGTACTGTTGCCACATATGGGCAGGAGCTGCTAGAAAAGACTTGTCCTGCCTTGATAGAGTTCAAAATAGACTTCGGGGCTTGGTGGGAGATGTCCTTTTCTCTTCGCTGCAACCTCTGTCTCACAGAAGAGATGTTGCGAGTTTGTCTCTGCTTTATCGTTATTTTCATGGAAAGTGTTCGACTGAGCTTCAATCTATGGTCCCCCCTCGCCAAACTTTCACAAGAAACACTAGACTAGCTGAAAACATTATCAATAATTTTCCCCACTCTTTATCTGTACCTAAACCTAAACATAGATTCCATGATCAAAGTTTCTTCCTTAGAACTGCACGCCTGTGGAATTGTCTTCCGTTTTCCTGCTTTCCAGCTTTCTATAATATGGTTGTCTTCAAGTCAAACGTGAACAAGTTTCTGATTAGCCGTTCCACTTAAGTTAACAAATTTACCGAACTTTCATTACTACCGATTACTATATTGTCCTTTTGACTACTCTACACTCTTTAACCCTTATCCTTGAGTGGTCAATCGGCCTTGATAAGTGGTGACGTCTATGTAAAAAGAAAAAAAACACACACATTTATATATATATATATATATATATATATATATATATATATATATATATATATGAGAGATATAAATTTATAGAGATTTCCATTAAGAAGATAAAGTTCGAATGAAAACATTTTAATAAGGAGACGAGTAATAAAAAATAAAGTAAAATTATGATGGAAACGTAGGGGATTTCGGTAAATATTGAATATAAACATCCATCTATATAATATATATATTAATAATTGTAAAAATAAACAAGATTAAACACACACACACATATATATATCGATGAATTGGTAAATATTGAATATAAACATCCATCTATAATATATATATATATATATATATATATATATATATATATTTGGGGGTAAACAGTTACATATGGTCGCATCAATCCATATTAAATCGAGAAATAGTCAACCACCTCAGCAGAAATAACCTTCTTAGTGACACGCAATATGGTTTCCGTTCTGTAAGATCTACCGCAGATGTGCTAATGGTTATATCTCATAGGATTAGTGAATCTCTTGACAAAGGCTTCCTTTCCAGGGTAATTGCTCTTGACATATAAAAGGCCTTCGACAAGGCATGGCATAAAGTCCTACTTCACAAGATCTCCAGCTAGGTATAACTGAAAATATTCTCTCTCTCATTAAATCATTTCTCTCTGATAGGCTCATAAGAGTAGTGGTTTATGAAAAAAATCAGAGGGCTGCAGTATTAATGCTGGAGTCCCTCAAGGGTCCATCCTTGGCCCAACTCTCTTCCTGATCTACATCAATGATATCCCTAAACACATACTTAAGTCATTCGTTGACATCTATGCTGATGACACGACTATCTATGGCAACGCATCAAAGGCTGTAAATGACAAACTTCTCTCTGATTTTCTCTCCTCTGATCTCGAACGAGTGGTTCAGTGGGGGAAGACGTGGCTGGTTACCTTTAATGCATCTAAAACCAAACTCCTATCTTTACATTATCAACGCCCTGATCCCCATCTGGCATCAACTGAAATGGATGGCTCTCGTCTAGGAGAAGCCCCATGTTTTAACAAGCTTCTGTGCTTGATCTTCACGTACATCAAGTCTGTTGCCAAGGTCGCTGGAAAGATGGTGGGATCCTTCTACTGCTCCAGAAGATACCTCACTACTGATACAATTCTCTATCTATATAAAAGCCAAGTACGTCCAAGGGTGGAATACTGCTGCCATATCTGGGCAGGAGCTGCTAAAAACAGCCTATCCTGCAATAACAGAGTACAAAATAGACGTTGTGGTTTAGTGGGGATGCCCTTTTCTCTTCCCTGCAACCTCTCTCCCACAGAAGAGACGTTGAAAGCCTATCTTTGTTTTATCGTTATTTCCATGGCAGGTGCTCGTCTGGGCTCCAATCTCTGCCCCCCTCGCCAATCCTTTACAAAAAAACACCCGTCTAGCTGAATTCACTGTCAAAAACTTTCCCCACTCTCTATCTATGCCTAAATCAAAACGTAGATTCAATGAACAAAGCTTCTTTCCTAGAACTGCACACCTGTGGAACTCTGTTCCGTCTGCCTGCTTCCCTCCTGACTACAACTTGGATGTCTTCAAGTCCAATGGAAACAAATTCCTGATGAACCGCCCCCTATAGTAGATACTTTAAATATCCACACTAACGTACTGTACTTACAATAACACTTATCCCTGAGTGGCTTCCCGACCTTGATAAGTGGTGACCACCTTGTAAAAACAAAAAAACAGTCATCTGTTTGAGTCAATGTGACTTTCTCAGATGACCCTGACCCCATCAAAGAAAAGGTGAAAGGAATATATATATATATATATATATATATATATATATATATATATATATATATATATGAGAAATAAAAATGAAATTGTGATTAGAAAGATAATATTCGTATTATTTATTTAAAATTAGGCTAAGACCAGTAATACAGAATTTTAAAAAAAGCAAAATTCAGATGGAAACGGTAAATTGGTAATAACTGACTATAAACATTTATCTCCCTTTCATCGCAAATGTACAAGAAAGGTTAAAATTGAAAAAAAACTTAAGAATAAAAAGAATATTAATTAAATGATTAACATAGCCAGCAGAGGATGAAGAATATTTTAATTAATATTTTATTAAAAAAGAACCTTTTTAACTTCCGTTCATTCATAAGAAACAACAACTAACCAAAAAAAAATAATAATATTTGAATAGAATCTAGAATTTGAGGATGTAGTCTAGTATTTGAGAAATAAATTAAATAAATTTTTAAGCATTATAAGAGAAATAAATACACAAATTTAAAAACATGAAAGATATTTAATTGGTGGAAATCTCATTTAAAAAGTAAAAATAATTATAACTAGCAAGGCTACCCGGCGTTGCACGGGGCTGTATAAAACAATACGAAACATTTTGAACATTTCTGTTATTCTTATTCTATAGAGGATTATTTTATGTCTATGTATCATTTGCCATCTTGAGCAAAAGAATATTTTACCTACCCTAGGACGGGTATTACACAACATATGTATGGAATAATTGTACCTTCATTGGACAGGAAATTTACAGCACGTATGTGGAAAAAAAATTCCTTACCTAGGGCGGGTTATGTACAGCACATATTTAAAATTATTTAAATAAGCTTATGTTGTGCTAAATTTTCGGTGTGTTTATTTTTAAATCAGAGTGCAACATTGAAGACACACCGGATGTTTTTATATGAATGTTATACTACTCGAATATATTACATGATTTTCGATTTTGATAACTTATGTACGTCACAGATAAGAATTTCGTTGTTTTTCATATGGGTACTTCACTGTATAAGTACCTTGTTTCCTGGATAGGATACTGTAGAAGTAGCATTTTTTTTCTAAGTTAAAAATGAAAGAACTCGATACTTTTAAGTAATTTTGTTGTGCTAAATTTTCTGTGAGTCTAGAGTAAGAATTTGTTATTTCATCTATTGCTATAGTGAAGAAGCATCGTTAAAAGCCATGCCTTTCGATTATATAACGTGATTTGATTTTCGGTTTTAATGATTTTTATCGTGACCATCGTCATAGATGGCCTGTCAGATGCAAAGATGACGTCATCGCCATAGGTCCCTGCAAGCAAGATAAGTGGAACACAGACTGTCGATAATGAGCAGCCATTTTTTTACAGAAAGCGTTAGAAACCTTCAAAATTGGATGAAAAAAGATAAACATGATACTTTGTACTGAAACTCATCCAATATTAATAATAAAAATATTAATAAAAAACAAATTGAAAGGGAGAAAAGTTGCTAAAAAGTTTAAGAAAAGGAATACGATTTGATTTGTATGAAACTGAAGTTTATTTAATAGAAATAAATAAAAATGAACAATAAATATTTTTAAAATAAAAAAAAACAATATCTTTAAAATCAAAACTGAAAAACAAACGATAAATTAGTTTAACTGAAAAACGAACAATAAATTAGTTTAACTCAATAACGAACAATAAATTAGTTTAATTGAAAAACGAACAATTATTTTAACTGAATAACAAACAATAAGTTAAAAATTAAATACAAACAAATGTTAGTATAAACAAAGTTACTAAGGCAGAAATATTTCAAACATTGAATATTAAAACTTTTTTAAAAATCTGTTATAGAATTTAATTAAAAGTTTGAATTTTTCTTTTTCTGATATTTCTTTTACTAATATTGTCATTCTCTTTGCGACAAAAACTGTTTATAAGGGAATTCGATGAACTTCATATCAGCATTTTTTCAATTTGCTGAATAGTGTGACCTTTATCACAAGAGTCAACATGAAATAATCAATTTTGATCAGCCAAGATATTTAAAGTTATGGACATGGCTAATTTTTTTCTGATGAATCGAATGTAAAAAAAAAAATCGCATTTTGTAAGTTTGTTTATAGCTATATAATTATATAAGACAAAATTATTAGTTATATCATTTGGGTATAGCAGAGAACCTCTGTTAATACCCTGAAAGTAGCCGTTTAATTCAGCTATTTCTTCAACAGCCTCTCTTCCGAATATTAACTTTTTGCAGCTATGGCATTTCAGTTTTTTTGAAAACTGCATAACAGCAATAACCTACTAACAGGGAGACAAAACTGCGAATAACATATACAACATTCGCAATTTCTCCGTTGTTTATTTTCTTTATGGAATATACTTCCAAAATAAAGTTGTTAAAAAAAATAATAGAAATATTATTTTTTTTATTGCCGGCATTTTGTACACACTTTTTTTGTAAATAAAAAAAATAATATTTCTATTATTTTTTTTAAACAATCTTAATAGTTTATTTTGGAAGTATCTCCATAATTCTGACACCTACAGGGGCACGACATTTACCACATAAAATTAATAATAAGCTTTTGGGATAACAAAAACTGTCATAAACTTTTTAAAAAAGTTTACCCTATTTCACGCTGATATAAATATTGCACAGTAAAATAGTTGAACTAAAAAGATAAATGATTTTTCTTATTTAGAATTATTTAAACAAGTATGGTGAAAGTACATAATATTTTCACCATACTCCCCATTTTAAATAAGTTTCTAAATAATAATTTATTATTTCAGCACATAACTTTAATTACATGTAAAATTCATTTTTTATATGCATACTTTCATTTTTATTTTAAAATACGTTCTAAAAGAAAATAAATAAAAATAAAAAAGGCGCGTTTTTTTTTAAAATATCTCAAACATTTTAACAGTTACTCTGCTATATTTAGATGGAGTAAAATCCTTTTTTATTGCATTAATCCACTGGTAAATTATTTCCATTTCGAGGGGAAATGAAAACACGGTAACATTTGGTCCATGATTTTACATAATTTTCTGGTGTGCGAACTTTTCCAGATATCAGGCATGTCCAGAGAAATTGCCCTAGAAAGGTTACCTCTATCAGCAGATTCACCAATCCTACGAGATATAAGTGTAAGCACATCTGCTGTAGATCTAGCAGAACGGAAACCACATTGTGTGTCACAAAGAAGGTTTCCTTTGTTCTTAATATGGGTACTATACTGTACAAGTACCTTATTTCTCGGGTAGGATACTGTACAAGTACCTTTTTTCTAATGTAAAAATGACAAAACTCGATACGTTTATGTAATTTTCTGTTGTCTTACATTTGAAGTGTTTAGACGATACTGTTGGTATCGATGAGTGTTCAGAAACTATGCACAACGTCCAATAAAAAATATCTACATGTCTATTTATGTGTATAATTATTTTGCTAAATGTTGTAATCCTTTCGACAAATGAGCTTAACTGTTTATGCAAAACTGTCAGCATAGATGGATGTTCATAAAACATGCAGTGTCTAATAAAAATATATGGATACGTATATTTATACTGTAAAAATCATCTTCAAAATAATTTATTTGGATTTAAACTGCAGTGGACAAGTAGCTTCAAAATGGTCAAATCGGACATGTACTGCACAAGCACCTTCAAAACTGTAAAGTCGGACCTATACTAGAAAAGCACCTTCAAAATTGTCACATCGGACCTATACTGCAACAAGCACCTTCAAAAATGTAAAATCGGACCTATGGCACACAAGCACTTTCACAATTGTCAAATACGACCTATACTGCACAAGCACTTTCAAAATTGTCAAATCGGACCTATACTGCACAAGCACTTTCAAAATTGTCAAATCGGACCTATACTGCACAAGCACTTAAAAAATTGTCACATCGGACCTATACTGCACAAGCACCTTCAAAATTATCAAATCGGACCTATATGCACAAGCACCTTCAAAAATGTCAAATCGGACCTATGGCGCACAAGCACCTTCAAAATTGTCAAATTGTACCTATACAAACATAAACAATACATACAATTCATAATGATCAGTAAATTAGTTTTGGAGTTGATCCTAGACACACAAAGATACATATACACATAATTAAAATCAATAATGATCGGTTAATTAGTTTAGGATGAATTCAATACATGCATATATATATATATATATATATATATATATATAACATACACACATAATTAAAATTCATAATGATCGGTTAATTAGTTTTGGAGTGAATCCAATAATAGAAATACATAATCATATACACATCCGTAAAATTAATAATGATCTGTTCATTAGTTTATTAGTGAATCCAATACATACAAATATACATACATATATATACATAAATAAAATTAATAATGATCGGTTAATTAGTTTTGAAGTGAATCCTATGCACGGGAATATATAATCATATACACATCATTAAAATTAATAATGATCGGTTAATTAATTTAGGAGCGAATCAAATACATACAAATATACAGACATATACACATAATTAAAATTCATAATGAGCGATTAAATCGTTTAGGAATGAAGTCAATACAAAATTCCATTACTGGACATATTTACGTGATTTTTGGAATGTAACAAACAAGCCGATATAAAAAATCTATATATCTATAAAAGTGTGTGTGTGTGTGTGTGTGTGTGTGTGTGTGTGTGTGTACATTTACCTACGTAATTACTCTGTCAATTTAAAGTCTACATACTCGAAATTAGATACACAGGGTACTGAGATTTGGGAAAATAGATGTGATACGTTTTGGGCCATAAATTTAGCGATTAAGGAGTCAAAGTTCAACGATTTGACCTGTGAGAACTCTACCAAACCCCTCCGACAATTTTCGGTCCAAACACTTGAACTTTTAGACATAGATTCCTTGGACATGGATCTAACTTAATAACTTGATTTGAGCCCAATACAATACGTTTTAAAGAGTCATAATAGTGATCAAAGTTAAAAAAAAATTACCTTTTTTTTTTGCTCAGCATACACCTCAAAACACCCGGGCAACGCCGGGCTGGAATACTAGTATATATATATATATATATATATATATATATATATATATATATATATATATATATATATATAAGTGAAGTGTCTGTGTGTGTGTTTGTGTGTGTACATTTTCCAACGGAATAACTGTCAATTTTATGTCTACAGACTCGAACTTTGATATACAGGATACTGAATTTCTGGAAAATCTTTGTAATCAGTTTTCGGCCAGAAATTTGGGTGTTAAGGGATCAATGTTCAACGATTTGACCTTTGAGAACTCTACAAAACTCCTCTGCCAGTCTTGGGTCTGAATACTTGAAATTTTTGATATAGGTTCCTTGGACATGGATTATACTTAATAACTTGATTTGAGCCTAGAACAATAAATGTTAAGGGGTCATAATAGGGGTCACCGTTAAAAAGTTGACTGCTTTTTTTTTGCTCAACATACACCTCCAAACTCCAAACACCCGGGCAACGCCGGGCTGAAATTCTAGTATCCTATATATTTGGAATATGACATTTTCGCTATATACAGCAAAAACATTTTTCCGTGTTTTTTTTTTATATAAAATTGTTCTTTTATGATTATTACGTAACATTTAAGTGTCCATAATATCGGAATGTAAAAAAAAAAATGGTGGAGCTCGAACCCGGGTGTTCCTTTTTTTACATGGTGGTCACCACTTATCAAGGCCTGAAGGCCACTCAAGGATAAGGGTTATTGCGTGTACAGTAATCAATGAGATAGTATTGTAGTAATCATTAGTATTGGGGGTTTTGATAGAGTGTCTTACTTAAGGGGGCGGTTTGTCAGGAGTGTGTTTATGTTGGACTTGAAGACGTCCAAGTTGTAGTCAGGTGGGAAAGAGGCAATCGGCAGGGAGTTCCACTGGCGTGCAGTTCAAAGAAAGACGCTTTGCTCATGGAATTTACGTTTCAACGAGGCTACGCACTGCACCAAACAGACAATTGCTTTCGTACACTTGTAAATTTACCAAATAAATCTGTTACAAACGATGCCATTGTAGCAATGTGTCGTCCAGTTGTCATTTCTTTCAAGTTTGAGCCCCCTTTTTGAACCCCTTTTTGAACCTGTTCGAAATTGTTTTAGCCGAAAATATACCTCTAATAAAATTCTGCACCCTATATGCAATCTTTTGAGCTATTGCACATCGTCAAACGATCATTCGTCTAGGAGGAGATACAATTTGAAAAACGGAGACGGACACACACAGACATAGTGAGTTTTATATATTAAATTACAATAGAAAAATGCGAATATGAAAAGTAATATGGTTAAGCTTAAACGTGGAAAAGTAAAGGACTAGTTGTTAAAACTTGAAAAGATATTCTAGTAAAAATATAATAAATTTATAACTTAAAATATTGCAGCATTAGGAATTGATTATATAATCTTATAAATTGTTTTCTAAATTATTTAAATCAAAACGCAAAATTGTCCCCCCTTTGAACTCTCCTATTTTCTTCCATTTTCTATTTTCTTTAATAAATGATATTCCCCTTATCAATTTTCGTAAATTTTGGATATAATAATCTTAAAAATACGAGGAATACGTAGATACCATCGTCTTCATGTGAAATTCAGTATTACGATTTCCAAAAGTTTGTCTCAATAGTGTAGAAGTGCCGAAAAGTCGAATGTGCCGTTGCGCAAACTGTTTTATTGCCCGACGAAAAAAATAGAGGAAAAGATGGTGCGTCGGTGAGAAGAAATGGACATTTTCTGAGAAATCTAAACTTCCTTACTGGGAAAGTATATTTGTCAAGCATTACTTAGGCAAAATATGGAATCAATTTGACATAATAAAAAAAGAGTAAAACGAAACGAAATTTTAACTTGGTTGTGCGGACCAAGCTTTACTCAACTTAAACCCAAGTTACAGCCTGCAATACAAAAGAAAATAACGTTCCTGAGACATATTGTAAAGACAGTGACACACGAACAATGTACATATACAACAATAAATAAATAGTTAGGTAAAGTAAGTAATGAAAACGAGACACCCATATGTCTGCGCCAGTCTCCAAAACACAAACAAATATGAAAACGCTCGCTAGCGAAGTATGAAAATGTCACAGTAACAACAAAGTTAACCTACAAAACCAATATAACACTTCTATTCTAATTGAACATTTTTTATGAAAAAAAAAATGATCCAGTGGATCTTTTTTTTTTCGTAATTCTTGAAATGTGTACTTATTTTGACATGACAAGTAAGTGCGTAATTCTGTTTTCATCTGAAATGCGTTATCATAAAAGATCACTAATTTACAAACGCACCAAGATATAAATGGTAAATTGAAAATTTTCATTCACAATGGCTGGCATTTAGGAAATAATGTATTATTAAAGAAATTTTCATTTTGTAAATTTTGTTTCACAATAAAATAAATCATTTTTATTTTGTTTTTTTTTTTTAAATTGGACTAAAAATAATTTAAAAAAAACAAATTTCACATTTAACATCATTTACTTTAATCAAGACATTAGACACTGGAAATATCGAAAAAAAAAAAAAAAAGGTTATACTTTACGTATCCGTTTTGGGCAGAAGATCTCAAAAAAAAAAAGTTCATTAATTTGATCGAATAAATTTTTTTTAATTCTTACAGCGGAAAAACACGTTTTTTATGATAGCACGTTGAAGCTAGATATCTCGAAATTTTTCTGAACACGCCACGGGGAGATAACTCAATTTACAGCGCCAACACCCCCCCCCAATCTTTAATGCTAGCTTTTCTTCGTAAAAATCGAACCTTTTGTTTGATATCATAAATTGTTTGTACGCGTTAAAAAAAAATAATAAATACTTGATGAAATTTAGTGTGTTTTTTTTTTCAGATTACTTCATTCCATAATGAATACGTAAATTAAAACTTTTTTCGATATTTTCATTTTTGTATTATTTTTATTAAACTGTACAAGTACCTTTCTTTTTTCATAATTTTTAAATTATAAAATCTGTGTTTTTATGAACAGTATTGGGAAATATTAAAATATAAGGTGCTAATACACTATACAGACTTTAAAATAAAACGAATTGTATCTAAAGCTGAAATACAAACTTTCAAGTAAAACCAATGGTATCGATTTTATTGTCATGCCACGATAATGAACATATCCAAAAATTGCGAAAAACGATGAAGTAGAAAAGTAAACATTAATTAAATATATTTTGAATACAATTAACGAAAATTGAGATTTGGTAAATAAAAGAAACCGAAGAGTTCGAATCGTAAAAAAGGAAGTTTTTTTTTTTTATCTTAGGAATTTTAGCAGAACTTTATTCACTTCGAAATTTTGTTTTGGTACTTGTACAGTTTAATCAAGACATTAAAAAAATGAAAATATTGAAAAAAAAATAACATTGTACGTAGCTGTTATGGAATGAAGTTCTCCGAAAAAAAAAATGTTCTCTAAATTTGATCCAGTAGTTTTTTTTACAGAGGAAAATCAAATTTTAATGAGATCGATCTATCGTTGCCATTTGGCTATTTACGGGCACAATGTGATGGGGTTCCTTTAAACGAAAAAACAAATTAACAAAGGACAAAATGAAAAAAGAATTAAAAAGGACAAAGAAACCCTGTAAAATAAGTGAAAAAAAAGCTGAAATATTTATTTTAGTATTTTTTCCAAATAATCTCGTCAAATTTTGACAAACTTCAAACTTAAGCAGGCATTTCTTGTTGGTCATATTTTCTTTTTAACTCTGCAACTCGGCACTTTTTTTTTTCGAACGGAATAAAACTTCATAATACGTTAAAAATTCAAAGCTTACCTAGATACATAAAAGAGTAACTTATCTTGCCTTTGGTAATATTTTTTGTTTCTTTGTTTGAATTTTTGAAAACTTTCTTTTTTCTTTGTTGGCTTCTCTGCTAAACACCGTTTATGAACAATTTTTTTCAGCTTAAACGTTTTTTTAAACACTCCATAAGGTATATTCGTAAATGAATTATATATATATATATATATATATATATATATATATATATATATATATATATATATATATATATATATATATGAAGGCATCATAAAAATTCTGAGTATATTTCTTTGGTATTTGCCCCACCCCCCATCGTACGGATTACATGAACTCAAATTTCCTTCTATGCAGTTTGTGTGTAATGTTGAATGGTCGGAATGTACAGCATTTTATTTGTGGTTCACAACGTTGTGTTGTTGTAGTAGAATTGCGTTAGTCGATTGTTATAATCGATTTTTATTTGATTTACTGACACAAAAAAGAGATTTTGTTACTAAAAAACAAAACAAAAAAACAATTGTTTAATAATAATAATTAGAAGAAACACTTTTTGTTACAGATTGTCTTATTGTTTAGATAGGATATTTAGATTAAATTATATTTTTATGGTATCTGTTGTTTCTATGGTTGTTTATCAAATTATAGATGAAACTACAGAATCGTTTTTTAAAGCCACCGCTCCCTATGTTAAGCATAGGTTTCTAAGTAACTCAATTATTTCAGCACGGTCCATATTCTGTATAAGTACTAAAAAGTTCAGTTGTAATTTTAGTTGAAAAAAATAAAAGGGTTGTTAATATTTGTTCAATTTCGAATCAATTTTTAACACAAACTGATTTTTATTTTCTCAATAAAACTGAAAATAAAGAAAAGAATATTTTTTTAATAGTAAATTTCTTTCTATAAATTCATGTTTATAATTTTGAGGCGCTGGTTTAAAATAGCGAACGTGTAAGTGGACTTCACCGTCGGCAGCCATTTTGACTGAAATACAAGAGTTAGCATTTAAATTCCTTTAAGCAAGACTCATCCGGCAAAGAAGAAATCGAGATTTTTTTAGGACTAAAATCAAAATAATCTCATTTAAAACACATTTAATTATAAAAAACTATGAAATAAAATTTTAGAAATCAAGGATTTAAAATTCATTAAATTATTTTTAGGAATAAAATAACTGATTTAAAACTTAAAATAAAGAAAAGAATATTTTTAATAGTAAATTTCTTTCTATAAATTCATGTAGACATTTTTGAGGCACCGGTTTAAAATAGAGAACATGCAAGTGGACTTTACAGTCGGTAGCCATTTTGAGTGGAAAACGACATATTTATAATTTAAACTTCTTTAGCATTTAAATTACTTTAAGCAAGACTGTCTTCCGGCAAAGAAGAAATCGAGATTTTTATAGGAATAAAATAAAAATAATCTTATTTAAAATGCATTAAATTATTAAAAGTTATGTAATAAAATGAAAATACTTTGAGTTTAAATACATTAAATTGTTAAAAGTTAGGAAATAAAATAAAACTACAATTGTTGGCACTAGTGCACTTATTGATCCAGTCTGAAATAATAACGTTATTATTTAAAAAGCCATTCTTTACAAGGGGAGGGTGTTTTGTACCTATTCTGTACTTAAACCTTACCATTGAATTTTAAAACATATCATAAAACTTTAATTAAACTTGGAAATACGATTTTTAAAATAGCGCGGATCAGTAAGTGCACTAGCACCCAATTGTTTTATACGCATTAAATTGTTAAAATTAGGAAATAAAATAAAATATCAAAAAATAAAATCTTACCTTTATTTATAGGTAATTCAATACGAAAAAATGCCATGAAAATTCGATGATTTCTTTTTTGTTTCTGTTCAAAACTGTAAATTTTGTTCTTGGGATTTGTTTAGTAAATTCATACAAGTTCGATTCCGTGTGACCAAATCATTTCGAAACAATTGTTTTATATGCATTAAATTGTTAAACGTAAGGAAATAAAATAAAATATAAAAAAAATAAAATCTTACCTTTACTTATAAACAATTCAATACGAAAAAATGCCATGAAAATTCGATGATTTCTTTTTTGTTTCTGTTCAAAACTGTAAATTCGGCGGTTTCTTGTCATTTGTTTAGTAAATTCATACAAGTTCGATTCCGTGTATCCAAATAATTAAGAAAAAGCTTTTTAAAAATGTTTAAATCAAAAACACGATTGAAACGGGGATTAAAAAACTGACTGAACGATTATTGAAATATAAAATGAGATTTAAAAAAATGAGATTAAAAAAAATTAAAAGATGAAATAAATATAAAAGTAAATAAAAAGGATTGAAAAAGATTTTAAAAAGTAAAGAAAAAAAAAAGATAAAAATTTATAATGAAACTTTGTAAATTCTTTAAGGTTCGTTAATTACGAATGAATAAACGTTTTCCGATGATGTTGGCAACGTATTGTCCATTCATAAGACTACAATAATTAAAGGTTAAAAAAAAACGAATAAAACTAAGATATCTTTGTTCTGTGTTAGTTATATGATAATGGTCAACAACAACACTGTCATGAAATTTGCATTTGCACTGCAAATCGGCACAACCGAAAGATGAGATAGGCAGGTACGATAGGCAATGTTATATTTATGTAAAAATAGCACTTGTAAATATAGTTGCTAGATTTAATAAATGTCTATAGCTAAATTTTCAAGAAAAAAAAGGCCAATTTAAAAATTTTTTAAAATCAAGGCATAAAAATGTTAAATTGAAAATTGTTTTTATTAATCATACTAAATGAGATACGATAGGCAAGTACGATTGACAATGTTCAATTTATGTAAAAATGACACCAGTAAATAGGATTGCTGGACTTTAATTAATGTTTGTAGCTAATTTTTTCATGAAAAAGGCCAAGTTATACAGTACTGATTTCAAAAGATAATAAAAAATGACATGGGTCCCATCAGCAAAATATTTAACGCTCCAACTCCAGTCGATATCATTATACAATCGTAAAATGGATCCGAAATGGTTAAAAGTGAAACGACTTTAACGTTTAAATGTATATTTACGCATGCATAAAAATACAATTTAATTTTATTTATACAAGCAAATTGTCAATAATTATTTTCAATTTTAACATCTTAGCAATTATTTTTACCGAACAAATAAATTTATAAAGTAAAAATAATTGTTGAGGTGTAAAAATCGAAAAGAAATATATAAAATTCATAAAATCAGAATCAAACAGATAAGTTGTGTTAAAATTGAAAAGAAATATTGACAATTCGCATGTATAAGGCAGATTAAATTGCCTTTACATGCATGCGTAAATATACATTTAAACGTTAAAATCGTTTCACTTTTTTACTATTTTTATCCATTTCACGATAGTTCAAATGAAGTTGATGGCACCCGAGTCATGTTTTTGTTAACTTTTGTAATCACTACTATATATCGGGTACAATATATTAATCAATAGGGTAATAGTTCTATAATATTGAATATGAAATCTGCGTGAACTAAAATATCATATGTAAACGTAGTTTACGACCAGGACATGCCGGGTGGCATTATAATGTATTATAATATAAAAATCACTATTAAAATTGTCGTTATAAGAATATTGAATTGTTTGGGTTTTTTTTTTCTTTAATTACATTTTCACCCCAAATGCCACTTTGGTGTAGGGGGTTACTATCAGGGGCAACGACTACTGGGGTACTACGTAGGGATTTGGGCAGCAAGATGTCGGTTCACGTTGCACTTGAACTTCTGCACGTCAGTACACTTGGGGAAGCAGGGACCTGGAATGGAATTCCAAAGTCTAGCGGTTCTGGGGAAGAAACTACTGGAGTAGAAAGATCTTTTACATCTAGGGATCTCTACAATGTGGGGGGGGATTTAACAGCCTGTCGGGTTTGTCGAGGGTGTTCACGTCGTGGGGGCACAAGTACTTGCAGTTCGTCAGAGCATTCTCCACTAAAATACTTGTAGAACAGGCAGAGGGATGCAACATTTCGTCGATAGGACAGAGGCTGAAGCTGAAGCTTAGATGCCAGCTCAGGGCCTATCAGATTAGAGTAAGTTTCTAACAGTATTTTGTCTAGTTTTTATGTTTAACCCCTTCCCCAAAACTTACCTTTTGAAATAGAGAGTAAGCCGCCATTTTTAATTTTCCAATACATCGGTAAACACAAATACGAAATCTGCATAAATTAAAATATATTTAAGCGTATCTTATGACTGGACAAGTTTGTATCATTAACAAACACAATTTTCAATTTAGCATTTTTATGACTTTGTGTTTTTAAATGTTTTTAACTTAGCTTTTTCCCCCTGAAAACTTTAGCTACAAACATCTATTAAAGTCCAACAATCCTATTCACTGGTGCTATTTTTTTTTTTTTTACATAAATTAAACATTGCCAATCGTACCTGCCTATTTCATCTTTTAGTCGTGCCGACTTATAGTGCAAAGGCAAATTTCGTGACAGTGTTGTTGTCGACCGTTAACATATAACTAACGCAGAACAAAGATATCTTAATTTTATTCGTTTTTTTTTTTTTAATTTAGCATTTTTATGACTTGATTTTTTAAACGTTTTTAACTTGGCTTTTTTTTTCTTCATGAAAAATTTAGCTACAGACGTTTATTAAAGTCCAGCAACCATATTTAGTGGTGCCATTTTTACATAAATATAAAATTGTCCATCGTGCCTGCCTATCTTATCTTCCGATGGTGGCGAGTCCCAGTGCAAAAGCAAATTTCGTGACAATGTTGTTGTGTTGACCGTTAGCATATAACTAATACAGAACAAAGATATCTTAATTTTATTCGTTTTTTTACCTTTAATTATTTTCGTCTTTTGAATGGACAATACGTTGCAAACATCATCGGAAAACGTTTACTCACACGTAATTAACGGACTTTTAAGAATTTACAACGTTTCATTATAATCGTTTTTTGTTTTTATATCTTTTAATCTTTTTTAATCTTTATATTTTATTTTCATTTTAATTTTTCAATATTCGTTTAGTCATTTTTTTATATCAACGTTTCAATCGTGTTTTTGATTTAAACATTTTTAAAAGCTTTTTCTTAATGATTTGGACACGCAGAATCGAATTTGTATGAATTTACCAAAAGAATCCTAAGGTACCGAACACAATTGACAGTCTTAAACAAAAAGGAAATCATCCAATTTTCATGGCCTTTTTTTTTTCGTATTGAATTGCTTAGAAGTAAAGGTAAGTTTTTATTTTTCGATCTTTTATTTCCTAACAATTAACAATTTAATGCATTTAAAATAAGATTTTTTTTATTTCTATGAAAATTTTGATTTCCTTTTTATCAGATCTTGCGTTTACCAAACATTAAAAAAAAATTAATGGTAAAGAAATTTGGGTTTGAATTACTGTACACATAGATTCCAAATAGTTGAAAGAAATTTGGTACTCGTGCAGAAACTGATCCGCGCTATTTTTTAAATCGTATTTCCAAGTTTAATTAAAGTTGGGTCTAAAGCAGAGAGTGATCCGGACGTAAATAATAACATTATTTTTTTTAAAAAGCCATTCTTAACATGGGGAGGGGAGGGTGTTTTGTACCTATTCTATACTTTTAACCTTACAATTGAATTTTAAAAAATGCATCATAAAACTTTAAGGTACTAGTGCAGAGAGTGATCCGCGCTATTTTTAAAATCGTATTTCCAAGTTTAATTACAGTTTTATGATGTATTTTTTTTTATTATTCAAGTGTAAGGTAAAAGTATAGAATAGGTACCAAACACCATCCCCTCCCCATGTTAAGAATGGCGTTTTAAATAATAACGTTATTATTTACGTCCGGATCACTCCCTGCACTAGTACCAAAGTTGTGATTTAATTTGTAAGGAGTAAAAGGGTTGTTAATATTTGTTCAATTTCGGATCCATTTAAAGTGATTTTTATTTTCCCATTAAAATATTTTTAACAGTAAATTGCTTTCTGTACACATTTTGGGTCACCGTTTTAAAATCGCAAACGTATAAGTGGCCTTCACAGTCGGCAGCCATTTTGAGTGGAAAATTACACATTTACCAATTAAATTTCTGGTACTAGTGCAGAGAGTGATCCTGACGTAAAAAAAATGTGTTTTGTACCTATTCTATACTTTAACCTTACAAGTGAATAAAAATACACCATAAAACTTCAATTAAACTTGGAAATACGATTTTAAAAATAGCGCGGATCACTCTCTGCACTAGTACCACAACTTTCGTGTACTTATACAAAATACGGGCCGTGCTGAAATAATTGGGTTATTTAGAAACCCATACTTAACATAGGGAGCGGTGGCTTAAAAAAAAGCTATTCTGTAGTTTCATCTATAATTTAATGAACAACAGATACCATAAAAATTGAATGTAACCTAGAAATAAGCAAAATTAATCTGAAAAAAACCGACTCGAACTAAGTGTTCTAATTATAATGATAAACAATTGTTTTTTAGCAACAAAATCTGTTTTTTTTTTCTGCCATTAAATCGAATAATAATCGATGATATCAACCGTCTAACGCAATTCTACTGCAACAACACAACGTTGTGAACCACAAATCAAATGTTGTGCATTCCGATCATTCAACATTACACACAAACGGCATAGAAGGAAATTTGAGTTTATGTAATCCGTACGATTAGGGGCAAATAGTACCCAAGAAATATTCTTGGAATGTTTATGGTGCCTTTATATATATATATATATATATATATATATATATATATATATCATATATATATATAATATTTTCATTTACGAATATACCTTATGGAGTGTTAAAAAATAATTAAAAATGTTTAAGCTGAAAAAAAATTGTTCATAAAACAGTGTATAGCACAGAAGCCAACAAACAAAGAAAAAAGTTTTAAAAACTGCAAACAAAGAAACAAAAAGAATTACCAAAGACAAGATAAGTTACTCTTTTTTGTATCTGGATAAGCTTTGAATTTATAACGTATTATGAAGTTTTATTCCGTTCGAAAATATAAAAAATAAATTGCAGAGTCAAAAGGAAAATATGACCAACAAGAAATGCCTTTTCTGAAGTGTCAGTACTGGCTTAAAATTCTATAAATAAACCAAATACTGAAAGAATTAATCCAATAAGTGTCACCGTGAAATTAATCGGATAAATTTCTATCAGTATATTGCTTTGTTGTCATGATTTAAGCGATTATTGAGACTTCCCAGTTAAATGATTGCATGTCGGCAATCTTCTGGTCCTAACTTACCAAATCGGCACTACTTGTGTTTCAGATTAAATAGACGCTTTAAAAATATGTACAACCACACAAAACTTATTCAGGTAGGTAACAGAATAATTTATCTTTCACTTTCCGCTGGTAACATTAATTTGTCATATATTTGAATTTTTTAATCCATTTTTCGTTTGTGGGGTTTTCTAGTAAATTCCCAAAATATAATTTTACATATGTTATTGTAATGAAAAGAGAGACCAACGAGAACAGAATAAGGCAAAGAGTGGAGTAACTGCTCAAGTGGGCTTTATTGAACTAAATCCTCACATGAGGAGTCCATAAGAGTAGCGTGCGTACCACGAGGAGACTCTCGGAAAAAGGAGGAATCAGGTAAAGGGAGGGGGGCTGTACAGGAAGTAGGAAAAGGGAGATAATCAACGGATGTTGATGGGAGAGTTCTTCTGATTTTACCACATTTTCCGCCGCTCAGGGAAAGTCCAGGTCAGTCAGCTTCTTAGGGACCAGGTCGCTGCAGTAGTCTATTTCGGCTGAAATAGGAAACAAAGAGAAAAGATATAAGAGTTCAATGTTGGTAATTTTCCTCTAGGTACCGAGGTTTCCGACGAACTCTAGAGGAGCGTCGCGGATTGGTTGCATCATATAGGATCGGAGAGGGCCTCGAATTATCGTCTTGGAAGGTTGATTGAGGACAAGGAGGAGCGAGATTCTCCACGATAGAGTTAGCGGTGTCAGTAGGGTTTACCATAAGAAGGTGTTCAGGTTCCTCGAGTGTCGAAGGGAGTATGTTGGGTTGGTCATTTGGCAGAGCACATGGTGGGTCAAAAAGGGTGGAATCTGATTCCAGAAGTGGCTGGGAATGAATTGCTTCTTCTGCTAAGGGAGCAATATGACGAAGAGATACAGTAGTTTCTCTTCCATTATTAAGCCGTACGTGGGCATAGTTCGGATTCACATCCAGGATCTCAACTGTTTCCACCGAGGGCTCATATTTACTACCGAGCACGTGTCGCTTCAGGAGAGCAGATTTAGATTTTGTCATCCATGTCGGTATAGATTCACCTGTAGACGATTTTCTGGGGAAGGTAAACATGCGTTCGTGAGGGGTACAATTAGTAGCAGTGGAGAGCAACGAACGTATACAATGGAGGGCCACGTCTAGAACTTTTTCCCAACTACTAACATGAAGATTATTTGACCGCAGCGCTAAGTTCACTGTTTGCCAGATAATTCCATTGTATCTTTCCACTTGACCATTACCTTGAGGATTGAAGGCGGTAGTTCTGCTCGTGGCAATTCGCCGGGAATTTAGGAATTCCTTTAGTTCATCCGACATGAAGGCCGTGCCCCGGTCAGAGTGCACAAAAGATGGATTTCCAAAAACGGAGAATAGGTTGGTCAAATGCTTCTTTACCGTAGCTGCTGAGACGTCTGCGCAAGGGTAGGCGAACGGGAAACGAGAATATTCATCCACAATGGTCAGTATGTACCTGTTGCGAGAGTTGGAAGGTAGAGGTCCTTTGAAATCCATACTTAGTCTCTCGAACGGTTTGCTCGCCTTTATGAGGGGTTGGGAGGACACTTTAATAAATCTTGGTTTTATCTCGGAACACACCTGGCAGGACCTAGTCATAGCCCTTATGTCTTCCACCGAGTAGGGCAAGTTCTTACTTCGAATGAAATGCAGCATTCGAGTCACTCCAGGGTGACATAAGCTCCTGTGTAGATCGAACAATTTGTTATTCATTTTTGCGGATGAACAAATTCGAGACAGTGCATCGGCGGCCGCGTTTTGTTTTCCGGGGCGATACACTATATCGTAGCTGAAGCAGGCAAGCTCTAATTTCCACCTAGTAATTTTCTCATTTTTTATTTTGCTTTTACCTTTAGGGTTTAGCATGAAGGAGACAGATTTTTGGTCGGTGATGAGCTTGAAATGCTTCCCGAGTAGCAAGTGTCGCCATTTTCTAATCGCTTCTACAATGGCATAGGCTTCTTTTTCTACAGCAGAATGCTTTTGTTCTGTAGGCGTTAGGGTTCTTGAAAAGAAAGCCGCGGGCCGACCGTTTTGGGTTAGTGAAGCAGCAATAGCATGTTCGGAAGCATCCGTTTCAATTTCAAGGGGGGAGTCCGAGTCTATACTAGTCAGCGAGGATTTGGCAATTTCTTTTTTTAGGTGGAAGAAAGCATCCGACTGTCTCTCAGAGAGGGGAAAACTAGTTACTCTAGTCAGGGGATGTAATTTCTCAGAAAAATTGGGTATCCACCTTGAATAGTGGGAGAACATTCCCATCGCTCGACGGAGGGAAGAGAGGTTTTTTGGTACTGGTAGGTCCATCAATCCTTTAAGTCTGTCAGGGTCGGGTTTTACTGACCCTTTACTTATGCTATACCCAAGCAAATTCACGGAGCCGAGTGAATAGTAGCATTTACTTGCATTCAAAGTTAAGCCATACTTTGCCACACTATCCAGGAATCTTTTCAAATTGTTGTCATGGTCCGCCTGGTTTCGTCCACATATAGTGACATTATCAATATAAGCGTAGGTACCTAGAAGGTTTTCACGCTTTATCATGTCATCCATCACTCGCTGGAAACTCGCCACACCATTGGTCACTCCGAAAGGGATTCGACGAAACTGATACAGGGACCCAGCAGCTTCAAAGGCTGTATATTTCCGCTCTTCGGGTTTTATCGCGACTTGATGATAAGCACTTGTCAGGTCTAATGTGCTAAATACTTGGTAGCTGGCAATCTCGTTCACCATGTCCTCTATCCGCGGAAGGGGGTAAGCATCCAATAACGTAAAGCGGTTTATTGTCTGCGAATAGTCGACGACAAGTCTTTTCTTGTGATTTTCAGGCGATATTACTAGTGATTGGGCTCGCCAAGGGGATTGCGAGGGTTCTATAATGCCTTCTTTCAGCATACGTTTTACTTCTGACTGAATGAATTTCGAGTCAGGTAGGCTATGTCTTCTGGATTTTATAGCTACCGGACGGCAGTCTGAAGTTAGATTCGCAAAAAGGGATGGATAGCCAATGTTGTTCATAGCAGTAAGTCCACACACAGTAAGGGGAGTAAGTGATCCCCCAAAAGGTATTTCTAATGAAGAAAGTCGACATAGAAAATCATGCCCGAGAATGACATCGCAGCACAAGTCTGGCATAACAGAAAGCCTCACCTTATGGTATTCTCTATCTTTCAAACGGAGGGATGCTATACAATGTCCTAAGGTACTGGATGAATGGGAACTGCTAGCCATGAAGATTCGTTCAGTACTTGGCGAGATAGCGAGCCCCAGCTTCTTAACTTGGTCCGGGTGTATAAAGTTTTCAGTGCTACCAGTGTCTATGAGTATTTTTACCGTTTTACCCCTTATTCTCCCACATAATGTCGAACGAGACAGGCTTTCCGAAAAATTATGAGTAGAGAGAGAAGCGATAATAGACTTACCGGGGTTGGTAGCAGCGGCGGCGGCGACAACGGCGGACGATTTGCAAACACGTGCGAAATGCCCTTTTTTATTACAGTTCTTACAGAAGGCGTTTCGCGCGGGACACTCAGATCTGTTGTGCTTCCCTCTTCCACAGAAGTAACAGCATGCGACGGCGGCTACTATCCGTTCGGGTGTGGAGGGTGCGGTTGCGGTGATGTTTGTTTCTTCGGCTCGGGTAGACGCGCTTACGGCATTCGTTCGAGAATAGGACGCTAATTGTTTCTGAGCCGTTTCCATAACGAGTGCCTGGTTGTAAGCGGCTTTTAAGTCCAGCGACCCATTCTCTAAAAGTCTTTGTCGAATATAGTTCGATGACATTCCATTTATAAATGCGTCTCGAACGTATTCATCTCTCGCTTGCGTCTCCGAGACGGCACGAAATTCACAATCCTTGGCAAGGGTTTTTAACGACTGTAAATATTGGTCGATGCTTTCGTCCGTTTGTTGACGGCGAGTGGCCAAAAGATGCCTACAAAAGATGCTATTTTTAGGCTGAATAAAAATGGTGTCCAGTATGTCCATCGCGGAATTGAAACAGTCCACGTCAGAAATATTCTTGAAAATAGTTGGAGAGACGAGATTAACGAGGAGGCTGAATTTAAGCCTGTCAGTCAGAGGAGTTTGTTGACTTTCACCGGCAACGTCGAGAAAGATGGCAAACGATTTTTTCCAATGTGTCCAGATATCTGCGGCGTCGGGTTGGCTGGGATCTAGATGTAGCCGTTCTGGTTTTAAATATTTCTCCATAGTGAGGAGAGGATATAGTTCAATAAATTGTAATGAAAAGAGAGACCAACGAGAACAGAATAAGGCAAAGAGTGGAGTAACTGCTCAAGTGGGCTTTATTGAACTAAATCCTCACATGAGGAGTCCATAAGAGTAGCGTGCGTACCACGAGGAGACTCTCGGAAAAAGGAGGAATCAGGTAAAGGGAGGGGGGCTGTACAGGAAGTAGGAAAAGGGAGATAATCAACGGATGTTGATGGGAGAGTTCTTCTGATTTTACCACAGTTATATATAAGGATTTTTTACAAGGACATTTACAATGAATTTATTTCACTTCAAAATTTATTTTAATTTGCGAATGTCGCCGTGACCATATTTTTCATCATAATCAACAGTATTCCAAATAATCGTCATATTAAAAGAACAGCAACCCTAACGGCCTCCTTACTGCTATTTAACAATAAACAAAATATACGGTAAAAACTGGATTTAACTTTAACAGAAAGTAATGGGGACGCTGTATGAAAAACAAATTATTCAGGAATATTTTATATGGAATATGGCATTACTCTGAATTTTTAATGGTAAAGAAAATTGAGTTTGTATTACTATACACAGTACATTAGTACTTTCATAAATCAGAGTCCATTTTCTGTAGTCTGTTTGTTGAACCCTGTCAACGACGGGTACTCTTGCTAGTAAATAAATAAAGTATATTATGAGTTTTGTTCATTCGGAAAAAAGTGCTCATGAAAAGATAGATTTAATAATAACTTTTGCTTTCTTTTACTTTGGCATCCCCGTTGTTCTGAGATACTAGGAACATGGCGGTGTATGCGAAAAATTCGTCCTATGCAATGTTTTAAGTCAAACGTCAATGTTAGTTTAATTTTTTTAAAAAATCGAGATGATTTTTTTTCACTTGAATTACAGACTATATTTTAATTTTTAAAAATGTTTTACAAACATAAAAAGTAGACTTTACACACCTTTTATAATATAAAATTAAAAAAATTATTTATCCAAAATATATGATGAAAAATCGCCCTCGGTTTTATCATGTCGCAGTAATGTCCAAAAATTACGAAAAAACGAAGATGTAGAAAATTAATTTACAAAAAACCAAGGTACTTGTACAGTTTAATCAAGACATTAAAAAAATGGAGAGAAAAAATGGTATTTTATTAAGTTTAACGACCTCTCGGCATTCACCTTTAATTTTCGACGTTGAGAACGAATATTGCATTCATTTGTTGCGCAAACAAGTAGTTATTCAACGTTAGTATTTTTTGCCTTTGGGTCCAGATCAAAGTGTAGTATCTGTTATTCAGATCTAGACTTCAATTTCTTGTTTTCTGTTAGTGGAGGAGAAATCCTTCACGACTGAGACAATTTTTATTTTTGTTCCTTTTCTCCACATTAAAAAACGACCCTGGTGTTTAACTCTGTCCCGTGGGGAGTCATTGTAAATAGGAACAAGTAGATATCCATATTTGAAGTATCCAACGTAATCACTGGCCGCCATCTTGTTTCCCGTTTAGGAAAAAACGCCAAAAAAAGCCAAAGGGGCTAAAACATGGCCCAAAAACATTTTTCGGCTTCAAGGCCGAAATGACCCCCCCTCACCCTTCCGGACATCTTTCCGCTTCCTAATATCAAAACGGACAATTTTTATTTCACTTTCTTATTTATATTAATTTTTTTCACTTTTCTTATTAAACTGCGCGCACGCGCGTAGTCACTTGACGTTTCACTAAGTGCATGAATACATGGCGGACATTTTAAATGACAAGAAATATTTTTCATAAAATAAAAAGTTTTCAGCTCATTTAAAAGTAAAATTATTGCAGTCAGTAAGTTTTCACTAGCGGTTATTTTTTTCGTTTTTTTTGGGGGGGGGGGTAGGGGGTGTATTCCATTATAGAACTTGTATAGGTTAACAAGTGTTTCTGCCGTTTAATTAACCGTTTTACCATAAGTCACGCGCGAACATTTATCGAGTAGAATATTATTCAACATTTCACAGAATTCCCGTGTTTACATTTGGTGGAGGGGTGGGGGCAGTTGTGCTGTGGCCCACAAAAAAGAACGAAACACATAAGATATGCTTTTGTAAACCGCTCGTGAAAACTTAATTTTTTTTTTAGATAAATTAAAAGGGGTAAATACCATGCAAACCGCAAATTTGCGACGGATTTGATCATCAGATTTGTGGCCAGCAACATCGAATATCCCTAAAAAAAACAAATTAGTGGTCGGTGTTTTGTTGTAGCGAAAGGTAATCTTTACATTTTAATTTATTTTAATAAATATTGCTTTAAATAATGTTTTTAATTTGTGGTTTTATTTTTACGTTATTTCCTTTCGCTCAAGATTTTTTGGAATTTTCCCCTTCCTCTTCCAATAATTTTTTTTTTTTTTTGCGCCAATACCGGTGGGTGGGGAGGAGCGGATTCCAGTTACATGTGACATATTTAGCCTTTTTTTTTTTTTTTTTTTTCGCTATTGGAAAACAAGATGGCCGCCATCAAAAATGATAAGGATTACGTTGGATACTGAATGTCTTCAAATACGGATAATTGCGTGTTTGCGCAAATAATAAATGCGATATTTGTTCTCAGCGTACTCGAAAACTGGTAAAAGTCGGTAAATTAAAGGTGAATTCCGAAGGGTCTGTAAATTAAAACTTTACCAAAAATATATTGTACGTACTCGTTATGGAATAAAGTTTTCATGCAAAAAAAAATCACTTAATTTGATAAAGTAGTTTTATTCCCCCCCCCCCAAGAAAAATCAAATTTTAATGAGATCGATCGCGTAGCGACCAAATCCCCCCCCCCACGTTTTGGAGATTTAGCGCCAGGGGTAGATAACTCTAATCACCGCTTTAAGACTGTCAAAATTTGGCGATATTATTTTGAAACATGAGCAGAAAAAATACTTAGATAAATATTTTTTAGATAAATATTTTAGGTTTTTTTTTCACTTATTTTACAGAATTTTTGTATCATTGTTTAATTCTTTTTTTCATTCATTCATTTGTTAATCAATTTTTTGTTAAAAGGCACCCCCTACACAGCCAAATGGCAACGATAGATCGATCTAATAAAAATGTGATTTTCCTCTGTAACAAAAAACCTACTTAATCAAATTTAGAGAATTTTTTTCGGGGAACTTCATTCCATAACGGCTACGTACAATGTTATTTTTTCAATATTTTCATTTTTTTAATGTTTTGATTAAACTGTACAAAGACCAAAACTAAATTTCGAAGTGAAGAAAGTTCTGCTAAAATTCATTATATATATATATATATATATATATATATATATATATATATATATATATATATATATATATATATATATATATATATATATATATATATAAATAAATTCCTTTGTTACGATTCGAACTCTTCGGTTTCTTTTATTTGCCAAATCTCAATTTTCGTTAATTATATTCGAAACATTTAATTAATATTTACTTTTCTACCTCATCGTTTTTCGCAATTTTTGGATATGTTCATTACTGTGGCATGACAATAAAGTAGATACAATTGGTTTTACTTGAAAGTTTGTATTTCAGCTTTAGATACAAATAGTTTTATTTTAAAGTCTATTTCGACTTTAGATATAATAAAACACTTTATATTTTATTATTTCCCAATATTGTTTATAAAAACACAGATTTTATGATTTACATATTTAAAAAAAAGGTACTTGTACAGTTTAATAAAGACATTAAAAAATGAAAATATCGATAAAAGTTTCAATTGCACGTATCCGTTATGGAATGAAGTACTCTGAAAAAAACCCACTAAATTTCATCAAGTATTTTTTTATAGCATACAATTTATGATACCAAACAAAATGTTCGATTTTTAGGAAAAAATGCTAGCATTAAGGATGGGGAAGGAGAGTTGGCGGTTTAAATTGAGTTATGGCGTGTTCAAAAAAATTCGAAGATGCCTACCTTCAACGGGCTGTCATAAAAAACGTGTTTTTCCACTGTAAAAAAAAAAAAAAAAAAAAAAAAATTACTCTATCAAATTAAGTGTACTTCGTTTTTTTTTTAGATCTTCTGTCCAAAACGGATACGTACAATATAACCTTTTTTCCGATATTTGCAGTCTTTAATGTATTGATTAAACTGTACAAGTGCCAAAAATATATGTTAAATTTGAAATCTTTTTTTAATTGTTTTTAGTCCAATTAAAAACCAAACAAAAAAAAAGATTTATTTTATTGCGAAACAAAATTTACAGAATTTCACATGAAAACGATAGTATCTACATATTCTTCGGTTATTTTAAAGATGATTATATCCCAAAATTACGAAAATCGAAAAGGGAAAAATCATTTCTTAAATAAAATAGAAAATCGATTTGGAAGAAAACGGTCGTAAGACACGAGAGAGCTCAAAAGGGGGATAAATTTGCGTTTTGATTTAAACAAGATGGCGGCAATTTTACACTTGTTAACACGATTAAAGTTGTTTTGTTTAATAATGCAGTAATATTCAAGTAATTTCGACTGAATAATTTGGAAGTTACCTTGTAATTTATTAGAATTGATGAAAAAATCAGTAGAAACCATTGCTTTTTTTATCTGAAAACTCGATTGAAAAATTGTGTTCTATTAGTGCAGAAGCTCTGAATTATTTTTTTAAGTCGGCGTAAGGAAATATAATTTTAATAAAATAATTTAATAATAAAAAGCAACATTGGAGTGTTATGAAGTAATTTTTTTTTTCGGGAGAGATGAACAATTTAAATGGAACATCTTTTTTTCAAATTAAAGCAACATTAAAAGGTCAACAACAAATTAATAATTTAAATGAAACATTTTTCAAATTAAAGCAACATTAAAAGGTCAACGGTCAACTACAAATTAATGATTTAAATGAAACATTTTTTCCGATTTAGATCAACATTGGATTTTTTTCCGAAACATTTTTTGACTTGAAGTATAATTGTGGTACTTGTTGGACTGAGAAGTGCCACCAGGCACCAGTTTAGTGAAACGCACAAACTAAGGTGACCACCGTCCGCATACTGCAGAATGGCCTTAAATACTAAAACACTTTAAAAATAATTTATAACTTAATATAATCAATTTTTAATGCTGCAATATTTTAAGTTATAAATTTATTATATGTTTACTAGAATATCTTTTCCAATTTCAAAAAGTATTTTACGACTTTAACGTTTAAGTTTAACCATATTACTTTTCATGCTCGCCTTTTTCTAATGTAATATATATATATATATATATATATATATATATATATATATATATATATATATACTATTGTAATATATATATAATTTAATGATTTACCCAGATTTTTGATATGTCAAAATTCCCGTAATGTTCATATACTAATAAAAAAGAATCAAATTTTATATATATTTTTGGCTCAGGTATTTAAGATTAATGATTAAGATATTCATCATAGGTGTGAATGTATCAATATAAAGCGAAATCTTTAAATAATTTTCTCAAAGAGTTGTGCGAATTCCATAAGGATAAAAAAATAAAAATTATTTAATACAAATCAATTAAAAAATAACTGCAATAAATAATAAATTTAATTAATTTTTCTTTGCAGATGTTCCCGATGAACGCTTTAATATTTGCTACAGAGAAAATCATATTCATATTTGGAAGATATAAACTATTACCTGTGGTTAAAAAATATCTTAAATTCTTATATTTATCAGAAAAAAACCTGAATAATTTTTCGTAACAAAATTTATTCTTGTTTCTCAAAATAATACTTACTGAAACAAGCAAGTAAACGGTAAATATACACAATCTTTTTGCTTAATATGTGGATTTTCCTCTTCTCGAAAATAACATCTCGTGCAACATATTATGCGTCACATAAGAGAAAATCCTCCATCTTGTATATGTGGATCGATTTCATTTAATGCGGCATATGGTAAACCAGGCTGACGATTGGTGTGAAATTGTTAATGATAAATCACATTCAGTAAAACATATGAGTACTCACACTAGAGAAAAGCAACATTCTCGTGAACAATGCGAATATTCACGTACTGAGAAAGCAAATCTTACGATGCATATGAGTACTTACACTGGTGAGCAGCAATATTCTCGTGAACAGTGCCAATATTCATGTTTTGAAGGACAAAATCTAGTGATATATGAGTACTCACACTGGAGAAAAGCCATATTCTCATGGACAATTTCAATATTCACATTCTGAGGAACCAAATCTAGTGATGGATATGAGTACTCACACTGGAGAAAAGCCATATTCTCATGGACAATTTCAATATTCACGTTCTGAAGAACAAAATCTAGTGATGGATATGAGTACTCACACTGGAGAAAAGCCATATTCTCATGGACAATTTCAATATTCACGTTCTGAAGAACAAAATCTAGTGATGGATATGAGTACTCACACTGGAGAAAAGCCATATTCTCATATACAATTTCAATATTCACGTTCTGAAGAACAAAATCTAGTGATGGATATGAGTACTCGCACTAGTGAAAAGCCATATTCTCATGGACAATTTCAATATTCACGTTCTGAGGAACTAAATCTAGTGATGGATATGAGTACTCACACTGAAGAAAAGCCATATTCTCACGGACAATTTAAATATTCACGTTCTGAGGAACCAAGTCTAGTGATGGATATGAGTACTCACGCTGGAGAAAAGCCATATTCTCATGGACAATTTCAATATTCACCTTCTGAGAAACCAAATCTAATGATAGATATGAGTACTCACACTGAAGAAAAGCCATATTCTCACGGACAATTTAAATATTCACCTTCTGAGAAACCAAATCTAATGATAGATATGAGTACTCACACTGAAGAAAAGCCATATTCTCATGGACAATTTCAATATTCACGTTCTGAGGAACCAAATCTAATGATAGATATGAGTACTCACACTAGAGAAAAGCCATATTCTCATGGACAATTTAAATATTCACGTTCTGAGGAACCAAATCTAGTGATGGATATGAGTACTCACACTGGAGAAAAGCCATATTCTCATGGACAATTTCAATATTCACCTTCTGAGAAACCAAATCTAATGATAGATATGAGTACTCACACTGAAGAAAAGCCATATTCTCACGGACAATTTAAATATTCACGTTCTGAGGAACCAAGTCTAGTGATGGATATGAGAATTCACACTGGAGGAAAGCCATATTCTCATGGACAATTTCAATATTCACGTTCTGAGAAACCAAATCTAATGATAGATATGAGTACTCACACTAGAGAAAAGCCATATTCTTATGGACAATTTAAATATTCACGTTCTGAGGAACCAAATCTAGTGATGGATATGAGTACTCACACTGGAGAAAAGCCATATTCTCATGGACAATTTCAATATTCACCTTCTGAGAAACCAAATCTAATGATAGATATGAGTACTCACACTGAAGAAAAGCCATATTCTCATGGACAATTTAAATATTCACGTTCTGAGGAACCAAGTCTAGTGATGGATATGAGTACTTACGCTGGAGAAAAGCCATATTCTCATGGACAATTTCAATATTCACATTCTGAGGAACCAAATCTAGTGATGGATATGAGTACTCACACTAGAAAAAATCCATATTCTCGTGAACGATATCAACATTCATTTTCAGAAAAACAAAATCTAGCGAAACATGTTCAAACTAACACTGGAGAAAAACCATATTCTTGTGAAAAATGTCAATATTCATGTTTATATAAATCATATCTAGAGAAACACATAAGAACTCACTCTGGAGTAAAACCATATTCTTGTGAACTATGTGAATATTCATGTTCAGATAAATCAAATCTACAGAAACATATAAAAATTCACTCTGCAGAAAAACCATATTCTTGTGAACTATGTCAATTTTCATGTTTATGGAAACAAAATCTTACGAAGCACATGAGATCTCACGTTAGGGGAAACCCATATTCTTGTGAAAAATGTGTATATTCATGTTTTCGTAAATCAGATCTAACGAAACATATGAAATACCATAAAATGTGAAAACCAGATTCATGTGAACAATTTTAATATTACAGTTCTCGTAAACAAGATCCTTTTATTTTTAATCGAAACTGGCATTGGACAGACTATTTACCTAAATGAGTTCGTAATTAAAGGATACTCTAACTTAACTTCTAAATCTGACCCCCAAGATCGCCATGGGCATGGAATATGTGCCTATATAAAATATGGCTTTCCATGTGGTAGGGACATCTCCAGTGAAGATCCTTACTTACCCTATATGTGCTTCCGGGTTGCACTAGCTCACACTACTGCATTTATATTTAGTCTCATCTGCCCCCACAACAGCAGAGTTACCATATTTAAAAGCATATCTGAGAAAATTGACCAAGTCCTATCTGCTTATTCTTCAGCTAATGTATGTGGAGACTTCAATGTTAGCAGTGTAGAATGGTTGACCCACTCAAACAAGACCGATAATGAGGGGAGGTTCTGTCATGATTTCTCTATTGTTTATGACCTCACTCAGATTGTTCACGAACCCACGCGTGTGCCCGACAATGACGTCCAGTATGCGAGTCTACTAGATCTTTTTTCTCACAACTTGCCCTGAACTATGTTCAGTTTCCGTTCTGTCTCCTCTTGGATCTTTCGACCACTCTGTTGTATCAATTAAGATAAAAATGAAATGTAATAAGTCCACAAACGTACCTCTCCATCGTACAGTATATCGATACATTATGGCTGATTGGGATAGATTCTGTACAATTATATCGGATCTACCTCTGTGTTCAATGTTTAAAAAGGATATGTCCTCTATAGGATCAGACCTGACGGAATGGTTAATTGTAGGTATATACCGTTTCATGCCCTCGAAAAAGTTCCAGCGAAAATCTAACAACAAGCCATGGTTCTCTCCAGATTGTGCTGCTGCCATTGCGCACAAAATCACTTTTCCACTGTTTCCAATGTAATAGATGTATGGAAACTAAAGCCGCTTTCAGAACTGCCAGCAACCATTGTAAGAAAGTAATAAAGAACGCAAGAGGGTTGCATGTTCAGTCCGTTAAGTCCAAAGTAGCTGAGCAGTGGCTTGGTTCCCACAAGTTTTGGCAAATAGCAAACAGAATCCTGAACAAAGGCGTGCTCTATCCCAACTATCATCAATGTATCTGAGGTAATCTCGTCAACATCAGACAAAGCCAAACTCTTTGCCAAGAAATTTGCAGCTAATTCTAGTTTTTGCGACCAAGGCCGCGAACCCCCAATATATCCGCCTGTATCAGAAAACACGGTATGTGATATACAAATATATGTACGTAATGTTGTCAAGCTAATCAAAAACCCTGATTCCAGTAAAGCAACCGGCCCTGACGGTATACTAATTATAGTACTCAAAAAACTTGAACCAGGACTAGCGCCCAAAATTACAAAACTGTTTAAACGTTGTCTTAAGGAGAATTGCTTGCCATCACCCTGGTAAATCTCATCAGGGTCCCCTATATTTAAGTATACAGGTGATCGCTCATCCCTCTCTCTGTACAGGCCGATAAGCCTCCTGTGCATCATGAGTAAGTTACTGGAATTTGTTAAATAGAGCAGTAACCAAGAATCTCAGCAAAAACAACCTTCTTAGTGACACACAATATTGTTTCCGTTCTGTTAGATCTACAGAAAGTATGCTTACAGTTATATTTCATATGAGTAGCAACCTGTATTAGGCAATGTCTCTTGGCATATCCAAGCCTTTGATAGCGTATGGCATAAAGTTTTACTTCACAAGATCTCCAGCTATGGTATAGCTGGAAATGTCTTCTCAATTATTAAATCATTTTTTCCTGATAGATTCATACGACTGGTAGTTAATGGGCAAAAATCAGCTCACAGTATTAATGCTGGAGTTTCTCAGGGGTCCATCCCGGGTCCAACTCTTTTCCTGATCTACATTAATGATTTTCCAAAACACATCCTTACATCATTCGTATACATTTTTGCTGATAACCCTACCATTTATGGTAGCAGATCTAAGACAGTAAACGACCAAGTTCTCTCCGATTCTCTCTCCTCTGATTTTGATCATGTACAATTGGAATAAGGAGTGGCTGGTTACTTTTAATGCATCTAAAACCAAGCTTTTCTCTTTACATCATCAACGTTCTGATCCACATCTGGCATCAATTAAAATGAATGGCTCTCGTCTTGGGGAGACCTCAAGTTTATACAATCTTCTTGGCTTGACCTGATCTTAAATAGAACACATACATCAAATCTGTTGCCAAGGCCGCTGGAAAAATGGTCGGATGCTTTTTATCGATCCAGTAGATATCTCACTGCTGATGCAATTCTCTATCTATATAAGAGCCAGGTACGTCCAATGATGGAATACTGTTGCCACATCTGGGGAAGAGCTGCTAGAAAGGACTTGTCCTGCCTTGATATAGTTTAAAATAGACTTTATAGCCTCATAAGAGATGTCCTTTCCTCTTCGCTGCAACCTCTATCTCACAGAAGATATGTTGCGAGTTTGTCTCTGCTTTATCGTTATTTTCATGGAAACTGGTCGACTGAGCTTCAGTCTATGGTCCCCTCCGCCAAACTTTCACAAGAAAAGCTTGTCTAGCTGAAACACTATCAAGAATTCCCCCAACTCGTTATCTGTGCCTAAACATAGATTTCATGAACAAAGCTTCTTTCTTAGAACTGCACGCCTGTGGAATTGTCTTCCGTTTTCCTTCTTTCCAGCTGACTACAATGTGTTGTCTTCAAGTCCAACGTAAACAAATTATTGAGGGGCCGTTCCACTTGTTGTTAACAAATTTACCCAATTTCCATCACTAACGATTACTTTATTGTCCAACTGACTACGATAGACACTTAAACCTTATCCTCGAGTGATCTCTTGTCCTTGATAAGTGGTGATGCCTATGTAAAAAAGAAACATAATATTGTGGTTCGGCCTTAAAATAAACTGTCAGCGACGAAAGTCTCTGTTTTAAAGGAAACACAAATATCAGCTCTAATAATATAAAAAAGCGAATCACAATTGGCTTCATTCAACAATGCATCAGAAACACATCTTAAATTACACTACCATTCATCTGCTGATTCATTCGAACCGTTTTGATCATGCTGTCTCATCACTTATAACCATGATCTTATTTGTGAATTGACTCCCCTATAAACGATTGACAATAACCGTAGAAATTTAAAGCTACTGCAATAGCTGGATAAACCTTAGAAATTGCGGAACAAGATGGTCAATAAGTCCAGAGTATGGAAATGTAGCGAAGACCTTTGTTGGCAAATATAAAACTACAAGAATTACAACGAGAGTAATAAAGTATTCAACTCTAACGTAAACAAGTTTTTCATGAGCCGTTCCAATTGCAAAATTAACGTCCTGAGCACAAAAACATATTGAAAACGGAAGCTCTAAAATCGGTTACAATTTTGACTATGGCATTTCATCACTTACAACCATGATATTATTTGTGAAATAAACTGCACTACCATTCATCTGTTGATTCATTTCAACAGTTTGGACCATGACATTTAATCACTTACAACCATGATATTATTTGTGAATTGAACTATACTACCATTCATTTGTTGATTAATCGAACAGTTTTGACCATGACATTTAATCACTTACAGCCATGATATTATGTGAGAATTAAAGTACACTACCATTTATTTGGTCATTAATTCATACAGTTTTAACCATGACATTTCATCACCTACAACAATATTATTTTTGAATTAAACTACGCTACCATTCATTCGTTGATTCACTCCAACAGTTTTGATTTTGACATTTCATCACTTGCAACCCAGAGATTATTTGTGAATTAAATTACGCAACCATTCATTTGTTGATTCATTCCAACGGTTTTGACCATGGCATCTCATAATTTACAACAACCTCCGTCTGGAGCTTAACCTGCACACTCCGTCTCTTCTTGTATATAATAAAATGGATGCAATTTTCCCCCTCGAGACGAAACTGCACGAGGAGCGCCATAACTTATCGTTCTTACTGTTGGAATTATTTTGTATCAGTAATTATTCATCCCCTGTTTACTTTTATTATATTTTTATACTAGTTCTTATATTTTATTCTCTGTATTTCGAATCTTATGATTCTTAGTTTCGTATATTGTGGGTTTGTAAGAAACTCCCTTTAATGTAAAGAAAAGGGCAGTGCAAGCTCCTTGATGACGTCACGAGTGCAGCGCAAGATTCGGCCTCTTTTGGATTCCAGTGACGTGGAGAGTGGACGTAGATTCAGTGCCCGGTGTAGATATGGAATCTTGATGTGTCCTCCTTCAAGAAGAATACCCGGCAACAGAACACTGGGACACGACGAGGCGTACTTCTGAAGACTTTACGTGGATACGCTTTGCACGTATTTTGAAGAAGTGTAATTTTTAAAAAGAACTTAAATCGAGAAAAAAGAAAAGGGCAGGTGCCTGATCACCATCAATTTGTGAGTACGTTCCTAAAATTTATTGCATATGTGATTAGGAACTACTATTTGAATTATATTGTATTCGTTCAGTGATACGACATTTTCAATATAAGAACAAGCATTTTTTTGTTGTTATTTGTGCATTATATGTTGTTACTTTGGCGTTCTTTGTTTTTGAATTTAATGGCCACAAAGGGAAAAAATTGCAACCAACTTTTTTTAAATAAAATATCTTCGTTTTTAAACAAGAATTTATATTTTTCTTTACCGCACCGCTTTTTTATTCATCCTTATATATATATTTTTTGCAGGTTAGTTATTTTCGTGGTTAATTTATCTGAAGGAGGATAAATTTCCGACGTTATGCAAATTTGTTTTCCCTTATTTAGAACCATTGATTGGATTCGCCCCTCTCGTAGTACAGGTGTTGATCTCACTGGGTTCTTGTGGTTACGAGGGAACTGAGATATTTTGGTCTTCACCAGAGATCCTATAAGGATGAGATGCTAGGTGAACTTTTCAAGCCTTTAAGGAAAAGGGAAATGCTATTGGACGTGGTTTCATTGCCCGGCACTGATACGGATCTTCCAGAGCCGTCCTTCAAAGAAATAAATCTGGCAAGCATGCCCCGGACGCGACGAAAGCAACTTTCTGAAGACTTTATTTACGTGGCTACAGTTTGCACGTAATTGGAAGGAGAGAAATTGTAAAGGACTGGGTTCTTGTGGTTACGAGGGAACTGAGATATTTTGGTCTTCACCAGAGATCCTATAAAGATGAGGAGGTTGGATGGTAGATGAACTTCTCAATGCTTTATACTTTTTTATATGCAGATATATATCTGGCAGAATTTTCCCCATTCAAACTTCTGTTGTGACCTTGCATCTGATAACTAGTTTTTACATTTGTGAATCTTATTCAAACATAAAAGACGGGTAGAGGCTTACTTGGCCAAAAACGTGATGTGACAACAACAACAACAACTATGAAAGACAGTAATTGCTGAGGATGCAGTTGCGAGATTCAGAGTTCCTATCTAGTCACGGTAACCACCTGACGAAGGCCAGAAGAATAGTTGGCTGAAACGTCGTGAAAAACGACAATAAGAAGATGAGGAGAATAGTTCGAAATAAAAAAATAAAATTAATCTATTTGCCTCCCACGAAGAGAATGTTAGAAGTTTTACACTTTGAAAAAAGAGTTTTTATTTATAAAAGTTTTTTTTTTAATTAAAATGTATTTGTAAGTAAAACTGCTTCATAATTATGCATTTTAAAACTTTGTTGCAGATAATATGTATTAAAAAGCTTATTAGAAATCCTTCTAGACTGAAGCAATTTATTTTGGGGGAGGGTAATATAAACCCGATGTTTCATAATGCTTGTATATAAATATCTAATATATAAAGCCCTATTTCCTTATAATAAATATTTAAATTCGACTGTAAGTATGGAATCATGAGTGAAAAAGTTCATCATAATTTAACCAAATCGAATTTGATAACAATAAGTTGCAAGTCCCATTACGTAATCATGTGATAACAATAAGTTGCAAGTCCCATTACGTAATCATGTGATAACAATAAGTTGCAAGTCCCATTACGTAATCATGTGATAACAATAAGTTGCAAGTCCCATTACGTAATCATGTGATAACAATAAATTGCAAGTCCCATTACGTAATCATGTGATAACAATAAGTTGCAAGTCCCATTACGTAATCATGTGATAACAATAAGTTGCTAGTCCCATTACGTATCATTGTTGAGACACTTGTAGTCTGTCTAAACTGTACGAACGAACTGACTAAACCAAGATGGCCGACTCCTATTTATATCACCACAAGCAAGGGAGGTTACCATGTAACTGAAGCAAGGGAGGTAACCAATGTCTACATTAACATTGCTGCTGTCCTCAAGTGAATAATTTATTTCTGATTTAACAAGTCCCTTAGAAGCTCAGACGAAGCTCCTGCCTTGGTCAAACAATCAGAGACCTGATCACAACCCTTGATCCATTCTATCTGTATCTCCCCTCTACTCTTCATTTCCTTCAGCCTTGCTACATCTATTCTCAATCGTCGATCGCTTACCAGATTGTTGGAATTCAATGTCTCCACAAGTGATGCATTATCTGTCTTGCAGAGAACGTCTGGCAATTTAGATAACTGAAATACCTCTTGTATCATAACCGCAGTCAAAACACCAGCATCAGCTCCCTCATTCAGAGCAAGAGTCTCTGAGGCCAATGGGCTTTTTGTCACTCTGTCCAATTTCTTTGACGCCCAACACATGGGAGCCATTTTGTCAGTACTTCCTCCAATAAAGACAACAAAACCACCCTGTGAAGATCCATCTTCCAGACTGGCATAAGAGGCATCAGTATAACACAAAATGTGTAAATCTGAGGGCTTTCCCAATTTTGGAAATGTTATAGAACCCTTCTTGGATTTCAATTTTGATAAGGCTTTATTCGCCTCAAATAAGGCTTTTACTTTGGGATGCTTTCCAGTGTTGCTCATTTTACACACATCAAAAGCTATATCAGGCCGTGTTTGAGTTGAAACCCACATCATCTGACCTGCAAGTCTCTTCAACTCATGCTTTTCTTCTTCATTCAGTTCATCATTTTTCCTCAGTATCCTCCCTTTGCTTATTTCTATTGGAGATATGGAAGATACATATAGATCTTGTTCTACAGTGATCCCATTTTCCTGTTGATTAACATTCAGTCCAACATATTTGAATGTTCCACTTTCATGAGATCCCACCTTAAATTTTTCTTTCAATGTTGCAATCACATCCCTTTCAAACTCTGTGTTTCCACAGAAAACAAAATCATCCACGTGCATAGCAAGAATTCCAGTCAAATTTCCTTTAATATCATGCCACAAAAACAATGCATTATCATAAGCACTTGCTACTCCTTTTAATTCAATCAAAGCCTGAGTAACTCTCTTGTACCATGCCCGTGGAGCATCATTCAATCCATAGATGCATCTTTTTAATTTCCACACTTGAGATTTAGGACAAACATCAGATGGTGGCCTCAGGTACACATCTCTCTCTAAAATACCACCTTGCAAAAAGGCTGAGGTAAAATCTATGGTCTGCAGCATCCAATTCTTTATTGATGCGGTTAGCATGACCATTCGCATAGCTTCACGGCTACATGTTGGGGAGTCCGTTTTCAGATTACTATTTTCTTCATAGCCTCGTGCTACAAGGCGAGCTTTCATTGTTTTCTGATTATCCTTGAATTTTTCAGTAATCACCCATCTTGTGGATATTGTTTTTTGACCTGTGTATGGCACACATTCAAATACTTCATAGGTGTTCATGTTTTTTTATTTCTTTATGCTTGGCATCCATTACAGCTTTCGACTGCTCTTGTTCAGCGGTGAGCAGGACTACATTTTCCTGTTCAGTATATTGGGGCACTTCTCTCCAATGATCAATATGATTCCAGTTGATACAAACTTGATCCTCGTTTTCATCCTCAGGTTCTATATTGATCCAATGACTATATTTGCCAGTTGATTTAGGCTGTACTGACATAACCTTTCCTTTCTTCCACTCCTCACTTCCATTTATTTTATAAGTTATGGTCTTATTTCGGCCAGGTTTTTCAGTCTTATCTCTTAAACTGGTAGAACTATCAACAACTTCTTCTCTGTCTATATCTTCACTTTCTACCACTTGATTCTGCAACTCCTCCTCCTCAACTGAAAGGTATTCATTCTTCCCTTCTGTAGTGTTTCCCAGCATTTCAGCTTTTTTTGTTCTTTTTTCGTTGTTTTTATTCACTTTCATCAATTGGCACGGATGCATCCTATAAAATGCTCCGCCATGTCTGATTAAGACAAACTGGCCTCCTCTGCCTAACACTTTTGCTGGACCACGCCATCCTTTAAAACCCTGTCTCCGATACCATTTGTTGAGACACTTGTAGTCTGTCTAAACTGTACGAACGAACTGACTAAACCAAGATGGCCGACTCCTATTTATATCACCACAAGCAAGGGAGGTAACCATGTAACTACATTAACAATCATGTGATAACAATAGGTTTCAAGTCCCATTAAGTAATCATGTGATAACAATAAGTTGCAAGTCCCATTACATAATCATGTGATAACAATAAGTTACAAGTCCCATTACGTAATCATGTGATAAAAATAAGTTGCTAGTCCCATTACGTAATCATGTGATAACAATAAGTTGCAAGTCCCATTACGTAATCATGTGATAACAATAAGTTGCTAGTCCCATTAAGTAATCATGTGATAACAATAAGTTGCTAGTCCCATTAAGTAATCATGTGATAACAATAAGTTGCAAGTCCCATTACGTAATCATGTGATAACAATAAGTTACAAGTCCCATTACGTAATCATGTGATAGCAATAAGTTACAAGTCCCATTACGTAATCATGTGATAACAATAAGTTGCAAGTCCCATTACGTAATCATGTGATAACAATAAGTTGCAAGTCCCATTACGTAATCATGTGATAACAATAAGTTGCAAGTCCCATTACGTAATCATGTGATAACAATAAGTTGCGAGTCCCATTACGTAATCATGTGATAACAATAAGTTGCAAGTCCCATTACGTAATCATGTGATAACAATAAGTTGCAAGTCCCATTACGTAATCATGTGATAACAATAAGTTGCTAGTCCCATAACGTAATCATGCGATAACAATAAGTTGCGAGTCCCATTACGTAATCATGTGATAACAATAAGTTGCAAGCCGCATTACGTAATCATGTGATAACAATAAGTTGCAAGTCACATTACGTAATCATGTGATAACAATAAGGTGCAAGTCCCATTACGTAATCATGTGATAACAATAAGTTGCAAGTCCCATTACGTAATCATGTGATAACAATAAGTTGCAAGTCCCATTACGTAATCATGTGATAACAATAAGTTGCAAATCCCATTACGTAATCATGTGATAACAATAAGTTGCAAGTCCCATTACGTAATCATGTGATAACAATAAGTTGCTAGTCCCATAACGTAATCATGCGATAACAATAAGTTGCGAGTCCCATTACGTAATCATGTGATAACAATAAGTTGCAAGCCGCATTACGTAATCATGTGATAACAATAAGTTGCAAGTCACATTACGTAATCATGTGATAACAATAAGTTACAAGTCCCATTACGTAATCATGTGATAACAATAAGTTGCAAGTCCCATTACGTAATCATGTGATAACAATAAGTTGCAAGTCCCATTACGTAATCATGTGATAACAATAAGTTGCAAGTCCCATTACGTAATCATGTGGTAACAATAAGTTGCAAGTCCCATTACGTAATCATGTGATAACAATAAGTTACAAGTCCCATTACGTAATCATGTGGTAACAATAAGTTGCAAGTTCCATTACATAATCATGTGATAACAATAAGTTGCAAGTCCCATTACATAATCATGTGATAACAATAAGTTGCAAGTCCCATTATGTAATCATGTGATAACAATAAGTTGCGAGTCCCATTACGTAATCATGTGATAACAATAAGTTGCAAGTCCCATTACGTAATCATGTGATAACAATAAGTTGCAAGTCCCATTACATAATCATGTGATTACAATAAGTTGCAAGTTCCATTACATAATCATGTGATAACAATAAGTTGCAAGTCCCATTATGTAATCATGTGATAACCATGTGGTCATTGTTTAATTTCTTGGTTAATTTGATTGGCTTCGCCTTTTGTGCAATTCCTTCCTCGTATTTGATTTGTTTATGTGAAATATTTAGTTTAAAAAATGTTTAATATGAGAATTATTTGGAATATTACTGTTCTCATCTTGGATGTTAACAGTAGTTCGACTAATCTAAATAATAATGAAATGTTCAATCCGAAAAAAAGTAAACCTGATTTTTTAAGCTTCATATATTTCATTTTTTAATAAATTGAATACGAAATACAAATTTACAATAGAAATACCCCAAAAGGTTTAAGAATTGACAAATGTAATCTAAACTTTATAGGAAAACAATTCGGACATTTTTACACAAGGAACAAAATAATTATTTCACCGTATTACCATGTCCTTACGTCCTTTGTCCTTTAGCAGTTGATTTTTATTCTTTAAATAATTTCACGTTAAAATCCTGTTTTTAATTTTTTTAATTTTGATTTTTTAATATTTTCATATATTTTATTTCTTAATGAATTGGACACACAAAACAAAAATTTGTATCAATTTACTAAAGAAATCATAACAAACAAAATAACTTTGTTTTGAACAAAAAAACAAAACAAAAAAAACGACACTTTTCTCGTATTTAATTCCTTGGATGAAAGGTAAGTTCCTTTTTTGAAACACTTTTAAAAACTATCATTCAACAACGTAAAAATAATCCTTAATATTAAGAAAAGTTTATTTTTTATTGTAATTCAATATGAAAGGTTAGTACTTTTTTTACGATTTAAAAATCACATTGAATAATTTTGAAAATAATCTGAAACAGAAAGGCAGTTCGTTTTTTCCACCCCCTTCAGAAATATTATTAAAAAAAAGGAAATTTAAATATAATTGCAATCCAATAAAAAATATTGATTCCGCTATGCTTTATAACAAACGTGAATAAAAATTTCCGATTGAAAAAATATTTCTTAAAATATAGTATTCAATCTGACAATTAGATTTTTGTCAAACACGTATTTATTTAAGTAAAACTTGGGCGATTTCTGAGAAAATAATAATGTTTACCATAAACAAAATAATTTAATTCAAAGTTGGTTGAATTGTTAGGCAACTGAGCGCAAAAAAAAACAAACTTTTTTTTCGTTGTTTTTGGTATTTACTTGATTTTTTAAAAAATGTTTTGTGGGGGGGGAACTATTTAGAGGGTAAAGTAGATTACCCGGTGATAGCGTAAGCTCTGAGGGGTTGCAAAGGATGCCCTATGCGACCCCCCCTACTGGGTCGAGTAACAAGTATTGTAGTACGGCGAGCAGCGAGTAACTAATTTGTGCCAACCGTTCACCAGTAAGTCATTAACAGAACTGGTACTAGTCAGAGACACAATTCTTTTATAACAGAAGAATTGTGCCTCCCCCTACTCCTCCAAGTCTATAACAGACTCGTCCTCTCAACAAATCAGATTAGAATTCCGCCCTCGAGGCCGGCGCCACCAAGTAAGCAATCTTCTTTTTTCTTTTTTTTTTTATTTTTATTTTCTCACAGTTTGTAAAAACAGTTTTCCGTGCAAATTGTGAAGCTTTATTTAATATTTAAGATTATAAAATGAGTAACACTTTCTTTAATAAAGTTTACATAGAAATGATCACCCATTTATTGACCATCACCAATTAACAGAAACTTAATGTAGAAAAACTAATTAATAAACATTTACTATCGAAGCCAACATAGTTTCCATGAAAAAAAAATTAAATAAAAATCAACTTTTTGTTTGCCATCACGTCTGAAAAGTCATTATAAAATATCTCGAAAAATAGAATAAAAAACACAAATTATAAATATTTAAGACTTTGTTATATAAATTTAACTTAAATTGAGCATCTACGATAAATTTAAGTCCAAATCGCAGTCAACGAGACATATAATCGTTCAGTTTAATTTTTTTGTGGCGAGGAAGACAAGCGGGAAGACCTAGTATCGATTTTTGTTTTGATTAGAGTGGGATACGATAATAACCCAAGTGTTGTTAACTATTCTGTACTTTCGCCTAACAATTTAATAAACCAAGATACCGTTGAAATATTATTTGTCATAGTACATATGCAGATGTGTCACAATTAAATTTATTGGTTGGCTTTCTTCGAGCAATTTGTTTAATGTTCGATTTGTAAATGATAATCGGAACTCCCAGATGACTGTCTTATGTCAGGCATTTTTTTATTATTCTAGCGTAACACCGAGTGTAAATATTTATATTGTTTTAGTGTAAAAGTCAAGTGTAAATATTTATATTGTTTTAGTGTAAAAGTCGAGTGTAAATATTTATATTGTTTTAGTGTAAAAGTCGAGTGTAAATATTTATATTGTTTTAATGTAAAAGCCGAGTGTAAATATTTATATTGTTTTAGTGTAAAAACCGAGAGTACATATTTATATTGTTTTAGTGTAAAAACCGAGAGTACATATTTATATTGTTTTAGTGTAAAAGTCGAGTGTAAATATTTATATTGTTTTAGTGTGAAAACCGAGTGTAAATATTTACATTGTTTTAGTGTGAAAGCCGAGTGTAAATATTTATATTATTTTAGTGTAAAAGCCGAGTGTAAATATTTACATTATTTTAGTGTAAAAACCGAGTGTAAATATTTATATTGTTTTAGTGTAAAAGTCGAGTGTAAATATTTATATTATTTTAGTGTAAAAACCGAGTGTAAATATTTCTATTGTTTAGTGTAAAAGTCGAGCGTATATATTTCTATTGTTTTAGTGTAAAAGTCGAGTGTAAATATTTATATTGTTTTAGTGTAAAAATTGAGTGTAAATATTTATATCGTTTTAGTGTAAAAACTGAGAGTAAATATTTAAATTGTATTAGTGTAAAAATCGAGTGTAAATATTTATATTGTTTTAATGTAAAAGCCGAGTGTAAATATTTATATTGTTTTAGTGTGAAAACCGAGTGTAAATATTTATATTGTTTTAGTGTAAAAGCCAAGTGTAAATATTGATATTGTTTTAGTGTAAAAGACGAGTGTAAATATTTATATTGTTTTAGCGTAAAAGCCGAGTACCATAGACTGGGTTGACTAAGGCAACATTTTGAACTTCATAATTGTGCCAGATCAACAAAAATCATTGTAAACTCAATTTTTAAAATATATATTAGTGTGACTGATTGTGTGCATCAACTGCATAGGTTCAAGGAGTAAATTCTTTTATTTCTATGTAGCACATGCCTATTTTGGTGCGGTCTTAGTCTCTCTGGCATGGGATGACTAAGACCACACTATCAAATTCTCTTATAAATCTCATTAAAACGGCATGGTTTTAGTAACCCTTCCTCCCTATGGGCTGACAAAACCACTGAAAAGACCCTTTACATGATCAGCTTTTTATGGCCTGACAGAATTTTCAGTTTCAGAAAATGACTAAAAAACTAAACCAACACGGATACCATGACAAAATAACAAAAATGTAAGCAAAGCATAAAATGATAATATAATAACTTTAATACTTTAAGTAAATAGAACATCATGATGGCATCAAAAATTGAAAGTTGCAAAAATATTCCGCCTGTCAGTCTAGTTCTCAGAATTGGTTCCCCCCCCCCCTCAGTCAGTCACGGTTTTGTTGGCCTCGTGAAATGCCTCTCCACTTTCTGAGGCTGCTTGAGCCACCTCCTCATCCTCCCATGCTGCTGGAGCCTCCTCGTCATTCCCCCAGTGCTCCAATGCTTTTCCCGGGAATGACGTCTACCTGTCTTCGCTTTTCCCTTGTGACTGGCCACTCCTCACCATGTCACAAAAGTCTCAGGTGGTTTAGAAATACCTCTGAGACTGAAGTGTTGATTCTGTCAATCTCCTCAGATTCTGCAGTCTTGGGCAAGCGATTGAGGACTGGCTGTGGATCCATGGGGTGAAAGCCACATTTGCAAAAGCCTGCCATTAGGTGCTCCCTTTGATTGGGGAGCTCAATCATTAATTAACAGAGCAGTTTTGGAAATGTATTTAGGAACAGTGACTGCATTTTTGCTCCCTGATTGTTTCCGCACAGTGAGGAAGTATACCTCCACTTCCTTTTCATTCGACCAAAGAAGGCCATATCAAGGAGTTGGCACAGATGTGTGGCGTATGGGGGTATTGTCAGTACATTCATGTAAAATCTGATTACGTGGTTGATACGTTCAGGGTATTTTGCACCACGTTTGTCTTGTAATTGATGAAATTCTCTGGAGGGACTCCTTCTAGTGTCCTGGCCAACTCTGCAAAATATTCGTTGATCGAGCAAGCACTAACACTAGCTCTTTTCTTTGAAATGTTTTGACACATGCAATTCTTTATATGAACTTTGTGCCGCTTCATAAATGACTGCACCCAGTTCTCACCAGGGACATTGTCCTTGAATTTATTCACAGTCATTCGTAGATCGATGATGTCGAATGGGAATCCCTACTTTGACACAGCCAGCATGTGCTCGACAATGGCGTTCTCCATTAGGGATGAAATGATGGTCTGTCCACCTGGTGACTGCACTGGTCTTTCACCCTAAGTCACCTGAAGGTAGTATTGCAGCTTTGCACAACTCAGGCCCTGCAGGCCTCACGTTGATACTTTCCTCCCTTGATGTCTGCTGCAGCCTTGATGAGGTTATCAGAGTCGAAAGCTTTGTTGTAAGCCCTTGCGCCAGGTTTTGCCTTGTAATCTCTCGACATAGTTGATAAAGATCGTTCGGTAGGTTCTTCAGTTCTTCTGGTTTTAATTGGAATGACGATGCTGAGGATATAAAAGAAAACAATATCCGGTTTATTAGATTCCAAAAATGAACTATTCCCCCACTATCAAACAATCATGAAGTTGCTTGCACAGCAACTGACAAGGCTAATCTGCTTGCCAGTCGGTTTGCTTCAAACTCCACACTGAACCCGGTACACCACTCCCTCCCTGATTTTCCTCTGCGAACAAACGCCACACTAGACGATTTGAAAATCACCCCTTCTCAGGTACATGCTATTATAAGAAACCTAGACACCTCAAAAGCATGTCGACCAAACCTCATCCCGCCCCATTAGCCTCCTCCCGCTTTTCGCCAAAATATTTGAGTCCTTAGTTAATCAAGCCCTCGTCCAGTGGCATCTTCTGTTAAGTAGACTAGGTTCGGTGTCATCCGTGGCATCTTCTGTTAAGTAGACTAGGTTCGGTGTCATCCGTGGCATCTTCTGTTAAGTAGACTAGGTTCGGTGTCATCTGTGGCATCTTCTGTTAAGTAGACTAGGTTCGGTGTCATCCGTGGCATCTTCTATTAAGTAGACTAGGTTTGGTATCATCCGTGGCATTTTCTGTCAAATAGACTAGGTTCAGTGTCATCCATGGCATCTTCTGTGTCAGCTGTGCTATCTTAACTCTCATCATAGTTTGATGATTAAGAGTCAGGTGGTTCAGTAAAGATCTGGATGTTTGGAATTACATCTGTTGTAGGTCCCATTATGGATATTTCATGGGTAGCCACCATTTGGTTCTTGGCTACTACGCTTGGCTGTGACAGTGAACAGGTGTTTTTTTATCATGTTGTACATGTTTTCCTGCATATTTTTCAGTTTTTGAGATGTTCTGTTGTCTGATTCATTAGCCAGATTGCTGGTGGTGGAAATATATCCTCCTTCAGCATTGGGAGAAGTTGCATAATAGCTTTCCTCACACGCTCTGGTGCGTAAACATTTTTGGTGTCTTTTTATACAGAGTGATGTACCGGCAGTATTTTTCCTTATTTGGATTCATTTTCATGATTTTCATGAAAGTTTTCACTGGATTCATACTGATAGCTTAAAGCGAGAACACCAAGAAGGTAATCAAAAGGTACTCCTGTGAGTATTTATATGGCTAATTTAACTAGATTTTATAGGCATATTGAGGAGACTTATTTGGCAGCGTTTAATACTTAACTAACTGGAACTAACACTTGATTCTGTTATGATTTAAATTTATATCCGAGGACTCTTTTGGGTGAGTTCACATATTGTTAATTAAACTAGATTTTATAAACTACAATGTCCACACAATATGGCTTTTTTCCTAGTCCAGCACTTAACAGCTGCTAAACTCCTGACTGACAAACAATATGGATTCAGGCAAGCCCGTTCAACAGCAGATATCTTAACTGTAGTTTCTGAACATATATACCGTTCATTGGACAAAACAGGGGAGGGTAGAGCGGTAGCCCTTGATATATCTAAGGCTTTGGACATGGTATGGCACGATGGTCGTCTAAGGAAAAATAGATCATATGGAATCACTGGAAGAATTCATAATGTAATTAAATCCTTTTTAAGTAAGAGAAAAATCAAAGTTGTCCTCGACGGTCGTACATCTAAACAATATGACATAAATGCGGGAGTACCTCAGGTGTCTATCCTTGGACCTCTATTATTCCTGATATTCATAAATGACCTCTCTGATAAAATTGTTTCGGAGATGGGTATATTTGCCGATGACACCACTCTATATATGAGGGGAAAACAAATGAACACATATCCAAGGAAATGGCAGAAACACTAGAGGATGACCTCCAATCTGTAGTGGAATGGGGACAAAAATGGATGGTCACATTCAATGCTGCTAAGACTAAGCTTGTTTCATTCAATAACTACAAGAAACCTTCTCTACCACCAATAGCAATGGCCAAGAACACATTGCCTGAAAGTACTTCTTTTAAAGTACTCGTCCTAACGTTTACAGGGAATATGAACTGGAATAGATACATTGAGAGCATTGTCAAGGCTGCTGCAAGGAAGGTTGGCTTCATCTACCGTGCTAGGAAACTACTTACGCCTGACAGTATCCTGTACCTCTATAAGGCCACCATTCACCCATGTATGGAGTACTGTTGTCACATCTGGGCTGGTGCATCTGCTGCTTGTCTCTCGCTCCTGGACAAGGTTCAAAAGAGAGTCACCAACCTGATCGGTCCTGAACTGTCATCTAGACTTCAGCCTCTGTCCCATCGACGAGATGTTGCATCCCTCTGCCTGTTCTACAAATATTTTAATGGTGAATCTTCTGCCGAACTGCAATCACTTGTACCTCCCCGACGTAACTACCCCCGACAAATCCGACAAGCTACTAAGTCGCATTCATTTACAGTAGAGATCCCTAGGTGCAAGAAAGCCTTTTACTCCAATAGTTTCTTCCCCAGAACTGCTGGTCTTTGGAACTCCTTTCCGGGATTCTGCTTTCCCAACTGCACTGATATGCAGAAGTTCAAGTGTAATGTTAACAAACATCTTTCTACTCATCTCCCTTCATAATGACCCTGCTAATTACGCCCCTGATAAAGTGGCACTGTGCCTTGTTTTATGTGAAAATTGATTAAAAAAACAAAAAAAAATCCGTATCGGACATAGTTTGTGCCCCCCCCCCCAATTTATCGATTTGACATGGAATGAGCCTATATTATTGTTTATTTTACTTTATTAATTGCATAATTCCTTTATCTATTACAAAATGCTATGAATAATATTAAACATTTAAACAATATGAATGTGAATTACGTGTTTATTTCTGTGATTTTTAAATGTTTTATAAAGTTATGTTTCTTGTTTTGTTGGCACGATTAAAATATTTAATTTCATTTTATTTTTTTACAATAAAATAAAAAAAAATGATATCAAAATATAAAATTTTATTTATGTTTCTTGTTTTGTTGGCACGATTAAAATAAAGAATGATATTAAAATATAAAATTTTATTTTATTTTTTTACAGATGTTCCTGCCTGAACGTTTTTAAAGAATTTTAATGATCATCATTTTCCTAAAACATTATTCTATAGACAATTTGTGCCTTACACGGAAGACAACAAAAACGTATGCACACAAATGTAAGAAAAGTAAATATTTTAACTTTTACACTATAAAATATCTCTTATCAATTAAACGATAAATGATACAAATTAAGGCTTCTTTAAAATAAAATCAAACTCGCATCAACAACTGAATTACAATAGAATAGGTGAGGAAAAAATTCAGTATTGCTTATAAGTAAGTAGTGATCATCTTGTTCCAGGATCAATTCTATTTAAATATGTCTGCACACAGTGAAGAAAAAGCTACATCATTGTGAAGTGTGTGGATATTTTTGTTCTAAAAAATCGAATTTAATGAAACATATGAAAAGTCACGCTGAGGGAAAGCCACATTTTTGTGAAGTGTGTGGATATTCTTTTTCAAGCAAATCGAATTTAGTGAGACATATGAAAACTCACCCTGATGGAAAGCCACATTCTTGTAAAGTATGTGGCTATTCTTCTTCTACAAAATCGAATTTAGTGAGACATATGAGAAGTCACGCGTGGGGAAAGCCACACTTTTGTGAAGTGTGTGGATATTCTTCTTCTATCAAATGGAATTTAATCATACATATGAGAACTCACACTGGGGAAAAGCCACATTCTTGTGAAGTATGTGGATCTTCTTTTTCTGTAAAATCTTCATTAAAAATGCATATGAGAACTCACACTGAGGAAAAGCCACATTCTTGTGACGTGTGTGGATATTCTTGTTCTAAAAAATCAAAGTTAGTGACACATGTGAGAACTCACACTGGGGCCAAACCACATTCCTGTGAAGTGTGTGGATATTCTTGCTCTGGAAAATCCAAATTAGTGAGACATATGAGAACTCACTCTGGGGAAAAGCCACATTCTTGTAAATTGTGTGAATATTCTTCTTCTGAAAAATCAAAATTAGTAAGACATATGAGAACTCACTCTGGGGAAAAGCCACATTCTTGTAAAATGTGTGGACAATCTTTTTCTGAAAAAACGAATTTAGCTAGACATATAAGAATGCACACTGGAGAAAAGCCTTATTCGTGTGGAGTCTGTGGATATTCTTGTCGTCAACAATCTATTTTAATGAGTCATATGAGAACTCACGCTGCCACACAGTTGTAAAGTCCTGTTGGGGGGGGCTATTATACAATGCGATACAATGGTGTGTGTAAATATGTCCACTGGAAAATCTGTAAAAACTTGAATATCCAATGTTGTAGTAAGTCTTGGTAATATGTTTACCAGAAAGAACAGTTGGAAATAAGTCATACACCATCTGCTATGACTACTAAACACCTTCAGCTACATACCTAGAAATGGGGTTATTAAGCCTGACATAGTGATATGGGACAAGAGAGAAAAGTGGCAACCCTAGTTAAAGTAAACGTCCCTAATGGATCTGAGTTTAGAGGGAGTAAAACAAAATACCAAGAACTTATATACGACATGCAAAGAAACTGGAATCTTAATAAGATATCCATTTTACTAGTTATTATAGCAGCAAGTGGACTAATGGAAAAGAATTTCAAAAACCATCTGGCGAATAGGGTTAATGGCCTCTGGTTCTGGATGCAACTAAGGTATTTAAACTTCGATCTGTGTTAATGGACGACTGACGTTAAAATACGTTTTTTTTCAGGGTTAAAAAACATTTACTCGCAGAATGGAGGAGGGGGAAGGATATATCGACCAAATTCATAGACTGTTATAAATTTAGTATAATAGTAACGATGAGGGAGACAAGACATTTATAAAAGGGGGGATGTTTCCTTGTAACATGCATATTAGAGAGGAGGGTGATAGGGTAATGGATGCGCGATTCTTATAACACAGATGGAGGAATATACATATTCTTGTAATGGTTACACAATGTTCATAATAATATGTTTAACACATTAACTTTTGAGTGTTGAAATATGACACATGACAATAGTTACAAAAACAAAATGATGATTCTTTATTCATCGAACCGGTCGAATGATGATGATGTCAGGAATTCAAATTTGGATCTACATTGTTTGATGTTCTTTCCTTCGCTACCAAACGACTGACTCCAACTCAATCCAACTCAACTGCTAACTCAACTCTTCAACCCCGCTGATCTGACTAACTCTAGCTCCTATATTGAGAATCCCCGTTTTCTATGACGTCAGAAGTGTGTTTTCCAAACGTGCCAATTCACGTGACTATGCCTACGTTTTCGAAACACACTTTTAATAACAAAAGAATTATCAACATATAACTCTAACCTATTTTTAAATATGATATTTTTAATGTGTATTGTTCATTCTTTCAGCTGACATTTTTAACATTCCGATTCGAAAAGAATTTACAATCAATTCTTTTTACGATATAAACACTATCTATTTCTAATAGAATTTAACAATCAATTCTTTTTACGATATAAACAATATCTATATCTAATAGAATTTAACAATCAATTCATTTTACGATATAAACAATATCTATTTTTAATAGAATTTAACAATCAATTCTTTTTACAATATAAACAATATCTATTTCTAATAGAATTTAACAATCAATTCTTTTTACAATATAAACAATATCAATTTCTAATAGAATTTAACAATCAATTCTTTTTACGATATAAGCAATATCTATTTCTAATAGAATTTAACAATAAATTCTTTTTACAATATAAACAATATCAATTTCTAATAGAATTTAACAATCAATTCTTTTTACGATATAAACAATATCTATTTCTAATAGAATTTAACAATCAATTCTTTTTACAATATAAACAATATCAATTTCTAATAAAATATTATAATCAATTCTTTTTACAATATAAACAATATCTATATCTAATAGAATTTAACAATTCTTTTTACAATATAAATAATATCTATTTCTAATAGAATTTAACAATAAATTCTTTTTAAAATATAAACAATATCTATTTTGATAGAATTTAACAATAGACTAAATTCTAACATTCCAGTTCTTAACTTTGCTTAAAAGATTCGAGTCTCGACTTATCCTTATCTCATTTGCACTTATTATATATATTTTTTATTTACATGGAAAGATGGCAGCCTTTCCCTGTAACGTTATCACTTTACAGTATAAACAATATCAATTTCTAATCGAATTAACAATCAATTCTTTTTACAATATAAACAATATCAATTTCTAATAAAATTTTATAATCAATTCTTTGTACAATATAAACAATATCTATTTCTAATAGAATTTAACAATAAATTCTTTGTACAATATAAACAATATCTATTTCTAATAGAATTAAACAATCAATTCTTTGTACAATATAAACAATATCTATTTCTAATAGAATTTAACAATCTTTTTTTTTACAATATAAACAATATTTATTTCTAATAGAAGTAAACAATAGACTAAATTCTAACATTCCAATGCTTAACTTTGCTTACAAGTTTCGAGTCTCGGCTTATCCTAAACTCATTTTCACTTATCTAATCGACTTATTAGTTACATGGAAAGATGGCGGCTTTTCCCTGTAACAATATCACTTAAGATAACTGTTTAAAACTGCTGTTCCTTATGAATGTTTCATTATTGATTAATCAATAGGCTACATGAATTGCACTGTTCACACAAAAACCTGAAAAATGCTACATCTACATAATATCATTTATAATAACTGACAAAAGCTGTATATAGATGTTTTATTATTGATTGAATTTTCTTCACGCAAAAATTTAAAAATGCTACATAATTACCAATATACAATGTAATACAAATATGTACTTAATATAAATATGAACAGAAGGAAAGTTGTCCTTAAAAAGAATCTGCGGATATAAATTTATCTCGGAGAATCACGTGGTACAGAAGGACTCTGAATATCTTGGAATGACTTGAAAACAAAGTAAACTATGACGAAAGAAATATACTTCTTGTGATAGGGTTAATTGTCCTGATGAAAAAATATTTGAAATTATGTAGAATCCTTGCAACTTTAGCAAAACTTTTGTAGATAAACTATATTATATGTAATGTGTTTTTGCCTTTTTAACTTATAAATATTTGTTATCCACATAATAAAAGAGTAAATAGAAATTTTATGAAATCTGTGGTTTTGTTTTTATTTTTAATTATTGACAAGTGTTTATCAATTTATTAATATTTACATTTCCTTTATTTTTTCATGAAGTCTGAATAAAATTAACATATGAACTTCATTTAGTATTGACATCAATATCTATTTCTAATAGAATTTAACAATAGACTAAATTCTAACATTCTAGTTCTTTACTTTGCTTACTTGGTGACAGCCTTTCCCTGTAACAATATCACTTAAGATAACTGACAAAAGCTGACGTTTCTTACGGATGTTTCATTATTGATTGGTCACCAAGCTACATAAATTGCACTGACACAAAAACCTGAAAAATGGTGTCTCTACATAATATCATTTAAAATAACTGCCATCAATAAACTGTTAAAAGCTGTAGTTTCATATAGATGTTTTATTATTGATTGACCAACAACATGAATTGTCTTCACACAAAAACATTAAAAATGCTGTCTCTACATAATATTATTTACCAATATACAATCTATTACAAATAATACATTTTACATAATATAAATATGAAGAGAAAGTAAGTTGTCCTTAAAAAGAATCTACAGATATATATTTATCAAGAAGGACTCTGTCTTCACACAAAAACCTGAGAAATGCTGTCTCTACATAATATCATTTACCAATATACAATGTAATACCAATCTGTACTTCATATTCAGAGAAGGTAAGTTGCGCGTATAAAAACTTCGAATATAAATGGGCATAAAAAAACTTGGCGAATCAGGTGGTACAGAAGGACTCTTGGAATGACTTGAAAACAAAGTAAAATATGCAGAATCTTTGCAAGTGTATCAAAACTTTTGTAGATGAACTATATTATATGTAGTGTGTTGTTGCCTTTTAAACTAATAAATAGTTGTTAGCCACCTAATAAAACATTAAACAGAAATTTTATGAAATCTGTGGTCTTGTTTATATTTTTAGTTATTGTTTCATCTGTTAGAAACAACTTTGTTAAAGACAAGTGTTTAGCAATTTATTAATATTTACATTTCTTTTACTTTATTTTTTCATGAACTCTGAATAAAATTAACATATGAACCTCATTCAATATTGACATCAGTAACTTAATTAATTTATAGCAAACTGTTACACCTGTCGCAAATTCAACACACACAGACACAGAGCAAGTAGCATGCAGTAGTACACACACGCACAGAGTGAGGCATGCGCAAAAATGACATGACTAATTGATATGCGTGCATTTCCTGTGACCACTGACATAGCATTCTGTTTCCTTCTTCCTCTCTCTCTCTCTTTCTCGCTTGGCAACAAACAGTGCATATGTGCAAATTCGCATGCTCCATAGACATGCATCATCGTGTGATGTAAGATTTGCATTCTTTATGTACAAACATTGTAACCTGTAATATGCTTACATGAAGAGCTAACACAATATGAACAATCCAGGACTTATAGCTAAGCTATATATTGCCTGTGTAAAATATGATCTATAACCTCTATTTGTGCACACTTCAACAGAGGTCAGCACATACAAGCCTGTGAAAAATTTCCCCCACTCTATATCTGTGCCTACATCAAAATGCGGATTCCATGAACAAAGCTTCTTTCTTAAAACTGGACGTCTGTGGAACTCTCTTCCGTCAGCCTGCTTCCCTCCGGACTACAACTTGGATGTCTTCAAGTCCAATGTTAACAAATTCCTAATGAACCGCCCCCCTAATTAAACACTTCATCAAATCTTCACACTAACGTAATGTACTTGAAAAAAACCCTCATCCCTGAGTGGCTTCCGGGCCTTGATAAGTGGTGATCACTGTGTAAAAAAAGCCACAATCACATGTCCTTATGTGACTACCAAATTATTGCACCCATGTATAAACTTTCACCTTTGTTCTGTTTTGTTTCAATATATAATATATATATATATATATATATATATATATATATATATATATATATATATATATATATAATATTTAATATACATATATAAGTAACAATATAATAAATTCTAAAAATGAACTGATCTCTTTCTGTAAACATAAGTCCAAATTTAATTATGGCAATTTTGAAATTACATAGTTATTACTTTTACCCTTTATATAGATATAAATTATTTTTTCTTTAACTTTATCATTTTTCGACATACTTCTTAATACTTTATAATTTAATAATCCTTTATTTTAATTCTTTATCTCTTCTTTGCATGGCCGGTTTTTTATCTGCTTTTTCTGTTTTATTTATTTATATTTTTTATCTGCATTTTCTGTTTTATTCTTTAAACTTTCCTATCTATCTAATATATCAATATACCCACATTTTCATATCTTGTATATTTACTTAAATTTTACTATATGAATTTACTTATTTTTTAATTTAAAAAAAAACTTTTTCCCTGAAATTGCAGATACCGGCCATCTTCTCCCCTTAAACAATTTTTTATTTTTATTTTTTAATTTTATTCTTATTTTACTTTATTTTATATTATATTTTATATTTTATTTTTGATTATATTTCATTTTTTATTTATTTATTTATTTTCTATCTATTTATTATATATTTATTTTATTTTCCTTTTAATGTCGTTTAACAATTTTTTAAGTTACCTGTACATTTCAGTTGCCCTATATTATTTTGCCCTATATATATTTTCGCGCCTTTAACATTTCCTGTCTGGGTCAGTTTGACTTTTGTTTCCCTTTATTTTATTTTATATTTTATATTTAACTTTATCATTTTTTCTCCTTTCTCTTCCCAGATTTTTTTAATTTATAGTTATGTCTCAGAAGTAGAGTGAAAAGCACATTTTATTTTTATTTTATTAATATTATTTTTCCTTGTACACATTTTTGTGAATTATTCCATGAATTTCTGCCTTTGGATTATTATGGACCATCTTCTTCCAATTACGGGGTTTCCTTGGATTTTACTTGTACAAATGGAAATTCTTTTAACTTTCTTAAAGTTTTACATTTGGATTTTACCGTCACTGGATTTTTTATTTTCCACCAGACTATTCATTAATGTGTAATCACCTTTTTCTTTACCATATTCCCTCTGCTTAACTTATTTTGTTTTCAAGTAAGATCTTGTACTTATTTGTTGTTTCATCAAATACTTCTGCATGCAAAATCCGATCCCGCATTTTGCTAATTCCTACCCTCTGATAAGAAGGAGAGTATTTCTTCGAAACTCCGCGGATTAAGGACTATCCATTTATCTAGTTCTTCCTTTTCATACTAAATATGTTTTTCTATTCATTTCAAAGTGTGTTTTTTAACATATTTCATTAACTGTTTGCTCATATTATAAGCTCTATTTCCTATTTGGTACTATCGAACTTTCATATCTGACTGAGATAATTTTATAAATAATAATTCTTTAATATTTATAAAATTACTTTAATTTACCATCTTGGATCGTTTTGGTAAATTCAATTGTAATTTTCAATATATATATATATATATATATATATATATATATATATATATATATATATATATATATATATATATATATACAGTGATGATCATATTTATTGGCACGGTAAAATAAAAGTTAAATTTTGTCTAATAAATTCTAAAAAAGGGATTAAATTAAAGAAAATAACAAAGTATATTATGTATTTTTAACTGGCCTTTCCGATGCAGCAATCGGATTTTAGAAAAAATAAATAACAAAGGAACAACAAACATAATTGCGAAGCTTTCCTGCCTAAGAACACCATACCCACAGTGAAGCACGGTGGAGGCTAGTTTGATGTTTTGGGGATCCTTTGCTGCCTCTGGACCAGGGCGACTTGTTAAGGTCACAGGTAGCATAAAAAAGGAAGATTATGTTAAAATATTGGATGAAAACCCGAAAGACTCTGCTAAAGAGCTCTCACTTGGTCGTCGTTGGTGGTTCATGCAAGATAATGACCCAAAGCATTCGGCTAAACTGACTAAGAAATGGCTTGAGGACAATCATATTAATGTTTTGGAGTGGCCATCACAAAGCCCAGACCTTAATCCAATTGAAAATTTATGGAGAACATTAAAATTGAGGGTAATGCAAAGGAAGCCTAAGAATCTTATTCAATTGGAGGATTATTGTCAGGAAGAGTGGGCTAAAATTACTACTGAAGAGTGCAACAACTTGGTTGTAAACTATGAAAAGCGACTGAGGAAGGTAATCAAGGCCAAAGGCTATACAATTGATTATTAAATAAATCGTGCCAATAATTTTGAACAAGGGTTTTTTGCAATTATGTTTGTTGTTCCTTTGTTATTTATTTTTTCTAAAATCCGATTGCTGCATCGGAAAGGCCAGTTAAAAATACATAATATACTTTGCTATTTTCTTTAATTTAATCCCTTTTTTAGAATTTATTAGGCAAAATTTAACTTTTATTTTACCGTGCCAATAAATATGATCATCATATATATATATATATATATATATATATATATATATATATATATATATATATATATATATATATATATATATATATATATATATACATATAATATATATGCATATATATATATACATATATACATATATATATATATACATATATATATATAGATATACATATATATACATATATATATATATACATATATATACACATATATATACATATACATATATATATACATATATATATAGGGCCCAAGCAAATGGCACAGCGATCTGAATGTTGTTTTTTTCTAATATTCACATTTGTGAGTCGGAACATTTTACAACATTGTAAATACTTCTCTATCAAAGGTGGAGGTAATACATAGGAGGGCGCAAATCATGAAAGTAAAACCAGAATGGTAATAACGCGACAACGTTGAAATGCGTAAACAAACTAGAAACAGCTACTACACTTCCATCGTTAGTCGTTGATTGCATGTAAAACATCAGGTTTAAGTCTGGAATTATAAGTTAAGGTTATCGTAAAGTTAACGGAATAAAATCTGATAAAAATAAGTCGCAATTTTCATAATGTAATCATGTGATTATTGTTTTGTTTCTTGTTGGTTCAAATCTAGTTTTTGTTATTTGATTGACTTCGCTATTTGTTCAATTCCTTCCTTTTTGAATTGTTTATGTGAAATATTCAGTTTTGCATTTTTTTTATATTTGGATTATTTGGATTACTGTTCTCATCTTGGATGTAAACAGTAGTTCGACTAATCCAAATAATAATGAAATGTTCAATCTTTTACACGAGGAACAAAATACTGATTACACCGTTTTACGATGAACATATGTTCTTTGTTCTGAAGCAGTTGATTTTTTCTTCTTATAATAATTTCACGTTTAAATCGTGTTGTCTTTTAATTTTGATTCTTTTATATTTTCATATATTTAATTGCTTAATGAATTGGACACACAAAACAAAATTTGTATTAATTTACTAAAGATTATATTAAGAAATCCTAACAAACAAACAAATTTTCTGCGTTGGACATAAAAGAAAAACGATTTATTTTTCGTTTTAAATTCCTGGAATGGAAGGTAAGTTTATTTTTTATTGATTCTTAAAATAATATGAAACATAAAAAGGGTTTAATTTTATTGCAATCCAATAAAAATATTGATTTCGTGTATAAAAATGTGTTTATTTAAGTAAAATTTACATGATTTCTGCGAAAATCCTAATGTTTAAATACAATAATTTGATTCGAAGTTGGTTGAATTGTTAAACAACTGAACACAAGACTATTTTGAAAATTGAATTTAATATACATATGCAATTTGGATATTTTATTCAATGTTTTAGGTTTTGGATAATGGAATAATGATTTTTTTTATTACGTTTACATAAAATGATTCTTTTATTACGTTTACATAAAATGGTTCTTTTATTTCGTTTACATAAAATGATTCTTTTATTAAGTTTATATAAAATGATTCTTTTATTACGTTTACATAAAATTATTTTTTATTACGTTTACATGAAATAATTCTTTTATTATGTTTACATAAAATAATTCTTTTATTTCGTTTACATAACATAATTCTTTTATTTTGTTGACAAAATAATTCTTTTATTTCGTTTACATAAAATGATTCTTTTATTACGTTTACATAAAATAATTCTTTTATTTCGTTTACATAAAATATTTTTTTTATTACGTTTACATAAAATTAATATTTTATTACGTTTACATAAAATGATTCTTTTATTTCGTTTACATAAAATTATTATTCTCTGGAATTTGTTACGCTAAACTTTGATTACGTTTAATAAATCGTGTGGCAATAGTGCCCCTCCTCAAATAATTATCTGGAATTCTTAACGCTAAACTTGGATTCCACCAAAAATGTGTTTATTTACTTTTATGATTTCTGAGAAAATAATGTTTACCATAAACAAAATAAGTTGATCCAAACTTTGTCGAATTGTTAGACAACGGAGCACAAAATGTTTTTTTTAAATATTTTTCAAATACTTTTCTGTCCACATTTACCTAATATTTCGATAGAGAATTGTTTGAATTTTGATATTTTATTCAATATTTTAGGTTTTAGAATAAGGATAATTTTCGTTAATTAAGTTTGCATAAAATGAGCCCTCATTTATTGCCCATCACCAATTAACAGAGACTTAATATAGAACAAAATAATTGGTAAATATTTACAATCGAAACCAGCATAGTTTTTCAGTATTCCATTTTTTTTTTACTTTTAAAAAAAAAAAACTTTTAGAAGTAGTTTTCTCTCCACAATTATCTATTATTATTATTATTATTATTATTATTATTATTATTATTATTATTATTATTATTATTACTTTTTCACATGGTTTTCCTGTTTGGTTTTACCAGTTTTTTTATTACACCAAACAAGGCACATTGCCACTTTAATGTAGGGGGCTTCTATCATGCACCTAAGTTACAGGGGTACTATGTAGGGAGTTTAGCAGCAAAATGTGTGTTTACATTACACTTGAATATCTGCATGTCAGTACAGTTGGGGAAACAGAAAGCCAGAAGAGAATTTTTAAGTCTAGCAGTTCTGGGGAAGAAACTAATAGAGTGGAAGGTTTTCATACATCTATGGATCTCTACTATGTAGGGGTGGGACTTTGCTGCTTGTCAGGTTTGTCGGGGGTATTTTCATTAAGGGGGTACAATAGCTTGTAGTTCGTCAGATCATCCACCATTAAAATACTTGTAAAACAAGCAGAGGGATACAATATTTTGTCGATGAGACAGCAGCTGAAGCTTAGATGAAAGTTCAGGATCAATCAGGTTGGCGACTCTCTTTTGAAGACTGCCCAGAAGCGAGAGACTAGTAGCAGATGCACCAACCCAAATGTCACAACAATACTCCATACATGGGCAAATGTTAGCTTTGTAGAGGTATAGGATATTTTCAAGTGTAACTTTCTAACAGGGTAGAGAGAGCCCACCTTCTTCACATTAGTCATGGCAATGATCTTGATGTATCTATTCCAACTTATGTTCCCTGCCTTGACAGAGTTAATATTAGACTCCGTAGCCTAGTGGGGGATGCCATTTTCTCTTTCCTGTAATCTCTTTTTCACAGCCTGTCTCTGCTTTATCATTATTTTTATGGCAAGTGCTCGTCTAAGCTCCAGACTATAGTCCCCCCGCAAAACTTTCACAACAAACACTCGTCTAGCTAAAAAAGACTATCAATAATTTCCCCCACTCTTTATCTGTGCCTAAACAAAAACATAGCTTCCATGAACAAAGTTTCTTTCTTAGAATGCACACCAGTGAGACTCTTCCATTTGCCTGCTTTCCAGCTGACTATAATATGGTAATTTTCAAGTCCAATGTAAACACGTTCTTAATGAGCCGTTTCCCTTAAGTAATCCAATTTACCGAATTTCCATTAACAATTACAACAATGTCCCATTGACCACTGTATGCTTATCAACCCTTATCCTCGAGTGACATTTAGGCCTTAACAATGGTGACTCCTTTGTAAACATGAGCATAGGTTCCATGAACAAAGTTTCTTTCTTAGAATGCACACCTGTATGCTTATTAACACTTATCCTCGACTGGCGTCTTGTCCTTAATAAATGGTGATCCATGTGTAAAAAAACATGAGTCAAACGTAGGTATATAAAAAACTATCAATAATTTCCCCCCACTCTTTATCTGTGCCTAAACAAAAACATAGCTTCCATGAACAATGTTTCTTTCTTAGAATGCACACCAGTGAGACTCTTCCATTTTCATGCTCATTTTGAAGTCCAACCTTAACATGTTCTTAATGTAATCCAATTTACCGAATTTCCACTTACAATTACAACGGCGATGTTCAATTGACAACTGTATGCTTATTAACTCTTATCCTCAACTGGCATCTTGTCCTTGATAACTGGCGATTCCTTTGTAAAAAAAAACATAAATCAAATGTAGGTATATAAAATTTCAAATGTAATATTTTCAGACTCTAAAATATAATTAAAAACTTTTCTTGAACTTGAAAAAATATATTAATTATTGTGTAAAAACAACTTTAAAAAATAGCAACTGTTACAAACTATTAAAAAATGGGGTCGCAAATTTAAATCCAACATGTTTCAGCACTTTGTAAGAACATTAACTGTGGAGATCATAAAATTCTATAATGTCTCTCCTGTGAACAATTTGTGCTTTAGTTCTAATTAAATAACTTTATACCTCTTAAGTCTGCCCTTTATAAACCACACACAAAAAGGATAGTGCCAGCTCAGAAATGTTAGGTAAGCCTATCTAATCCAATTCTCATCTAACTATGAAGTACAATTGCACAATATATTTATTGTCTGATTATTATGTGAAGATGAATTAGTATTGATATGTATCCAACAATCACAAGGTTGTTTGCTCAGCAACCGAGAAGGCTTACATGCTTGCCAGTCGGTTTGACTCAAACTCCATACTGGACCCTTCCAACCACCCCCTACCTGACTTTCCTTTGCGGACAGATGCCACGTTAGACGTTCTAAAAATCACCCCTGCTCAGGTGCATTCTCTCATAAAAAACCTTGACACTTCAAAAGCATGTGGACCCGAATTCATCCCAGCTGTGCTATTAAAAAAGAGCTCAGCCAAAGTAGCTCCAGTTCCCTCCAAACTCTACAACAAATGCCTTAATGAATCTTGCTTTCTGGGCTGTTGGAAAACGTCTTCTGTGGTACCAGTATTCAAAAATTCTGGCGAAAGAACTGACCCATCAAATTATCACCCCATTAGCCTCCTAACTTTTCGCCAAAATATTTGAGACCATGATTAAGCATGCTCTAGTCAATCACCTTACAGATGCTAAACTTATGACTGACCAACAATATGGATTTAGACAAGCCCGTTCCACAGCAGACATCCTAACTGTAATCTCTGAACGTATATACCATTCATTGGACAAAGCGGAGAAGGGCAGAGCGGTAGCTCTAGATATATCTAAGGCTTTTGACAGGGTATGGCATGAAGGGCTTCTCAGGAAAATTAGATCATACGGTATCACTGGTAGAATACTTAACATAATTAAATCCTTCTTAGGTAATAGAAAACCCCAGGCTGTCCTCAACAGTCATACATCTAAACAATATGATATAAATGCGGGAATGCCTCAAGGGTCTATCCTTGGACCTCTATTGTTCCTGATATTCATAAATGACCTCCACGACAAAATTGTCTCTGAGATGGGTATATATGTTGATGACACCAAGCTCTATAACAGGCACGACAGGAAAACAAACGACCACAAAACATTAGAGGATGACCTCCAATCTGTAGTGGAATGGGGACAAAAATGGATGGTCACATTCAATGCTGCCAAGACTAAACTGGTTTCCTTCAATAATTACAAGAAACCTTCTCTGCCTCCAATAGCAATGGCCAGTGACTCTTTATCTGAGAGTACAAACTCCTTGGCCTAACGGTCACAGGAAACATGAGTTGAAACAATTACATTGAAAGCATTGCCAGGGCCGCTGTGAAGAAGGTAGGTTCTCTCTACCGTGCTGGAAAACTACTAAGACCCGAAAGTATCCTGTACCTCTATAAGGCCACCATTCGCCCATGTAGGGAGTATTGCTGTAAAATTTGGGCTGGTGCATCTGCTACTAGTCTCTCGCTACTAGACAAGGTTCAAAAGAAAGTCGCCAATCTAATAGGCCCTGAACTGGTATCTAAGCTTAAGCCTCTGTCCCATCGATGAAATGTTGCATCTCTCTGCCTGTGTTTTAATGGTGAATGCTCTGACGAACTGCAAACACTTGTGCCCCCACGACGTAGACACCCTCAACAAACCCGACAGGCTGCTAAATCCCACCCCCACACAGTAGAGATCCATAGAGATAAAAGATCTTTCTACTCCAGTAGTTTCTTCCTCAGAACTTCTTCCCTAACTGTACTGACGTGCAGAAGTTCAAGTATAACGTGAACCGACATCTTGCTGCTGAAATCCCTACATAGTACGCCAGTAGTTGTTGCCCCTGATAGTAGCCCCCTACACCAAAGTGGCAATGTACCTTGTTTGGGGTGAAAATGTAATAATAATAAAAAAAATACTATTGGTCTATTTTCTAAACAACTCTTACACCATTACCAATTTTATGACGTCATACCATCTGGTGTGAAAATCATAAACAATATGCAAAATAGATATTGGCAACTGAAAATGAGAACTAAGCTTTGTCAATCTGCACATTAGTTAACTTTATCGTCAACAACGTCTGGTATTTTATGTGTAACATTATATCAAGTTATAACTTCTTTTTAATTTGCACATTTTTTTATTATTCTGTAAAATAGCTCTTAAAAACTCATAACATATTTTATGACGTCATACCATCTGGCCTGAACATCATAAACTACATGCAAAATGGATAGTGGTAAAAAAACAAAGCCTCGCCAATCTGCACAATAGCTAATTTTATTGCAATCAACATATGCCCCGTAATATGTAACAAAATATCAGCTTATAACTTAAATGCAGGCAGTTCTCTTTTTCATAACCTTAATTTTATGGCCGGGTAAGGTTTGCTATACGAGCAGTAAAGATGATATTTAATGACAATATGGATACTCAGGGTTCATTGAATTAGCATATTTTTAATATGGCACTTACTTATCCTCTGCTTAATATCATCTCAACGGTATATAAACGACATTCAAAATTGATTGCAGCAGATAAAACATTAGGTGTAACAACCCTCAAAACATTCAATGGTAAAAGGAGAAACATTTTACAATCATTAACAAACTGGTTGTAAGGACAAATTCACTACAAACCACGGCCGACAATTAATGCGCATAAAATATCGGCAAGCTACAGAAACAAAGATTAACTTATTTGACTTGTTGATCTAGTGTTTCACTTCATCAGGTTCCTCGTTATAATACATCATCATATTCCAGTACCATTCTATTAAAAATAGAAAAAAACCAATTAACTTTCTAGATATAAAACCATTTTTATAGATTTATTATTAAATGTGCTGATCTTACATGTGATTAAGTTTAAAAAAAAATGTAAAGCTGAATTAGAGATGAACATATATTTTTCGTCATTAGTTTGGAATGATAGGATTGACACATTGAGAAATACACGAGAAGAAATAGAAAATGTAATTGTCCCAAGCAAAGAAAATATCAATCTATATGTGGTAGTTGTATTGTTATAAAATGTTTAGTTAAAAATGGTTGGATTTTGATGGCCCTGAGTAGATACGTTTAGAGGATACAATTTGCTATGAATATACATATTTGCAACAATACACAATACATATTTGCAACAATACACAATACATATTTGCAACAATACACAATAGATATTTGCAACAATACACAATAGATATTTGCAACAATACACAATAGATATTTGCAACAATACACAATACATATTTGCAACAATACACAATACATATTTGCAACAATACACAATACATATTTGCAACAATAAACAATTCATATTTGCAACTATGCACAATACATATTTGCAACTATGCACAATACATATTTGCAACTATGCACAATACATATTTGCAACTATGCACAATACATATTTGCAAAAATACACAATACATATTTGCAAAAATACACAATACATATTTGCAACAATGCACAATACATATTTGCAACAATACACAACACATATTTGCAACAATACACAACACATATTTGCAACAATACACAACACATATTTGCAACAATACACAACACATATTTGCAACAATACACAACACATATTTGCAACAATACACAATACATATTTGCAACAATACACAATACATATTTGCAACAATACACAATACATATTTGCAACAATACACAATACATATTTGTAACAATACACAATACATATTTGCAACAATAAACAATTCATATTTGCAACAATACACAATACATATTTGCAACTATGCACAATAAATATTTGCAACAATGCACAATACATATTTGCAACAATGCACAATACATATTTGCAACAATGCACAATACATATTTGCAACTATGCACAATACATATTTGCAACTATGCACACTACATATTTGCAACAATACACAATACATATTTGCAACTATGCACAATACATATTTGCAACTATGCACAATACATATTTGCAACTATGTACAATACATATTTGCAACTATGCACAATACATATTTGCAAAAATACACAATACATATTTGCAACAATACACAATACATATTTGCAACAATGTACAATACATATTTGCAACAATACACAATACATATTTGCAACAATAAACAATTCATATTTGCAACAATACACAATACATATTTGCAACAATGCACAATACATATTTGCAACAATGCACAATACATATTTGCAACTATGCACAATACATATTTGCAACTATGCACAATACATATTTGCAACTATGCACAATACATATTTGCAACTATGCACAATATATATTTGCAACTATGCACAATATATATTTGCAAAAATACACAATACATATTTGCAACAATGCACAATACATATTTGCAACAATACACAATACATATTTGCAATATAATATGGTAATCCTAAAACAATCTATAATTTGATAATATGCTTTTAATTTGAGAAATATATACAGAAACCAAGAAATAACTAATAAAAATTAAATGTATAGATTTTGCAGTAGGTTTTCCAACCGAATTAATTACGTGTTTTGGCATTAAATAAGTCCCTGTTTAGAAAGTGTTAATAGTTTTGATCAATTTACATATTCCTCTATCAAGTATCCCTATATACAGTAGATGCATATTCTTTAGGAAGACAGAAGCAAACGTTTTCTGATGAACCTAGACATATTTATCTCATTATAACAATGGTAAATATTATATTAAATTTTTCATACACGCACGCGTGTTTTCCTTAAAACAGATATACGTTTATAATAAAGGCAATCTATGAATTACAGCAGTGTATTAAGCTCAATGAAAATGATTTACACTTTTAGAGCATATGTAACTTTATTAAAGATTTAATTCACATGTGTATTGTTTAAATTACTGCGTCTTACATGTGTTTCATTGAATGGCATAAAACAAAAAAAATCATCAGACTTTACATTAGTTCATCAAAGAAGAATATGTTCACTTATTTTCTTGGTTTAAAACGCAATTTTACAGCCAATTAAAATGTTTTAAAAAGCGTAAAAATCCGAAACCTAGTAAAAACAGTAAAACTTTCAACTGTATAAAACCAGTAAAACAAAAACTTGTTATAGATAAAACATTGAAGACATACTGATATGCAGAAGAAGGAACAAAGTTTCATACAGATATCAGAACATTATAAAAAAACGACAATATATTTTAATACAGATATCAAGAACATTATAAATAAACGACAATATATTTGCACACATGTGACTTGAAATGAAATCTACCTTAAAAGACCATATTAGTATCCATTGTTAAGTAACTATTTCTATTAGTAGCTTTGTATATTAGTTTATTTTTAACAATGGTATGCTTATGGGCATAGAGAAACGTTTGCACCCATTTAGCCTTTAATATAATAAATAAATATATTTTAAGCTACCTTAAAGGTCATATTAGTGTCCCTTGTTAACTAAATTATATATTAATTTTACAAGTATATTTAGTATTTAAATTAACTTTTCCTGTGTCATTAAATTATTATATTTTTCAATTAGTAGCAATTTATATATAAGTTTATTATGAACAGTAGTATTCTTATGGGCTTACAGAAACGTGAACCCATATTGGCTTTCATATAATAAATTTATTGGTATACAAATATGTATCATCAGACGTTAATTAAAACATTTTTTGGTATACAAATACGTATTATCAGACTTTAATTAAAAACTTTTTTGGTATACAAACATGTATTATAAGACGTTAATAAAAAAAATAAAATAGATTGGTATACAAATATGTATTATCATACGTTAATTTAAAAGAATAAAATTCTTTTTGGTATACAAATATGTATTATCAGACGTTAATTTAAAAGGTATTTTTTATGCAAATATGTATTATCAGACGTTAATTTAAAAAAATAATTTTTTGTTGGTATATATTATTATAGACATTAATTAAAAATATAATTGCGATAACAATGCATTCAAAAGAAATAATTCACTGAATGAAAAAACTGTGTCATAAGAAGCAAAAAAATGAGAACCCAATTCTGTTGTATTAACACATGTGTAATGTTCGAACAATACACACTTTAATACAGATATCAAGAACATTATAAATAAACGGCGATATTTTCACACATGTGACTTAAAACGAAAGCTACTTTAAAAGACCATATTTGTATCCATTGCTAAGTAACTAGATTATATACTGATTTGCATTATAAACTTAAAACGAAAGCTACTTTAAAAGGCTGGTCCTGGATTAGGATTATCAGAATGTTTGTAGGAATTTTTGACACCCCTAACACGAAACTGCGAATAAAATATAAAAATCTCGTAATTTCTCTGTTAAAAGTGAGTTATTTATTTTCTTTATGAATTATACTTCCAAAATAAACTATTACAGTTGTTTTAAAAGTAATAGAAATATTTTTTTAAAACAGTAATGAATTTTCCGAACTCGATATTTTTCAATTTTTAAACTTTAAAAATATATCAAAATTTTTCTATTGATTCTATTTTTACGATCTTTTCAGGGTCAATGTGAAATTTTATGTTCCTTCCAATAAACCGAATATAATATTTTAGACAAACGTTTTTTTTAATTCACGCCCCCCCATTTTCAAGTTTCTCTTAAAAAGTAAATAATTAATTTATGTTGAATAGTTTTATATATCACAAATTGAAGAGAAAAGGTCAATAAATAATATATTCAAATTTAAAACAAAAAAACCCGTTTTTTAGAAATTTACCTGTAAAGTCCGAAGTTTAAAACCTTTTTTAAAAAAAAACATTATTTTTTGTTGTGTTTTTTTAAATGAAACCTTGGTCCTTGCTCCTTTAATTGAAAAAAAAAATTAGGGCTTGAATTACATTTTCGAGGAGTTATAAGCTTGGAAAGATGGGGTGGAATTCACTATTTTCACGAAATTTCTGATACACCTAGTCCTGGATATGAACCTGAAAAGGGTTGCTATGCCATAAAACAACCAACCAATTTTACTTTATTAATTACAGAATTTCTCTATCTATTACAAAATACTATAAATAGTATTTAACATTTAAACAATATAAATGTGAATTAAGTGTTTTTCTTTCATTTTTAAATGTTTTATAAAGTTATGTTGGCACGATAAAAATAAACAATATTAAAATATCAACTTTTATTTATGTTTTATTTGCAGATGTTCCTGCTTGAATGTTTTCCATGAATATTAAGGGGCCATCATTTACCTTAAACAGTATTTTATAAACAATTGTTTCCTTACGTGGCAGACAACAAAAACGCCTGCACAAAACTTTATTAGACATACATGTTTGAAGAGTTATTTTATCTGGATTGTTTAGCAAATAGTGATGAGAATATCATATTTCAATTTGTGAAATTCTTGTCTAATGTTTTTATAAATCATAAGATATCGAATTTAACATTTCAGAAATATCTGCTTATTTACACAAGAGAATATTTATACTTTTACACTACGAAATATCTCTTACTAAATAAATGAAAAGTGATACACAATTGAAATTTCTTTAGCTTAAAATCTGATTTGCATCAACAACTCCAGATGCACTGAAAAACTCAGGATAAAATGTAATATTGCTTATAACGTGGTAGTGAAAATCTTGCTACAGGAGCAATTTAATTTAAATATCAATATACACATATGTGTGTAGAGTTATTTTATCTGGATTGTTTAGCAAATAGTGATAAGAACATCACACATATTAAAATTTGCGAAATTTTTGTTTAATGTTTTTATAAATCATAAGATATCGAATTAAACATTTCAGAAAAATCTGCTAATTTAGAAAAGAGTATTTTAACTTTTACACTACAAAATATCTGTTATCAAACAAATTAAAAGTGATACACCATTAAAATTTCTTTAGTATAAAATCTAATCTGCATCAACAACTCCAGATTAAAACTTTGTTTATGACTTGGTTGTGATAATATTGTTTCTGGAGTAATTTAATTTTAATATGAATATACAAGATACGGAAATGCCATATTCGTGTGAAGTATGTCGATATTCTTATTCTCAGAAGTCTAAATTATTGATATGTATAAGAACTCACACTGGGGAAAAGTCACAATTTTGTGATGTATGTGGATATTCTTGTTCTGATGAATCAAAATAAGTGACACATACAAGAACGCACACTGGGGAAAAGCCATATTCTTGTAAAGTATGCGGATATTCTTTTTCTGTGAAATCGTTAGTGGCACATATGAGAACAAACACTGCTGAAAAGCCACATTCTTGTGAAGTGTGTGGACATTCTTGTTCTGAGAAATAAAATTTAATGATACATATGAGAACTCACACTGGGGAAAAGACACATTCTTGTGAAGTATGTGGATATTCTTGTTCTAAAATGTCAAAATTAGTGATACATATGAGAACGCACACCGGGGAAAAGCCACATTCTTGTGAAGTGTGTGGATATTCTTGTTCTCGAAAATCAAACTTAGTTATACATATGAGAACTCACACTGGCGAAAAGCCACATTCTTGTGAAGTATGTGGATATTCTTGTTCTCAAATGTCAAAATTAGTGATTCATATGAGAACTCACACTGGGGAAAAGCCACATTCTTGTAAGGTGTGTGGATATTGTTGTTCTGTTAAATCAAATTTAGTGATGCATATGAGAACACACACTGGGGAAAAACCACATTCTTGTGAAGTATGTGGATATACTTGTTATCGAAAATCACACTTAGTTTCACATATGAGAACTCACACTGGGGAAAAGCCACATTCTTGTGAGGTATGTGGATATTCTTGTTCTCAAAAATCACACTTAGTTACACATATGAGAACTCACACTGGGGAAAAGCCACATTTTTGTGAAGTATGTGGATATTCTTGTTCTCGAAAGTCAAAATTAGTAAGACACATGAGAACTCACACTGGGGAAAAGCCACATTCTTGTGAAGTATGTGGATATTCTTGTTCTGAAAAATCACACTTAGTTATACATATGAAAACTCACACTGGGGAAAAGCCACATTCTTGTGAAGTATGTGGATATTCTTGTTCTCAAAAATCAAACTTACTTATACATATGAAAACTCACACTGGGGAAAAGCCACATTCTTGTGAGGTATGTGGATATTCTTGTTCTCAAAAATCCCACTTAGTTACACATATGAGAACTCACACTGGGGAAAAGCCACATTCTTGTGAAGTATGTGGATATTCTTGTTCTGAAAAATCAAAGTTAGTTTTACATATGAGAACTCACACTGGGGAAAAGCCACATTCTTGTGAAGTATGTGGATATTCTTGTTCTCAAAAATCCCACTTAGTTACACATATGAGAACTCACTCTGGGGAAAAGACACATTCTTGTGAAGTATGTGGATATTCTTGGTCTCGAAAGTCAAAATTAGTAAGACACATGAGAACTCACACTGGGGAAAACCCACATTCTTGTAAAGTATGTGGATATTCTTGTTCTGAAAAATCAAACTTAGTTATACATATGAAAACTCACACTGGGGAAAAGCCACATTCTTGTGAGGTATGTGGATATTCTTGTTCTAAAAAATCACACTTAGTTACACATATGAGAACTCACACTGGGGAAAAGCCACATTTTTGTGAAGTATGTGGATATTCTTGTTCTGAAAAATCAAACTTAGTTTTACATATGAGAACTCACACTGGGGAAAAGCCACATTCTTGTGAAGTATGTGGATATTCTTGTTCTCAAAAATCCCACTTAGTTACACATATGAGAACTCACACTGGGGAAAAGACACATTCTTGTGAAGTATGTGGATATTCTTGTTCTCAAAAATCAAACTTAGTTATACATATGAAAACTCACACTGGGGAAAATATATCAAATGTTCTTCCGACCCAAAAATAAAAATGGGATATGAGTCGAATGGATTCACCAATCATTTTTATAACCAACGGCTGTGCTAAACAACCAATGAAAACGTCCCAACATATTTACAAAAAATTGTCGAATTTTGGATTCAATCAGTTCACCATTTACTACGTCACAGACCGCAATTAATTCTTGGCCATCATCTTGGTTACTGATCTGAACTATGCCGCCATCTTGGTTACTGACAAGAACTACGCCGCCATCTTTGTTCAACACAATATCTCAGAACTTAAGATGTTAACTACGCCACGGACTGCATTTGATTATTAGTCGCCATCTTGGTTACTGATCTGAACTACGTTGCTTTCTTTGTTCAACACAATGTCTCCAACCTTAACAGGTTATGGGCCCAGCCACCGTCTTTTCTTTGACGGATCGGAATCTAAATTCTAATTGTTGCAGGCAAATTTCTGGGATATCTAAGGCTTCGAAAACTTAATAAGTTATGGGCCCAGCATGCTTCCACGCTTTTTTTTTTACAAGGTGGTCACCACTTACCAAGGCCTGGAAGCCACTCAGGGATAAGGGTTAAGAGTTGTTCTGAAACTTAACATGGCTTACACTTCTAGAGGTTATGGACCCAATGTGTGTCTTTATTTCGATGGATCTGAATCAAAATTTGAATTGCGGCAAGTGAAATTTCTAGAATATCTACGAATTCAAAAGCTACACAAAGTACTTCAAACACAACCTGAAAACAGAAACGTCCCCGACTTCATTGAAAAGAACGCTGTCTTTGCGGAATTAATACAGTGTTTAGATGATTAAAGTCTATCACTGGTAATGAGAAAAGCCCTGGATGATGGCTGCAAAGCATTAAACATATTGAGAGAGCATTATTTATCGAAAGGAAAATGCAAACTTATTTCTTTACATATATATTTTTTTAGTTTCAAAACAGTTTCCGATAGTTCGTTTTTTTTACATAGGCATCACCACATTATCAAGGCCCAGAGGCCACTCAAGGATAAGGGTTAAAGAGTGTACAGTAGAAATTGGACAATATAGTAATCATTAGTAATGAAAATTTGGTAAATTTGATAACTTATATGGAACGGCTCGTCAAGAATTTATTTACGTTAGACTTGAACACAACCATATTGTAGTCAGCCGGAAAGCAGGAAAATGGAAGACAATTCCACAGGCGTACAGTTCTAAGAAAGAAGCTTTGTTCATGGAATCTACATTAAGGTTTAGGCACAGATAAAGAGTGGGGGGAATTATTGATAGTGTTTACAGCTTGATGAGTGTTTCTTGTGAAAGTTTGACGAGGGGGGACCATAGATTGAAGCTCAGTCGAACACTTTCATGAAAATAACGATACATCAGAGACAAACTCGCAACATCTCTTCTGTGAGATAGAGGTTGCAAGGAGGAGAAAAGGACATCTCCTATGAAGCTAGGAAGTCTATTTTGAACTCTATCAAGGCAGGACAAGTTCTTTCTAGCAGCTCCTGCCCAGATGTGGCAACAGTATTCCATCCTTGGACGTACCTGGCTCTTATATAGATAGAGAATAGCATCAGCAGTGAGATATTTACCGGATCGATAGAAAGATCTCACCATTTATCCAGCGGCCTTGGCAACAGATTTGATGTACGTGTTCCATTTAAGATCAGGAGTAATGGTCAAGCCCAGAAGCTTGTCAAAACTTGAGACCTCCTGAAGACGAGAGCCATTCATTTCAATTGATACCATATGTGGATCAGAATGTTGATGATGTAAAGAGAGAAGCTTGGTTTTAGATGCATTAAAAGTAACCAGCCACTCCTTTCCCCATTGTACTACGTGCTCAAGATCAGAGGAGAGAGAATTGGAGAGAACTTGGTCGTTTACTGTCTTAGATGTGCTACCATAAATGGTAGTGTCGTCAGCATAAATGTCTACGAATGATGTAAGGATGTGATTTGGAAGATCATTAATGTAGATCAGGAAAAGAGTTGGGCCCAGGATGGACCCCTGAGGGACACCGGCATTAATACTGTGAGCTTCTGATTTTTGCCCCTCAACTACTACTCTTATGAACCTATCAGAAAGAAATGATTTAATAATTGAGAAGACTTTTCCAGCTATACCATAGCTAGCGATCTTATGCCATACCCTATCAAAGGCTGTAGATATGTCAAGAGCAATTGACCTAGAAAGATTGCCACCGTCGAGAAATTTGCTAATCCTATGCGATATTACTGTAAGCACATCTGCTGTAGATCTAGCAGAACGGAAACCATATTGAGTGTCACTAAGAAGGTTATTTTTGTTGAGATGGTTGATTACTTCTGTATTTAACACAGATTCTAGCAACTTACTCATGACGCAGAGGAGACTTATTGACCTGTACTGAAAGGGGGATGAGCGATCACCTGAATTCTTAAATACAGGGCATACTGATGAGATTTTCCAGGGAGATGGGAAACTATTCTCCTTAAGACAACGTTTAAACAGTTTTGTAAGTAAGTTTTTTGAGTACTATAATAGGAATACCGTCAGGGCCAGTTGCTTTACTGGAATCAAGGTTTTTGATTGCTTCCACGCTTGAACCTCTATTAATCAACCACCGTATTAAATATGAGAAATCGGTGCCGTTCCCCCCCGATCTTATGAAAGGGCATGGCGAGCACTTTTTGAGATGACAAGATGCCTACTTATCGAATCGAAATTAGTGCATAGTTTATGGACATACACTTTAATGGCAGCAGCATATATCAGAAATAGATCGTTCAATAAGAGGCTAGAAAAAACGCCGTATGAAGCGTTTTGCAGTGTAACACCTAAAAAGCTAAAAAGGTACTTTCATAGGTGACGATAAAAATAGTCCGGCATACTTAATCTACTTTGCAGCTCAAAATACTATAAAAAGGTTTAGATGTGTAAAATTCAATGATGCATTAAATTTAAAAAATGGCGATCCACTGAATGAAAAACGTGAAATATTGCCTAGCATCTTAATCGATCACAATAAAAATAGTAATAACGACGACAATTACAGTACTTCTGACAAAAACAGTAATCAGACACGTCGATACCTAATAAGGGAGCGAAAAAGGGTAGACTTCTTGCAAATTGAAAAGATACAAGATTATGCCGTGGATTACTGTTATTTGTTGAACAGCATACCGGAAAGTTATAATGAGGCGATTAATTCAAAAAATCACCAAGAATGGGAACAAGCTATGGTATCCGAATTGAAAGCTTTATCTGAAAATAACACATACGAAATAGTGGCAAAACCAACAGATAAAAATATAATTTCTTCACACTGGGGTTTTTTCCAAAAAAAATCACAGCTTCTGGCAGTTAAACTTTTAAAGCAAGATTTGTGGCGAAAAGTTTCTCACAAATTCCTGGAGTGGAATATTGTGCAACATTTTCACCAACGACAAATTTAACAACAATTAGAATTTTATTACAACTTGCCACTCAATACAATTTAAAAATACATCAAATGGATGTAAAAAATGCTTATTTAAATGCTCTGATTGACTGTGAAATCTACATTTACCCTCCAGAGGGATTTAAAATGAAAAATAAAAATTGGGCGTGGAAATTAAATAAATCGTTATATGGACTAAAATTAAGTGCACACAATTGGAATTTAACACTCCATAATTATTAAATAGAACAGGAATTCAAACAATGTCCCGTAGACGTTTGCATGTATACCAAAAATGTAGGTAATAAATTGTTGATTTTGGGTTTTTGGGTTGACGATATATTACTCGCCTAAAACTGTGACAACACTAAGAGATGTTAAAAATGAATTAAATAAAAAAAATTAAAATGGCCAATCTTGGACGACTGTCATGGTTCCTCGGTATAAAATTTACCTGTGAAAATGAAACTATAACTATGACCCTATCACGATACATTGAAAAATTCTGCTGAAGTTTGTAATGAAAGATTGTAAGCCCCGTTCAATTCCCGTCGAAATGGACATAAATAAAAAAAATATATGTCCATGGTAGGAAGCCTCATCTACTTGATGACCGCAACAAGGCCTGACATATTTTACACTGTAACAAAGCTATCTATAAACTTATTGAAACCGACAATTAAAGACCTTACTCGTGAACAATGAATCCTTCGTTACCTAAAAGGAACCAAGGAACAATCTTTAAGATTTAAAAAATCTACATATCCTCTAAATTTAGAAAGCTTTTCAGATTTAGATTGGGCTAACTCTGCGGATAGAAAGAGTATAGTGGGGTATTGTTTTAGACTTTTTAAAAAAATGTTTTATTCAATTTTCACCCCAAACAAGGCACAGTGCCACTTTGAAGCAGGGGGCTATTATCAGGGACTTAATTAGCGGGGTAATTATAAAGGGAGATGAGGAGAAAAATGTTTGTTGACATTACACTTGAACTTCTGCATATCGTTGCAGTTGGGAGGGACAGAATCCCGGAAGGGAGTTCCAAAAACCCGCAGTTCTGGGGAAGAAACTATTGGAGTAAAAGGTTTTCTTGCACCTAGGGATCTCTACTGTAAAGGGATGAGACTTAGTAGCTTGTCGGGGGTAGTTACGTCGGTGAGGTACAAGTGTTTGCAGTTCGTCAGAGCATTCACCATTGAAGTATTTGTAGAAAAGGCAGAGTTATGCAACATCTCGTCGATAGGACAGAGGCTGAAGCCTAGATGACAGTTCAGGACCTATCAGGTTGGCGACTCTCTTTTGAACCCTGTCCAGGAGCGAGAGACAAGAAGCAGATGCACCAGCCCAGATATGACAACAGTACTCCATACATGGTCAAATGGTTGCCTTATAGAGGTATAGGATACTGTCAGGCGTAAGTAGTTTTCTAGCACGGTAGAGGGAGCCAACCTTCCTTGCAGCAGCCTTGACAATGCTCTCAATGTATCTATTCCAGTTCATATTCCCTGTAAACGTAAGGCTGAGGACTTTAAAAGAAGTACTTTCAGGTAATGTGTTCTTGGCCATTGCAATTGGTGGTAGAGAAGGTTTCTTGTAGTTATTGAAGGAAACAAGCTTAGTCATAGCAGCATTGAATGTGACCAACCATTTTGTCCCCATTCCACTACAGATTGGAGGTCATCCTCTAGTGTTTCTGCCATTTCCTTGGATATGTGTTCATTTGTTTTCTCCTCATATCTGTTATAGAGAGTGGTGTCATCGGCAAATATACCCATCTCCGAAACAATTTTATCAGGGAGGTCGTTTATGAATATCAGGAATAATAGAGGTCCAAGGATAGACCCCTGAGGTACTCCCGCATTTATGTCGTATTGTTTGGATGTACGACCGTCGAGGACAACTTTGATTTTTCTATTACTTAAGAAGGATTTAATTACATTATGAATTCTTCCAGTGATTCCATATGATCTAATTTTCCTTAGAAGACCATCGTGCCATACCCTGTCAAAAGCCTTAGATATATCAAGGGCCACCGCTCTACCCTCCCTTGTTTTATCCAATGAACGGTATATACGTTCAGAAACTACAGTTAAGATATCTGCTGTTGAACGGGCTTGCCTGAATCCATATTGTTTGTCAGTCAGGAGTTTAGCAGCTGTTAGGTGCTGGACTAGACTGTCAAAGACTGGACCTATGATCTCTTGGAAAACTAAAAAGCAACAAATTGTTGCCCTTTCTACTTGTGAAGCAGAATATGTGGCTCTTACACATTCCGCACAGGAGGCAATTTTTCTGAACACCCTTTTAAAATTTATTTTAAAACCAGGTAAAAAACCTATAGTAATTCATTGTGATAATCAGAGCAGCATCTTATTAGCAAATAATTCTAGGATTCATCAAAGGTCGAAGCATATTGATATCAGATATCATTTTATAAGGGATGAAATAAGAAAAAAAATCTATTACTCTTACTTATGTGACGTCTGAGAATAATTTTCACTTAACCTATAAAAAGAATAAAATTAAGACATTTTATAACCGAACTTTTAAGAATCTAATTATGAATAAATCTATTTTCAGAAACCCAAAATGAGAAGCATGAACGGTTAAAATCACACCAAAAGAAATTGTAAATTGTCCCGGGCACGACGTTAAACTGCGACCATTTCTACCTTACTAACCAAATTAACCAATTAATATGTAACAGAATGTTTCCAGTTTTTCTTACAAAAAAACACTTTTTAAAACACTTTTTAAACTTCCTATTTGTCGAATAGTTCTTTTAGTATCTCTTTATTTCGTTAGGCAAACATTTGTTAAAACAAAACAAAAATTGTATATTTGTGCATTTTTGTGCATATGTTTATATGTATTTGAAAAGTATTCTATTTGCATGTTTATATATATTTAAAAAGTGTTTATTTTTATATGTATAAAAAAAAATGTCTTCTTTTTGCACACGTTATACCGATATATTAATTATTTTTGACCAATGGGAATAAAGACAAATTCCCATAAAACCAGAAGAAAAAGAAAACAATTATTTTATTGGTTTATTTTTCTTTGTTCATTTATTTTTCTTTATTTATTTTTCTTTCCTTTTCTCAAGTGAAACCAAAATTGAATCTGAACGTATTTTTCCATTATATCAAAAAAGGGGGTGTGTAAAATGTTTTGACTTGTGATGGGGTGTATGAGACGAATGGATTCGCCAATCATTTTTATAACCAACGGCTGTGCTAAACAACCAATGAAAACGTCCCTAAATTATTATAAGAATTGTCGAATTTTGGATTCAATCAGTTCGCCGTTTATTACGTCACAGACCGCACTTAATTCTTGGTTACTGATCTGAACTACGCCACCATCTTTGTTACTGATCTGAACTACGCCGCCATCTTTGTTCAACACAATATCTCAGAACTTAAGAGGTTAACTACGCCATGGACCGCATTTGATTATTAGTCGCCATCTTGGTTACTGATCTGAACTACGCCGCTATCTTTGTTCAACACAATGTCTCAAAACGTAAAACATCACACCAAATCTTTGCACCAGCAGACGTCAACTACAAAGCTCGGTGAAAATTTCAGTGGTAACACACTGGACTCCACAATAGAAGAATTTGATAATCCAGCAACCCTAATCGTTCGAAAGAAGAGAAAGGACTATACAAAAAGGGAATTGAATACAAGACTAGAAGGATGGCAACAGCATAAGAGAGCAGGCAGGTTCATGGAAGAACTGAACCAAAACTACATTGACAAGAAAGCTTCACTGCAATGGCTTAAAAGTGGCAAGTTGCCATTTGATGATGAACGATTAATTATAGATGCACAAGACGAAGGCTTACTCACAAATGGATTTAAGAAAATGGTTGGTCTACAAAAACAGACCAATGCAGATTCTGTCACTCTGCTGTTGAAAGCCCAAGCCACCTAATGTCTGGATGCAAGGTCCTTCTAGCCGATGGTCATTACACTGCTCGCCACGACAAAGTTTGTAGATACTTACATTGGTAAATCTGTGGAGAGATGCAACTAGATAGGTCGTTGAACATCGGGGAACATGAATCACCACCGATAACATCAAATGGAAAAGTGACAGTGTTCTATGACAAAGACTTACAGGCGGGCAGATACATAAAAGACAAAGTCATCAAACCAGATATAGTAATATGAAACAAGCCCGAAAGGGCTGCACTCATTATCGACGTCACAGTTCCAAACAACTGTTGCTATAATAGAGTAGAACGGGAAAAGATAACAAAATATCAGAACCTAAAAATGATCTAAAAACAACATGGTTTCTGAAAGAAATAAACATCATATCATTTATGACAGGAGCGACTGGCCTAATAAAAAAGAACCTTCATAAATACATAGAAGAAATCCCTGGAAAAGCAAGCTATAAGGAAATACAGATAGCAGCCATAAAGAGGTGTCGGATATAAATTAAAACTATAACAGAATCAAGTGTTATCCACAGAAAGGAGCCCCTTTATCTCTTCAAACTAACAAACGTAAAATAAAAAAAAAGAGAAAAGCCACATTCTTGTGATGTATGTGGATATTCTTGTTCTGATAAATCAAATTTCGTGAGACATGAGAACTCACACTGGGAAAAAAACTGGGAGAGAACTTGAATGTCTACTAGACACTGTCACCGAGTGTCTAAGATCTCTCTGTACAGGGTTTTTCAGAACAACCTGACATGAGGATACTTTTTCCATAGACGTAAACCTGACCACATATTCAAAATCACACAATATTCGCTGCCCAAATAAGATCTCACTATGGCTAACCCACATTAGCTTTTACGAGGAACAGCAATAGCACGAAGCTTGATACTCTACGAGACTTGTACTGGAATCCAGTAATACATAAAGACTAAAATAAAATATATACTACAACGTATGAAATAGGTTAATGTGGAGAGAAAAAAATTATGTTCTCAATTTCGTTACTAACTCAGTGTTTGAGAGATAAAGAACTTAAATTGAACATTCGAATATCTATGTATCTCATATAGACTTCAAGTGTTAGCCCCAGGTTGTGGGCCCCTTGACTTCTGAGAACTTCGACTGAAGTAAAATAAAACACAAAAATGAGAAAAAGACACATTCTTATAAAGTGTGTGGATATTCTTTTTCTACAAAAATGAAAGTTAGTGATACATATGAAAACTCACACTGGGGAAACGCCACATTCTTGTAAAGTGCGTAGATACTCATGTTTCAAAAATCAGACTTTGTTATACAGAAAAGATCTCACACTGGAGAAAAGCCGCATTCTTGTAAAGTGTCGATATTCATGCATAACAATCAGCATTAGTTACACATGAGTGTAACCGTAATGAATTATTATTTATTACTAACCAAAACGTTTATTACTAATCGTTTACTCTAATTACATTTATGTTTCTGTTACGTTTATTATCAACGTTCTTACGTATCTTATGTGCAGTTCACTGTTATATGTGTGGGTGTTCTTACGTAGTTTACTTTCATAACGAGCATTATCTTTCAATAGAACGTACCTCCTCCCAACGGGAGCACGCAGCAAAGTACACTAAAGTAAAATTTAAAAAAAACAAACAGAAAAACACCACCCGATAAAAGGAAAAGTGGACCGCGACAATTCTCCCCGTCTTTCTCTCTTTTAAAAATCCATGAAATGCATAACTACGAAGAATCTCTTAAAAAACAATTAATACTTTCAAAACAAAGAAAAAAATGTCAGTGCCATGCGTTACCGCCTTCGAGTGGTCAACAAAAGTCATCAGTTCGGCTACAAAAATCAATATTTTCCGCCAACAGTTACTTAATAACCATTTAAAGTCAATGTGAAATCAACAACAATAACACAAAAAATAAAAGAAAACACATTCGTTTTTCCGCTTTTCTCCCGATGTAAGCATGTGGATTTTTTATTTCTTACTTTCTCTTCTTTTTTTTCATCTCCCACAAAAAACACACGATTTGTATTTTTTTTCTTATCAATTACGTTGTTTAGCTTTTTTTTTCTTTAAAGACACATTGATTTTTTGTCTTATCAATTACGACGTCTAGCTTTTTTCTTTTCTTTAAAGACGCATTGATTTTTTGTCTTATCAATTACGTTGTCTAGCTTTTTTCTTTTCTTTAAAGACCCATTGATTTTTTGTCTTATCAATTACGTTGTCTAGCTTTTTCTTTTCTTTAAAGACCCATTGATTTTTTGTCTTATCAATTACGTTGTCTAGCTTTTTCTTTTCTTTAAAGACCCATTGATTTTTTGTCTTATCAATTACGACGTCTAGCTTTTTTCTTTTCTTTAAAGACCCATTGATTTTTTGTCTTATCAATTACGTTGTCTATCTTTGTCTTTTCTTTAAAGACCCATTGATTTTTTGTCTTATCAATTACGTTGTCTTGCTTTTTCTTTTCTTTAAAGACCCATTGATTTTTTGTCTTATCAATTACGTTGTCTATCTTTGTCTTTTCTTTAAAGACCCATTGATTTTTTGTCTTATCAATTACGTTGTCTAGCTTTTTCTTTTCTTTAAAGACCCATTGATTTTTTGTCTTATCAATTACGTTGTCTATCTTTTTCTTTTCTTTAAAGACACATTTACGTCGTGATTTTTTTGTCTTATCAATTACGTTGTCTATCTTTTTCTTTTCTTTAAAGACCCATTGATTTTTTGTCTTATCAATTACGACGTCTAGCTTTTTTCTTTTCTTTAAAGACCCATTGATTTTTTGTCTTATCAATTACGTTGTCTAGCTTTTTCTTTTCTTTAAAGACCCATTGATTTTTTGTCTTATCAATTACGTTGTCTTGCTTTTTCTTTTCTTTAAAGACCCATTGATTTTTTGTCTTATCAATTACGTTGTCTAGCTTTTTCTTTTCTTTAAAGACCCATTGATTTTTTGTCTTATCAATTACGACGTCTAGCTTTTTTCTTTTCTTTAAAGACCCATTGATTTTTTGTCTTATCAATTACGTTGTCTAGCTTTTTCTTTTCTTTAAAGACCCATTGATTTTTTGTCTTATCAATTACGTTGTCTAGCTTTTTCTTTTCTTTAAAGACCCATTGATTTTTTGTCTTATCAATTACGTTGTCTATCTTTTTCTTTTCTTTAAAGACACATTGATTTTTTGTCTTATCAATTACGTTGTCTATCTTTTTCTTTTCTTTAAAGACCCATTGATTTTTTGTCTTATCAATTACGTTGTCTATCTTTGTCTTTTCTTTAAAGACCCATTGATTTTTTGTCTTATCAATTACGTTGTCTTGCTTTTTCTTTTCTTTAAAGACCCATTGATTTTTTGTCTTATCAATTACGTTGTCTAGCTTTTTCTTTTCTTTAAAGACACATTAATTTTTTGTCTTATCAATTACGACGTCTAGCTTTTTTCTTTTCTTTAAAGACACATTAATTTTTTGTCTTATCAATTACGACGTCTAGCTTTTTTCTTTTCTTTAAAGACCCATTGATTTTTTGTCTTATCAATTACGTTGTCTATCTTTGTCTTTTCTTTAAAGACCCATTGATTTTTTGTCTTATCAATTACGTTGTCTTGCTTTTTCTTTTCTTTAAAGACCCATTGATTTTTTGTCTTATCAATTACGTTGTCTAGCTTTTTCTTTTCTTTAAAGACACATTAATTTTTTGTCTTATCAATTACGACGTCTAGCTTTTTTCTTTTCTTTAAAGACACATTAATTTTTTGTCTTATCAATTACGACGTCTAGCTTTTTTCTTTTCTTTAAAGACACATTGATTTTTTGTCTTATCAATTACGTTGTCTAGCTTTTTCTTTTCTTTACAGACCCATTGATTTTTTTGTCTTATCAATTACGACGTCTAGCTTTTTGCTTTTCTTTAAAGACACATTTACGTCGTGATATTTTTTTGTCCTATCAATTACGTTGTCTAGCTTTTTCTTTTTTTTTCTTTAAAGACCCATTTACGTAGTGATTTTCCGTCAACATAACAAGGTTAAGTCTCGCATCGATGATGCTACCTGCTCAAAAATCGACATCAATGTTACCGGCATGAAATGGTGTATTATTATTATTATTATTATTATTATTATTATTATTATTATTATTATTATTATTTTATTACTTATTATTATTACTAATCGTTTACTCTTATGTTTTTCTTACGTTTATTGATGTGTGTTTATCAACGTTCTTACATTTAAGTGCGTGTGTTCTTAAATATGTTACACGCAGTCCACTGTTATGTGTGTGTGTGTGTGTGTGTGTGTGTGTGTGCTTATTCTTCTACAGTTCTTTGCCTTGAAAGTTTCCAGGTTGTGTATGTGCAACAATATAATGCGAACATACCTGAATGTCTTCCATCTTGCTGGGGATGGTGCTGCAGACAGATTCAGCAATGAACAACGAGATGGACTGAAGCTTCAATCTTTTTATTCAAGGCAAGCCTAACATCACGGACCCTGGTTGTCAGGAGAGACCCGAAATCTCCCGTCTACATTCCTCTGCTGCTAAGAACAACTCCACCCGTGCGGTCGTCAACCGGAAGCCTACAACCTCAATTCCTGTATCACCCCTTAATTTCCGGTACATTCTATCTAGGTCGTTCAAGGTGACTTTGCTTGATGCCTGTAAAGCTTTACCTTTCTGACCCTGCTAAATCATTGATGAAAAATCAAAATATTCTTATATAACTTTCTAGTTCTAAAAACTACCTATATAGCAATTGAACTGGGATTTCCAATGCTACATCTCTTCCCCCATCATCTTATCAAAATGTATGGCCTGAACATACATTTTCAACCATCCCCATTTCATTCTAAGGGGAACACCTATATCCATCCGGATAGCAAAGAAGGCTGTCACCATAATCCTCAAATTCTCACAGCCCATGACCGGTTCATTACATGTCAACGCTCTCCATCCTCTTGTCATTTCACCAATTTCAACGGTAACACACGACTCTACCGTTTTCCGCCTCAGCTCCATGGAGGAAACACACATCTCCATGTCTGGGAATTGCAAACCGGTTTTATTAAGCCATGGCACGCGGGAACAAGGACGTTTCCACATAAGCATCACTTGTTTAAGCTGGCCCATACTAGATACCAGAGAAACGTCCCAAGAAAAAACCCACCTAAACTCAGGAATCCTCCTGTACTTCCTATTTCACCGTCCATAACGATTCATAACCAAAATAAATACTCTTCACAGACAAGCCTTTCTTCCGGATTGCACACAAACTTCATTACTCAGGCCCCAACCTGTCTGTCGTACTCTTCACTGACACACCAATTATACAGGGGACTAACAGAAACCCCCTCCCTATTGCTTCACTGAGATCAGTTTCTAGTTCTGAAATACCGTCTATAATTCAGAATCATTCGAATCTCCCAGGCTTGTCACGTTTCAAGCGTTCAACAATTCATAGAGGCAAGATCGACCACACCCTAACTTAACTAGCGGCTCAGAGACAGAGGTTTCTATCTAGCGGATTTTCTATCGTGTGATATCTCCATTCCATTGCCAACCGCTTCAGCCAACCAAATCTTGGAAATCCCCCTTTCGCACATCTTAAATTCCTTAATAAAGTATCTCAATCTATCTCTCCCACCATGTGAGGCAACTCAACCGGGCAATGCCACTCAGGTCGTACTCAATAATATTTACAACATATAACATTTAACATAAAATGTACATACATATGTACAATTCACAGCCTGTCATTGTTTCGGTCTTAAATTCGCATAAAACCCCCAAATTATCGAATTTTACCTAATTCACTTACCTTTGTAACCTCCACATAAAATAGTCTGTTTTTTTTCTCTTCCCGGTAATCGCCTAAAAAATGTTTAAATTATACTTCCATAATTATTAACTAACAAAATTTTATGTTTACCCCGAAATAACCAAGGATCCGACCCCCGCTAGTGCATTACAGACAATCTCAATACAAAAGTGTGTAAAAAACATATATACAATTTTTTCTTTTTTTCCATACAAAAAAGCATTCAATCAGAATGCCGCCCGGGCAGAAAACAATAATACAGACAAAAATTATCAATACATCATTTAAATATTTTTTCAACATGACCACCTTACGGCAAGTCAGCCCTTTCTTTTTCTCGAAGCCTCACTTTACCCCTGCCTGTAAAACCTGTAGAAGACACAAATAGACCCCTTTTCTTTTCGCGCATTCGCTTCCTCTGAGTGAGTGATGCGGCCTTAAACTGTCCAATCTGAGGACTTGCACATGAATACGAATTAACCCCTAGGGACCAGACAGCTTCCGGTCACAGAAGAAAACTCTCGCTCTTACGATACCAGCCTTCGACGGTGCTAGACGTCTGTTCGCTTCGCTGCCCCTACTAAAGGTATTGACGACAGCCACTGGCTGTAACTACCTCGTAAGGCAGTGGATACCCGACTCTACTTTCTTCCTTCCTTTCTTTCTAAAGTACGTTTTGCGAATAAACCTTTCCCTTGTTAAGTTGAAGAAGTTGTTTGTCATTTGTTCATAGAATTGTGTTATTTTATTTTATTAGGGAAATTCCTTTTTTTATTAGGGAAATTGACCTTAAACTGTATGCCAGCTCTGACACTGATCTGCACCACCTTCTGCAGGTAGTACACACATTCTTCAGTGACATCGGAATGAAATTTGGCCTGGATAAATGTGCCAAATGTACACTCAGAGCTGGGATGAAGACCCACACAGAAAATATGCAGCTTAATGAAAACATCGACATCAGGGATCTAGAAGAGCATGAGCCTTATAAGTACCTTGGCATTGAGGAAAACGAGAACATACAACATGCGAAGATGAGGGAGAAGATTAGTAAAGAATATCTACGTGGTGTGAGGACACGATGCAAAATACAGCTCACCAATAAAAATAAAATTACTGTCATCAACCAGCTTGCTATGCCAGTCATAACATACAGCTTTGGTATCATTGACTGGCCACAAAAATACATCAACCGGCTAGATGTAAAGACACAGAAGCTACTAATGCTTCATTGCTGTATTTGCCCAGGGCAGAAGGAGGTCTGGGACTCTCCGCGATCAATCATCAATATAGGACAACTATTGTGATCACTGGTCAGTATCTGAGAAGCTCCAAGAATCACACCATCTCAATAGTATACGAACATCAAGAGACAAGAGCCAGCAGAATAACAGCAGTCACCAAGCTGGCCAAACATTTTGGTCAGGGCTTTCTCTCAGATGCGGACGAAACACCAAACAAGTGGAAAAATTCATCAACACAAGATTCCGATTCATTCTCTCCCCGATAATTTTTAACATTTCCTTCTATATACTCTTCTATGTCTTCAAAAGGTAAGACAATGAAATGTACTATTTATCAAAAGCAGTATCGGTTTCTTCAACGTTGCCCACATCGGAACTAAGATCACAATCTGGAAGATTCTCATATTTGAGATGTTCTTGTTGATGATGTAGAATGGCGACACAACCTGGCGAAAAGAGTCTAAAACAACAAAATGCTGACGACTATATACAGATGAATGTGTACTGGGTCCGCATGCTCAGCACGTTGCTCTCTGGCAGTGATTTTTTTTTTTATATCACCAATACAACAGACTCAACCTTTGAAGGTTTTAAATATTTTCTGAATTTGTAAATTTGATTTCTTTTATAATTGCGTCAGTTTATTTCATCTGCAGAAAACTGTTCTTTCATTCATGCAAGATTGAAAGTTACGGATAAATACGACAATGAAATATTAAAATATGATTCAAACCAATGTGCGTATTAGTATCATACTTTTTCTGACAATGTATTTCATTTGCATAAATTTAATTCATACTTTTTTTACATAAATGTATTTAATTCATACTGAAAAAGAAGACCAGGGAATATTAAAATCTGCATTAAAATTAATTCAGTTGGAACATTTTATCATCTCCCTAAAAGAAAATAACATAAATGTCTTTACAGGATTTAACTTTTCCACAAACAATTTGTGTCGTTACAACTACTCAATATAAAGAGCAAAATATGAGAAAATATTGGCGTAAAGCAGAATAAAAATAAATTTTATAATGAAATAAATGTCTTTTAATTTCAGGTTTTTGCGTCTAATACCAATATCACTATTTAAATCGGAGCAATAGGCACCTCCAAAATTCACCAGGGAATTACCCACTATATGGAACATGGCGTAACTTTATTAGAAATTAATATTATCAATATAACTTTTGTACCATTTAAAAAAAGAAGGGAAAATAAATAAGTAATATTTTTTTTAATTTTTCTTCGTACGAAAATAATGAAATTGCGAGACTAAAATAATATTTACATCAGTGACGGATCGTGTTAAGATTAGTGTTAAGATTAGTGTTAAGATTAGTGTTAAGATTAGTGGCGGTGCTGTTTTAAAGAAAATACCTATTGTTTAATATTGTGTAAACATAAAACAAACATAAAAACTATAATTTATGCACACGTATAAATTTACAATAACTTAAAGGAATCCTAAATAAATGTAAATATTTTAAATATTTTACTTATTGCATTCATTGGAAAGTAAACTTCAATTTCCTTGTTTTAATTTGTGAGAAAAGATTGATAATTTTCTCCTCAAATTCTGAATGACTGCTGAAGAACTTTTTTATCAATTGAAAGCACTGCACGTTCATTTAGTCTTTGGCAACCCATGGTGTTCCTTAGAACATTTTTTATTCTTTTCAGAGTTGAAAAATAACGTTCTACCTCTGTAGTCATGGGAATTGTCAAGATAATTTTTATGAGTTTTGTAATTTCACTAAGAACATCGTTTAAATTGTTTTCCAAACTAAATTTCAGGAGATCAATTACTTTGCAATATTCATGGATATCTGACCTACTATAAAATATTTCTAGCTCAGTTTCAAACTTTCCTTTGTCAATCATGGGATATGCTTCAGTTGTCAAGGATATATCTTCTGTAGGTAGTTTTTTTCTTAAAACTAGCAAAGCTTATCTAAAACCAACACAAAGTCAAGTATCTCGATTCCTTTGTGTTCTTGAACCAAAGGAAATGGTTGATTGTTGAATTGCGCCCCCGTTGTATCAAAGTACCTGTAGAATGTCTTCTTGGTTCCTCCTCTTCTCTTCTCTCTCCAATAATCGAGCACAGCATATAATAACAAAACTCTAAAGCACGTCTGACAGCACTGACTTCTACCAACAGTCCCCCCTCCTCTTAACAACACAGGCTTTTTATATCGCAAAATCGTTCACCTCTATTTGCATATTCTTCTAACTCACGTGATCACTACTCTATAAATAAGAGTCTTGACCGTTTCTTTTCTTTCTTTTTATTTATTTTCAGTGTCCGACCCGCACGTGGTCTATCCAGGTAAGTCACGCATTTCTCCACACTCCCCCCTGATCTCATGATCACAAACAGGACATTCGGGCAATCGTCGTTGGCGGGTACTCCTTCAAAGAATCGGGGGCAGCACTTCCTCATTGCTGTTTTCTTCATTACCACCATCATTACTACCAGTCTGTTCCATTATCCCGTCTCGTGGTTCCATAGGCGGTGTCTCACAATCAGGGCAGGGGGGCAGTATCCGTCTTTGTCGGGTACTTCTCCGAAGAATCGGAGGCGTCATCTCCTCGGTGTGCTCCATCATCCCTTCTCGCGGGGTTTCGCAATCACGGGGGTGGGCAGCATTCGTCTCTGTCGAGTATTTCGATGAGGCATTACTTCCTTGTCCATCGCTCTCATCACTATTGTTATCGGTATGTCCCATCATTCCCTCGTCTGGTTCTGTTGGTGGTGTTTCTATGCTCACCAGAAGGGGCAGTAAGTGATCAGGATCACCTCTGAACGGTGTGTGATCCTCCTCATCATCCTCAGAATCAGAAGACGTATAACAAGGGCGGATATCTTTTACGTGACGTGGTATGCCACCAATCAACATTGTCTGAGGACTTATGATTTCGTCTATTTTTCCCCGGAAAAATTTCGTAGTGCACCCAGCATTCGGGGGTTTTATCCAAACAAGGTCTCCCACCTGATATGGTGTATTGACAACACTCACCACTGATGGTATGACATCAACTCCTTTCACACGCTGTTCATATTGGTAAATCCCATTGGCTGGTGCAGTTGCTGGTGTTGCATTGTCCTTGGGTGTTATATTATACCAGTACACAGCTTCTGGAATAGAGCACTGCGTCCTGGCTGCAATTCTTTTGATGGTGCGGTGACACCGTTCTGCTATACCATTACCCTCGGGATAATATGCACACCGATAATGCATTTTAATCCCCCATTCGTGCACGAATTTCTGAAATTCTTGACATCGAAATGTGGTGGCATTATCAGTCAGAATTTCAATCGGGGCACCACGTTAAAAAAAGACGGCTCTCAACTGTCGTATAATGCTGGCTGCATCCTGTCGTGTCAACAGGCGCCATATTGTGAAACGCGTCGGGCCACAATCCGTCATGGTCAAAAAATGTTTGTCCCCATAATGTGTTATGTCCATCCCTACTCGCTGCCAGTTGCCCTCCACCTCGAGCTTCCCTTTTTGCCATTGGGATGGTGCCGGATCAATTCTCTGACACTCTTCACACGAACGTATGGCTGCGTTCACTGATGCTTTTGTAGTTGCAGGGCATACTCTTCGGACAAAATATGCAGTCTTCTGAATTCCAGGATGTCCACTCTGCTGGTGTATCATACGGATCTGGTCAGGTGTTAATTGATCCGTTACAGTCGTTGTTTGTTGTTGAAGATCGGATCCCTGCCTCATTGCATCGATCCACCTCTTTGGTACTCAAGTCAAGCTATCAGCCAAATTCTGCATCGACGAGACTAACGTAATGTCTACCTGCAAGCTGTATTCGTTAACTAGACGCTTAATTATTGCTAGTCACCTTCGTACTAGCATTTCACTTGCAGCTCTAGTCTTAACTCGAGCCTTTCCAGTCAAGGTGTCGGTTAACCAATGGTAAACACACAATGAGTCAGTGTGGAGATGCACAACATTAGTCTGCCATTGCAATGCGAGATTAAGACCTTTTAACGTGGCATCAAGTTCTGCCAAATTTATATGTTGGGCATCATTTTTCGGACGAAGCCAGCATGCATCTTCCACAACAACACCTAGTTGCTCCAACACGACACCTGTAGCCAACGAACTTGCGTCAACCCATGCATTTAGTTCGTTTCCAGATACTTGCAACTCACCCCGGGCAGGGTCATTCCTATGCACTCTGGACAACATTTCAGCCATCATTTGTTGGAGAGAATCATCATCCACACCATCGTCCCATCCTTTTGTTACTGTAGTCACTCGTCTTTTCACCACTCCTCTTGCCGATCAGAGCCATCCACAGACAGGTAGATGTCCTACCAATTTACCACAGATGGAAAATACAGTACGTCTTGTTAATAGATTGGGTAACTTTGGAAGTGGGCTCCCTCGCTTCCATCGCAACGTATTGCCCTCCTCCCAGACCTCTAGGCCTTGCACGGGCACTCCATCCTTTAGGCGCTTAGGGTCTTTGCTTATTAACACAAACGCTTTTAGTTTTATTCGAACTGCATCCGCAGACATTATGTCCTCATTAACATAGATGACATCTATGTAGGCTGAAGCAGCTTTTGCTGTGGTCTCATCCTGCATCAAAACAGTTTTAATAATGGTTGTCATAATCAAGGGTGCTATGTTTAGGCCAAAACCCAAACGTGTCAAACAATATAGTTTTCCCTTGAGTAGTACTGTCTGAAAAGGCCATAATGACTCATGGACACGTATCTGCAGGTAGGCCCTCTTTAGATCCAGAAGTGCTACATTGCTCCCTTTTTGACGCCACTCTCTCAGTTTAGTAGCGCACACATCTGCGTTTCCGGTAAACGCATCAACATGCCGATTCAACTCTCGGTAATCAATTACGGGACGAATTCTTTCTTTGGTAGGTTGTTCAACAGCCATGAGCGGAATTAATCCCTTGGGTGGTCCCAGAGTTCCTGTGGGTATGGTATTAACCAACCGTTGTCAATCCACATCTGAAGTTCTTCTTCATATGCGGCCCTATTCTTGGTAGAAACTGCATACTCTGGAATCGTGTTGCACAGCCGATCTGGTTCCTGGCCCATGGCCCATTTCCACTTTGCAGTCCATACCCTTTCGTTGTCATCAAATGTAGCACAGAAGTCCTTTTCTTCAATCGACATGGCTGCACAGACGTCTTTCCCTTCTCCCAGCCTGATACCTCTAGCTGTTGTGATTTTAACGCCTCCTAGTGCTTGTATTACATCAATTCCAAGCAACATGCGGTAGCCAAGGGGGTTCTCCTGCATCACCAGAACGTCAACTTTAGCTGTGTCACCCTTCTCAGTACAGATTGTGACTGTCCCTTCACCACAACATACTCGTGATAAGCCATTGATGGTCATAACGCCGACTGGGTTCCTCCGCCACCCCGGACAGCAATGGGCACTAACTATAGACCGGGAACACCCCGTGTCTATAAGTGCTGAACACTGCACATCATCAAGTTTAACGCTAATGACAGGCAATCCTGTGTTTATTGGTTGGCAGGGGCAAGGGTTGCGATAGTACCTTGCCCCCAACTTCGTTTCCCGAACAGTTGCGAGATATGTGCCCAAACTTATTGCAGCGATAGCATTGCACTGGTCTCTTTGATTGTGGATATACACCTCTCCTATCACTCCGGCACTCTTTAGCAAAATGATTGGCCTCCCCACATTTATAGCACACTGGGGTGGCATGCTTATTACTATCTGGGAGAGAGTCCACATTGCCTCCATGTCGAAAACGAGCTGCTGCTGCAATTGGTTCCTGTTCCTTACAGATGTTTCGAGCTCGGGCCAATAACTCATCAGTTGACAATTCATCGATTCTTGATGATGCCCGCAACAGTTTACTGACCTCCTCGGGTAGACCTACCAAAAAATTACAGCTTAATATTTTATCGTTGACCCCACCAAATGATACAGATAATTTTCGCAGGTCGGCTAGGTACACGTCGACTGTTTCCTTGGGTTGAAGTCTCCGGCTCGTGAACTGTTGCCACGCGACAAATAGATCTGTACCAAACGCTGTATACAGGCTCTGCTTGATTTCATCCCAGTCTGGTTCATCCCCGAGTTGTTGGTAGACTGCATAGGCCCCTCCGGTTAGCCTCAAAGGGATAACTGTGGCTGGTTCTTTAATTTTGCACAGTTTACAGATTTTCTCTGCCATCTCAATCCATTCGACGACAGCCGGTCCAGTGGTAGATCCGTCGAACTCAGGTATTAAGCGAATGTCGAATCTGTCCATTTTTAGTCACCGCACACCAAGCGCCGAAATAGCTTAAAACCAACACAAAGTCAAGTATCTCGATTCCTTTGTGTTCTTAAACCAAAGGAAATGGTTGATTGTTGAATTGCGCCCCCGTTGTATCAAAGTACCTGCAGAATGTCTTCTTAGTTCCCCCTCTTCTCTCTCCAATAATCGAGCACAGCATATAATAACAAAACTCTAAAGCACGTCTGACAGCACTGACTTCTGCCAACAGTCCCCCCTCCTCTTAACAACACAGGCTTTTTATATCGCAAAATCGTTCACCTCTATTTGCATATTCTTCTAACTCACGTGATCACTACTCTATAAATAAGAGTCTTGACCGTTTCTTTTCTTTCTTTTTATTTATTTTCGGTGTCCGACCCGCACGTGGTCTATCCAGGTAAGCCACGCATTTCTCCACATTATCTTGTAAAACAAGTAGGAAGTATTAAATGTTTAGTTGAAGAATATCTGTCGGTTATGTCAACAGATATATAGTCATACAGTTCTTTATCTTCGACCTTGTGTGTTTGTGAAGGATTTTCGCAGTATTTGGTGTTTCTTATCTCTAAAATAACAGTTTTGAAATTTGTTATGTATTCATTGACTTTATATATGCTAATTTCCCGAGAAATAATTTCAACATGAGACATAATTTTATGAAATAGCTCAAACCAAAATATGACATTTTCATCGTTCAAATATTTCAGAAATTCTGTCGCTTCTGCAACGGTCTAATCTACATATGATGTTGACTGAATTTCAATGACATTTTTTATGCTTGAACATTTTCATAAACTCTATGTATGTTAAAGTTCCACCTTGTGGCGGATACACGTAGAATGCTTACATCAAGATGCTTCTTGAAACATGGACAGACGCTGTGATGATCTAGAAAAGAAAGTCGGAATAGCCAAAATGTTAAAGATAAATATTCTAGCATTTCGTGTAATGCTTGCTGCATTTCTCATTATTAAATTAAGTTGATGCGCATAACTGTGAGTGAAATGCGCATTACTATAATCTGCTTTTATTTTTACCTGAGCACCAGCTTTTTTGCCTTTCATGACATTTGCATCATCAAATGTGTGTATCAGTTTCTGGCGATTCCATTGAGGAATTATATCTAATTGCTGTAGAATACATTTTGATATCCCATCAGCGGTTTGGTTTTCTGGAATAAAGAATCCCCAAATGCGTTCAAGTATTTTTTCATCCAAGACGTACCGTAAAACAATGATGTTCAGACATATCTGTTGTATCATCAGCCATGACAGCTACAAAGGAAGTTTTGCTAATTTCTGCCCTTATTTCATCACGGTATATTTGTAAAAAAAACAGTCAAATATGTCATTCTGAATATTCTTGGAAACACCTTTGAAGATATTACTGGTTTCTAAGTGATTCTTTAAATCTGGATCTAATTAAGATGCAAAATTTAAAAATCCTATAAATACACTTGGATTTACTGAATCATCTTTTTCATCATGTCCTCGTAAGGGAGTTTCAAAGTTCCCAGAAAAGAAAATACAATCTATTATTTTAGATAAAATTTCACGGTTCTTCTTAACATTCGTGTTTTGATGATTGATTGAAAGTCTGCAGGCCTCACTAAGTTTTTCTTTAATATTTACGGTCCCCAAGATCGATAGGGAAACTACATTATCAACGTGCTTCTCATGCTTTTCAGTTCTATCTTTCATTTTGCTAATAGTTTTGAAACTATCTTTTGTCCATGTTACATCACCCCCTAACAACAAACAAGGAAAGCAGAACAATGCCTTTTTTAGTTCACAACCGCAAAGCCAACTTTTCCGGTGGTACCATTAAAGCTACGAATATACACTTTTTTGTTGCTAATGCCTGGCTGAGATATTTGAATATCAGGTGTTGAACGGCTTCTTTTCTTAATTTCAACTTTATCATGGAGAGACAGCTGTGAAAACTCAATCCGTTGAAGTTCATTTACCGTCGCAGAAGTTATTTCTTGGGGATGCAAGAAGACCATGGTTAAATTCTTTTTATATCAATTGTATTGGGAAAGGTAAGTACTAGGTAGTCTATTAGTATAATATCAATTAGGGTAGAAGGAATACAATGTTTACGTGATCCTCTTGCGATTCAACTAAACCAGAAGTTCTAACTGAGTTTAATCATACTTTATATCTTTTAGGTCACAGATTTTTATTAACGAAAGAGTTTTACTATTTAACAACGGTTTTATTTATAAAAAGCTTGGTGTTAATTAAAAATAGGCGTATAACAAAATAAGCTTGTCATTAAACTGTTTTTTTTAAATACAAATATTTTTAACTTTGCCATCATAAGCCGTCGACAAAGGGGTAATACGCAAAAACATTTTAATTAAAAAACACTATTTTAAATTGTATACACTTTACAGAGTAATAAAAAAATATACAAAAATATTTCTTTTAAACTTTACAGATTAAATAAAATTTTACGGGCTTTTTCCGCAGGCAAACAAACGAAAAACATTTTTTAAATACATTTTATTTACAATTTTTTAATAATTTATTTTTTCATAAAAACAAAATCTTTGAAATTTACTTTCCTGCAAACGATGGTAAAGTTAGGAGTTTACCATTTAAAAATGGTTTTATTGGATAACAGTTTTATTTAAAATTTAAAAATGTGTTTATAACAAAACTTTGTAAATAAAATATAGAATAAAAGTTTACATATTTGTACTATGAGCAAACCAAAAAAAAAAAAATAAAGATACATAATTTTATTTACAAATCTTTTTACAACTTTTTATATGAAAATAAAAACAAACTTTGCTATTTACATTACTCGTCTTGTTATTGCACATTTTAATTAAAAAACTTTGTTCAAAGTGTAAAACTTCTTGCTTTGTCCTCGTGGGAGGTAAATAAATGCTAAAGCTTATATATATATATATATATATATATATATATATATATATATATATATATAATGTGTGTATATATGTGTGTGTATATATATGTGTGTATATATGCGTGTATATATATGTGCATATATATGTGTGTATATATATCGTGTGTGTATATATATATACGTGTATATATATGCGTATGTATATATATATATATATATATATATATATATGTGTGTGTGTGTATATATGTGTGTGTTTATATATGTGTATATATATGTCTGTGTGTATAGATATGTGTATAGATATATGTGTGTGTATATATGTGTATATATATATGTGTGTGGGTGTGTATATATATATACGTGTATATATATATATATATATATATATATATATATATATATATATATATATATATATGTGTGTGTGAGTGTATATGTATATGTATATATATACGTATATATTTATATATATATATATATATATATATATATATATATATTAAGTAATGTGATTGATAATTTAAAATTTTAAAATCAAATTATAATTAAATTAAAAATCCGTTTCATAAGAAGGAACAACAACAAAATCAATTATTTGTACGATCGTTTCGGAAAACAATGCTTTTTATTGTGGTAGACATCAAGTTACGTAAAATATTTATTACATATAGTTTTTTAATAAGCAAGGTCTCCTCGTCAGCAAATTTTGAAGGGTTTTTATTAAATTTAAAAGACACCATAAATAAACCTAGCATTAAAAGTAAGGCAGATGTATCTGTAAAAAATTGAAATAAAAGGTCTGGATTTAAAATTGATAAGAAAATTAATATGGGTTAGAGATAGAAAAGAAATAGAGTAAAATATAAAAAAAAATTGTTGTTGTTGTTTCCAGTTTTAAAAAATGCATCCAATAACTTTTAAAATAATCTTAAACATTAAAATAAGTTGTTTTTTTTTTTATTATTGCAATCCAATAAAACTATGGATTCTGCTTTTAACAAACGTGAATAATAAAAAAATATGAATCTCCAATTAATAAAAATCTCATAAGAGCATATTATTCAATCTGACATTAAGATTTTTTTTAATCAGAAATTTGTTTATTTTTAGTAAAACTTATGTGATTTCTTAGAAAATAATAATGTTTACCATAAACACAATAATTTAATTCAAATATGGTTGAATTGGGAGACAACTTAGCACAAAAACTGCTATTGCAGTTTTTGATTGTTTTGATTTATTTAAAAAAAAAATTCTGAATACATTTATTTTCGTTTGATTATTAATATGTTATCCAATACTTTATATTTAACAATGTAATCAAAATGTAATCCGCAAAGAATTTTTTTAAAAAATATAATTATTATTAAAGATTTTAAGTTGCAGGTATTCCGGCATAAAGCTCGAGACAATAGTCTCTAACCCCCTTTCACAACAAAAGGAACTAATTTCCATATACACCGCTTTTGGTTACTATGGGAACAGTTAATTTTTGTGATGATTCGATTTTTAATAATAATGATGAATGATAATAATAATGATTCGATTTTTAATAATAAACAATATACAGGACATTTTAAAAGTAAAACAATATTTGTTTAATAGTAATTATTAAAGAAAAAGTTAAAATTTGACTTTTTTGGCCTTTTTTTATCTAAAAAATGTGGTTTTGTCTTTGAATTTGGCCTTTTTTGCTGAAAGATTTGGCTTCAAACATTTATTGTAGCCTACAATATACAGGATTTTTTATTTATTAATTTTTGTGATTCGAGGAATAAACCAATAAAATCTATTTTGTTTTTTTATTATTGTTGATTTTTTTTTTATTATTGTCGATTTTTCGATTTTTTTTTATTATTATTGTTGATTTTTTTTTTAATTATTATTTGATCTGAAAACCCGCACAAATTATTAGTACTGCCGCTAATTAATCGAAAAATCGTACGCGTTCTGCTGCAGTGCTGCACTTATGGAGAAAATTGTTGATGATGTTATACCTGCAGCAGCTGACCTGTGTTTTTTGGAGTATTCTCAGTATTCATATTAAGCAATGTAATTCTTTGTTATCGGTGGTGGTGGTGGCCATTTCTATACATGCAAGCAAGCGCATTTAAATTTGTCACAAAAAAAGTAGTTTTTGGGATATTAATCAGTGTAGTTTATTATTAAAAATAAATATTAATATTTAAAATAAAATAAAATGTGTTTATTATTAAAAATAAATATTAATATTTAAAATAATAAAATGTGTTTATTATTAAAAATCGAATCATCACAAAAATTAGCTGTTCCCATAGTAACCAAAAGCGGTGTATAGGGAAATTAGTTCCTTTTGTTGTGAAAGGGGGTTAGAGACTATTGTCTCGAGCTTTATGCCGGAATACCAAGTTGCAAGTTTCTGTACTCATGATCCGTGCTGAAATAATAACGTTATTATTTTTAAAAGCCATTCTTAACATGGGGAGGAGAGGGTGTTTTGTACCTAGTATTCTGTACTTTAACCTTACAATTGAATAAAAAAAAACATATCATAAAACTTTGATTGAACGTGGAAATACGATTTAAAAACTAGCGCAGAACTCGGCATTAGCACCCAAGTTTCATAATTAGAATCTTTATTTTTAATAAATAAGCCACAGAATAGATGAATTTACTAAAAAAATACTCATAAGCTTTAACCATTGACAAATATACTTGAAATGGAAACGAATTCGACACACATAACTAATGAACGGACATTTTTCGAGGAACGAAATAATGCTGACACCGTGTTATTACGATGACCTAAATTCTTTGTCCTTTAGCAGTTGATTTGTTTTTCTTTTAATAATTTCACGTTTAAATCGTGGTTTTATCTTTCAATTTTGATTTTTTATATTTTCATATATTTTATTTCTTAATGAATTGGACACACAAACCAAAAGTTGTATCAATTAACTAAAGAAATCATAACAAACAAAACAGATTTTCTGTTTTGAACACAAAAGAAAAAAAAACGAATTTCTCCCACTTTTTTCTTTCGTATTGAATTTCTGGAATAAAACGTAAGTTATTTTCTTCTCTTTTTGTTTACAATTTCAAAAAAATTATTTTATTTGTTTTATTTATATAACAAAAGCTTTTTCGTAATGTTCCTGTAAAAATTATTTTATTATTTTTTGTTACAAATTACGATGCTTTATATATATATATATATATATATATATATATATATATATATATATATATATATATATATATATATATATATATATATATATGTATAAAACAGCAAAAATAAATTCTTGCGTTTTTTAATTACTACTGAAAACCATAACTTTATTAAAGGTATTTTTGTTTAAACAAAATAATACATTTCCACTAAGATTTAAATAAAAATAATTACTTCATTTTATTCCGCGATCATTATTTGATAAATAATGAAAATTTCATTAAAATTGGGTAATTCTCTGATTTTTGGTGAATTTTTAAGCAAAAGGAGGGGTCAAAATGTTTATACATTTTGAGCAGTGTTTTAATATCGTATGTCGCTTTTCGTTTGATTATTAATATTTTATTCAATATTTTAGATTTAAGAATGTGATCATATTCTTCTATGAAGTTTACATAAAATGATCACCCATTTAGTGGTAATAACTTTAAAATTCATAATATACTTTTATTGGAAAGGTTTCAATAACCTTAAAATATCTCAAAAAACTTTTAGAGTAAGGTATCACTTTGCTATATAAATCTATCACAAAATGAGCATTTATTTAAGGGCCAGTTAACAGTCAACAAGACAAGTTTTGTGGCAGAGAAACATTGACTTTTGCTTTATTAAGTTTTTTTTTTCATTCTATATTTTCATGTAACAATTTAATAAACAAAACATACCATAAAATATAATTCTGTATCTTCATGTAACAATTTAATAATTAAAACATACCATAAAATATAATTCTATATCTTCATGTAACAATTTAATAAACAAAACATACCATAAAATACAATTCTGTATCTTCATGTAACAATTTAATAAACAAAACATACCATAAAATACAATTCTATATCTTCATGTAACAATTTAATAAACAAAACATACCATAAAATATCATTCTGTATTTTCATATAACAATTTAATAAACAAAATATACCATAAAATATCATTCTGTATTTACATGTAACAATTTAATAAACAAAACATACCATGAAATATAATTCTGTATTTTCATGTAACAATTTAATAAACAAAACATTCCATAAAATATCGTTTTGTATTTTCATGTAACAATTTAATAAACAAAGTATTCCATAAAATATCATTCAGTATTTTCATGTAACAATTTAATAAACAAAATATACCATATAATATCATTCTGTATTTTCATGTAACAATTTAATAAACAAAACATACCATAAAATATCATTCAGTATTTTCATGTGAGAATTTAATAAACAAAATATAACAAAATATAATTCTTGATTTTCATGTAACAATTTAATAAACAAAGAATACAATAAAATATCTTTCTGTATTTTATGTAACAATGTAATAAACAAAAAATGCAATAAAATATCATTGAGATAAACAAATCTTTGCATAACGTGACAACATGACAGTTATTAGCTGGCTTTCTACCAGTATTTTGTTAGATTTGCGATTTGTAGCTATTATGGGGATCCCAAAGATGGCTGCTCATGTTAGCTTTATTTTTCTCAGTTCTAACGTAAGGTTCGGCAGTAATTATTTTCAAATTAAAGAAACGCTTCTAAATAAGTTTTACAACAACTTTTTCAGGCAGGTATAAGTGTAACTTGTATTACGTTTGTAAACGTTTATTTGTTATGTATTTGTGTTTTTTACAACTTTTTCCTTTTTTTAAGTAAACACACGCTTAAAATATTTCTTTTTTTATCACGTTGTCGTTTATTAAGTGAATAAACGCTTCAAAATACGTTAAAAACACAAAAACTTATCCAGTATGAGGATCCTATTTGACAAAAATAAATTTTAATTATTTTAATAAATTTTAATTTGCAATTACTTTATCAAGTAACTTTTAAAATGTTAATAGTTACCATTTGTTCCTAAAATATATATATATATATATATATATATATATATATATATATATATATATATATATATATATATATATATATACATATATATATATATATATATATATATATATATATATCTAATAACATAAAACAGTACGGGATTACTTTGTTTAGGGATTGAGTTATGTTGCACAAAAGCCCATTTTACTTGTTTTAATTAACTTCAGTTTGCAATAAACTCAAGAATAAACTATTTTTTACAAAGTCATCTGGAATAGATACATTGAGAGAATTGGCAAGGCTGCTACAAAGAAGGTGAGATCTCTTTTCCATGCTAGAAAACTACTTATACCTGAAGTATACTATAAGGCCACTATTCGCCCATATATGGAGTTGGGCTGGTGCATCTGTTACTTGTCTCTCACACTTGAACAAGGTTCAAAAGAGTCGCCAAACTGATAGGTCCTGAACTGTCATCTAGGCTTCAACCTCTGTCCCATCGATGAAATGTTGCATCTCTCTGCCTGTTCTACAAGTACTTTAATGGTGAATGCTCTGATGAACTATAAGCACTTCTACCCTTTGACGTGTATACCCCCGCCAAACCTGACAAGAAGCTAAATCCCACCCCTTCACAGTAGAAATCCCTATGTGTAAGAAGGCCTTCTACTCCAATAGTTGCTAGAACTGCTAGACTTTGGAACTCCGTTTCCGGATTCTGCTTTCCCAACTGTACTGACATGCAGAAGTTCAAATGTAATGTGAACAGGTATCTTGCTACTCATCTCCCTTCATAATATCCTTGTAACATGTCCCCGATTGTAGCCTCTATTTCAAAGTGGCACTGTACCTTGTTTGGGGTGAAGATTGAATTTAAAAAAAAAACTTGCTTCACATATTTTATGGGAAATATAAAAAAAGTTTTTATGCAATTATGATAAAAACGTTGGAAACAATTAAAAGTAATAAAAAGGTTGCAAACAATTAAAAGTAATAAAAAGGTTGAAACAATTAAAAGTGATAAAAACGTTGCAAACAATTAAAAATGATAAAAAGATTGAAAACAATTAAGAGTGATAAAAAGGTTGACAATATTTAAAAGTGATAAAAAGGTTGAAAACAATTAAAAGTTATAAAAAGTTTGAAAACGATTAAAAGTGATATTTTTGGTGGATTTAAAGTATTTTTATAGAATAGGAAGAACATAACGTCTTTTTTTATAGAATTTTCTAAAGACATTACATGTGAAACGCATACAATTCTCAGTGGCAAAACCTCAATTTAATGGCTGAATAAAGTGTTCTGTAAAACAGCAAAGATGATAATAAATGACAACATGGGTCATCAATGTTTGTTGAATATTGAAAGTGTCAATGAAACCGTCTTGCAATATCAATGCGACGTCTCTGGCAACACCTCTTTACAAAGCAAAGGTATCTACCCTGAACAACTTGTGCCCACTTCGAATCGAATAATTTTATACTTTCGAAGTTTTATACACCACACACAAAATGGTAGCATATACAAAATTTTTAGATAAGTTTATCTAATCCAATGCACGTTACATAGTGTATTATTATTATGTGAAGGGGATATAGTCTTGATAGAACGAATGTTAGTGGAACAAAAAACCGTGTTGTAAAAAAGGAATCAGACAGAAAATCACAATTATGTGGTATCCGTCCATCACTTTAGCTCACCCAATTTTAAGGGAAAGTCGATTTACTAGGTGAATTGTTATACACTCTTTGCATTAAGTTAGCCATAATATTTAACTAATAATATTATGACGTCATACCACCCCAGTCTGCATCTGATAAACCACATGTAAAATTGTTAGCAGCTCATCAGAATTGTCTCAATAAAATACCCATGTATATGATGTATAAACATTAGTTGTGATAACTATCAAACTGGTGTGCATAATCGTTTGTACTTTAGTTGTCCGCTCAGAAAATGGGTTTACAAGTAAACGGTAATCATGTAATCGACACTTTTTTAGTCGATATTTATTCTTTACGACTTTAAGATAACATATAGATATAGCAGGTGTCGTCCGCGAGGAGACTTGTTAATTTACTGTTCTTCATAATTTTGCTATTTATGTACGTCGTTAGAATACATTATCATATTTTAGTTCATGTATCTCGTTATAATACATTATCATATTTTAGTTCATGTACCTCGTTATAATACATTATAATATTTTAGTTCATGTACCTCTTAATAATACCTTATAAAGTTTTAGTTAATGTACCTCGTCACAATACATTATCATATTTTAGTGCATGTACTTCGTTATAATACATTATCACATTTAGTTCATGTACCTCGTTATAATCCGTTATATTTTAGTTCATGTACCTCGTTAGAATACATTAGCATATTTTATTTTATGTAGCTCGTTATGATACATTATCATATTTTAGTTCATGTACCTCGTTATAATACATTATAATATTTTAGTTCATGTACCTCGTTATAATACATTATCATATTTTAGTTAATCTACCTCGTTATAATACATTATAATATTTTAGTTCATGTACCTCATTATAATACATTATATTTTAGTTCACGTCCCTCGTTATAATACATTATCATATTTTAGTTCATGTCCCTCGTTACAATACATTATCATATTTTAGTTCATGTACCTCGTTATAATACATTATCATATTTTAGTTCATGTACCTCGTTATAATACATTATCATATTTTAGTTCATGTCCCTCGTTATAATACATTATAATATTTTAGTTACTGTCCCTCGTTATAATACATTATGATATTTTAGTTCATGCCCCTCATTATAATACATTATCATATTTAGTTCATGTACCTCGTTATAATACATTATCATATTTTAGTTAATCTACCTCGTTATAATACATTATCATATTTTAGTTCATGTACCTCGTTATAATACATTATCATATTTTAGTTCATGTCCCTCGTTATAATACATTATCATATTTTAGTTCATGTCCCTCGTTATAAAACATTATCATATTTTAGTTCAGGCCCCTCGTTATAATACATTATCTTATTTTAGTTCATGTACCTCGTTATAATACATTATCATATTTTAGTTCATGTACCTCATTATAATATATTATCATATTTTAGTTCGTGTACCTCGTTATAATACATTATGATATTTTAGTTCATGTACCTCGTTATAATACATTATCATATTTTAGTTCATGTACCTCGTTATAATACATTATCATATTTTAGTTCATGTACCTCGTTATAATACATTATCATATTTTAGTTCATGTACCTCGTTATAATACATTATCATATTTTAGTTCATGTACCTCGTTATAATACATTATCATATTTTAGTTCATGTACCTCGTTATAATACGTTATGATATTTTAGTTCATGTACCTCGTTATAATACATTATCATATTTTAGTTCATGTACCTCGTTATAATACGTTATGATATTTTAGTTTTTGTACCTCATTATAATACATTATCATATTTTTGTTCATGTACCTCGTTATAATACATTATAAAATTTTAGTTCATGTACCTCGTTATAATACATTATATTTTAGTTCATGTCCCTCGTTATAATACATTATCATATTTTAGTTCATGTCCCTCGTTATAATACATTATCATATTTTAGTTCATGTACCTCGTTATAATACGTTATCATATTTTAGTTCATGTACCTCGTTATAATACATTATCTTATTTTAGTTCATGTACCTCGTTATAATACATTATCATATTTTAGTTCATGTACCTCGTTATAATACATTATCATATTTTAGTTCATGTACCTCGTTATAATATATTATCATATTTTAGTTTTTGTACCTCATTATAATACATTATCATATTTTTGTTCATGCACCTCGTTATAATATATTATCATATTTTAGGTCATGTACCTCGTTATAATACATTATCATATTTTAGTTCATGTACCTCGTTATAATACATTATCATATTTTAGTTAATGTCCCTCGTTATAATACATTATCATATTTAGTTCATGTCCCTCCTTATAATACATTATCCTATTTTAGTTCATGTACCTCGTTATAATACATTATGATATTTTAGTTCATGTCCCTCGTTATAATACATTATCATATTTTAGTTCATGTACCTCGTTATAATACATTATCATATTTTAGTTCATGTACCTCGTTATAATACATTATCATATTTTAGTTCATGTACCTCGTTATAATACATTATAATATTTTAGTTCATGTCCCTCGTTTTAATACATTATCATATTTTAGTTCATGTACCTCGTTATAATACATTATCATATTTTAGTTCATGTACCTCGTTATAATACATTATCATAATTTACTTCATGTCCCTCGTTATAATACATTATCATATTTTAGTTCATGTACCTCGTTATTATACATTATAATATTTTAGTTAATATACCTCGTTATAATACATTATATTATAGTTCATGTACCTCGTTATAATACATTATCATATTTTAGTTCATGTCCCTCGTTATAATACATTATCATATTTTAGTTCATGTCCCTCGTTATAATACATTATCATATTTTAGTTCATGTCCCTCATTATAATACATTATCATATTTTAGTTTATGTCCCTCGTTATAATACATTATAATATTTTAGTTCATGTACCTCGTTATAGTACATTATCATATTTTAGTTCATGTAGCTCGTTATAATACATTATCATATTTTAGTTCATGTACCTCGTTACAATACATTATCATATTTTAGTTCATGTACCTCGTTATAATACATTATCATATTTTAGTTCATGTCCCTCGTTATAATACATTATCATATTTTAGTTCATGTAGCTCGTTATCATACATTATCATATTTTAGTTCACGTACCTCGTTATAGTACATTATCATATTTTAGTTCATGTCCCTCGTTATAATACATTATCATATTTTAGTTCATGTCTCTCGTTATAATACATTATCATATTTTAGTTCATGTAGCTCGTTATCATACATTATCATATTTTAGTTCATGTACCTCGTTACAATACATTATCATATTTTAGTTCATGTAGTTCGTTATAATACATCATCATATTCTAGTGCCTTCTTTTTTTACTTGTAGAATTTATTTCTATTGTTTTCTTAACTATTACTTTACTAATGTAAATAAGTATCGACTGCTGTTGCATATTACAACCAGTATGTAAGGGACAACTATTTTTGACTATTACAAACAGGGGAGTAGCGAAATGTACTTCACATTACACCTAAATTACTGCATTTTAGTCATGGTAGCAGAAAACAGGGGAAGGGATTACTAGGAAATCTGAATTATGTAAGCAAGGATTTTTCGTCGCTATTTATCGTTTACATTTAAACAACTGCATTTCTATACCATTAGGGAAAATAACAGGCAGGGAATTCCAAAGTCTAGCAAACCAAAGAAGATAACTATACATATTACATTAAACTACTGCATTTCTATACACCCAGGTAAGCAGGTACAGGGAGGGACTTCCAAAGTCTAGCAAACCAAAGAAGATAACTATTAGAATAAAAAAAGATTTCCGGTATATATCAACAGCAAAGGGGTGGGATTTTATCTACTTGTTTGATTTAGAAGTATTTTTACGTCGAGGGTACCATTTTTATATATTCATCAGAGCATATTAAAATACTTGGAAAAAAGTGTAAGGATTCAACATTGTGAGAGTGCAACAGAGTAGAGTTTTGGCGTATGGGGTAGGAGGACCTATTTGATTTGAGACTCTTTTAGAATTTTGTCAAACACGAATATAGTTATGGTAAATTATGTGGCAATAATACTAATTGCATATTCTAATGTGAGCTTTAAAGACTTCTAGGATACTTTAAGTTAACATGCATTGTCCAGCAGGCTAACTATTTTTAAGAAGTCTTTGTAATGATTTCAATTATTTGCTAATGTACTTGATAATTCAGAAACTAAAATTGTCACAACCGATATTAAAAGAAATTAATATATATTGTAATTAGTAACTCATACTGTGTTCGTACTGATATTTAAAGAAAGATGAAACATTTATAGCATTATCAGTTAAAAGTATGTAGTTCCAAATAATGTTATATTCAGCTGAATTAGGGGTAAAAAGATGTATTTCCTAAAACACATCTTTCATTGATTAATTAGATTGACAAATATATAAGAAAAAATAAATAAGAATAGATAGAATCATATGATTGACAAATATATAAGAAAAAATAAATAAGAATAGATAGAATCATATGATTAACAAATATATAAGAAAAGATTGAAAAGAATAGATAGAATCATATGATTGACAAAGATATAAGAAAAGATTGAAAAGAATAGATAGAATCATATGATTGACAAATATATAAGAAAAGATTGAAAAGAATAAATAGAATTATATGATTAACAAATATATAAGAAAAGATTGAAAAGAATAGATAGAATCATATGATTGACAAATATATAAGAAAAGATAAACACAAAAGTATTAATAAAAAATTAAAATGTATAGAATTTCATTGTAAGATTTTCGATCAAATAACAGTTTTTGCTACTAAATAAACAAAACATATTAAAACAATGTTGTCGATTTTATTCATGATCACTTTGCATTTGTTCATATATGAATCATGTATTTGAGTTTGAAGAATGTAAAATGTATAGAATTTCATTTCTTTTTGATAATTTATGTGTATGTGCTTGAAGAAGGCAAATATTTCATGGATTTTGGTAATTTAATCTCATTGTAACATTCATATATACATGTGTGTGTATTTTATTACCATGATGAAAATCATATAAAAACTCCAGATAGAATTTTCAACACCTGTATTTACTGGTTCTGTGTAATGTTGTGAAAAAGTTATTTTAACATGATTCCCATGATGTTTTGGATGAAATAAATCTAAGGTTGTGACTTCAATCCAATAATATTGACAACAATAAGCAGAATACTAATACGTGAATGCAAATACTAAACTACAGAATTTTATTGTTTTGCAGATGTTCCTGATTGAAACCTATTCATCAATTTTAATGGAGTATAGTTTTTCTTAACATAATTCAATACTACTATTGAATTTTAATGGCATATTAGATTTCTATACTGGACTTTATTATTTATTAATTACTGGACAATATCATATACAAATTATATGCAATAGTTGTGAAAACATAACACGGCTTGAAAATAATATTAATTTTTGTGAATTATGTGCTTCATTTTAAAATAAATCAAAAGATATTAAAAGCTATATATAAGAACTAATTTGGAAAAACTACATTTTGTGAAATGTGAGAATATTCTTCTTTTGTAAAATTTGGTTTACTAAGGCATATGTGAACACACTTTGGCAATGCACATGCACATTAAAGGAAAACAATTGCACTTATACAGAAATCAGCTTAAAAAATATGTTTAATTAGTGAATAAATGTTTGGCATTTGTTAGGAAACTCCTCCTCAGCTAAACAAAGTAATAAGTAAATTGCAACGTTCAAGTAAAATCTATAAACATTCTTGTTCTGAAAAACCATTGTTATTAAAAAAAAACATGAGTATTAACGCTAAGGTAAAACGACATTGTTGTGAAGTTTGTGGATATTCTTGTTCTGTAAAATCAACGTTAGTGAAACATACAAGAATCCACACTGGGGAAAAGCCATATTCTTGCGAAGTTTGTGGGTATTCTTGTTCTGAAAAATCAAATTTAGTGACTCATGCAAGAACCCATACTGGGGAAAAACCATATACTTGCAAAATTTGTGGATATTCTTGTTCTGTAAAATCAACGTTAGTGAGACATACAAGAACCCACACTGGGGAAAAACAATATGCTTGCGAAGTTTGTGGATATTCTTGTTCTGAAAAATCAAATTTAGTGGCACATACAAGAACCCACACTGGGGAAAAACCATATGCTTGCGAAGTTTGTGGATATTCTTGTTCTGAAAAATCAAATTTAGTGAGACATACAAGAACCCACACTGGGGAAAAGCCATATTCATGTAAAGTATGTGGACATTCTTTTTCTCGTAAATCATCTTTAGTGACACATATGAGAATGCATACAGGCGAAAAGTCATATTCTTGTGAAGTGTGTGAATATTCTTGTTTTGCGAAATCAAAGTTAGTAAGTCATATGAGAATTCACTCTGGAGAAAAGCCACATTCTTGTGAAGTGTGTGGATATTCTTTTTCTCGAAAATCATCTTTAGTGATACATACGAGAACCCACACTGGGGAAAAACCATATGCTTGCGAGGTTTGTGGATATTCATTTTCTGTAAAATCATGTTTAGTGACACATATGAGAACCCATACTGGGGTAAAACCATATTCTTGTGAAGTTTGTGGATATTCTTGTTCTGTCAAATCATGTTTAATGACACATATGAGAACTCACACAGGGGAAAAACCATATTCTTGTGAAGTGTGTAGATATTCTTTTTCTCAAAAGTCACATTTACTGAGACATATGAGAATTCACACTGAAAAAATGGGAAAGCTTACTAGATACAGACCTCCTGTATCTTCGGTCTCTCTGTAAAGAGGTTTAATAATGTATCTCAGAGTGTACCTGCAAAGGAACATGGATTTATACACAAATATAAGGATACTTCTTTCCGGAAGTAAACCCCAACCAAATGTTCCCAAAATACATATATGAACAAGAAAATAATTAAGAGTAAACACTGGCAGGACGACGCCCAGGATAAAAAGGTCCCCTTATCATGGCTATGCACTGGGCCATACGTGGAAAATAACAGTGCAACTTTTCCCAGTGATACTATTACAGGTAGTAACACTATGCTGGAGAATTCACCAGACCAGACAAATTCTGATCCTGGACTCCGACAAAACCATGGAAAGACCACAAGAAAACGCAATTATAAAACTGAATTGGTCGATTTCGAAAAAGAAAAAAAATCCTTTACTGCTTCAAATACTCAAGATTTGAAAAATGGGGTTGGTGCAAGGACAAGATATTCGAGTGTCAAGTGAAAAAAACATACAGTTCGATGAAAGTAGTGAAATCAGAGACCTAGATGAACAGGAACAATACACATACCTTGGCATTGATGAAAATGAGTCGATACAGCCAATATGAGAGAGAAGCTAAGCCAATAATATTTATGTCGAGTAAAGAAAATCTGTAAAACTGAATTCACTAACATTGAACATTAACAGAAAGATATAAATTAACTTTATACAAAGACAAGGAAATGGTAACATTGAACATTAACAGAAAGATATAAATTAACTTTATACAAAGACAAGGAAAATGGTAACATTGAACATTAACAGAAAGATATAAATTAACTTTATACAAAGACAAGGAAAATGGTAACCTTGTACCGAGTTATTTATCAAAATCAATGCATGCTCCGGCTGCACCTACCATGGCGAGAAGGAGGTATGGGACTTTCGGAAGTAAACCATCAGCATAGAGCCACAATTGTCAGCATAGTTCAGTACATTATAAGTTCTTGTTACCCAAAGCTGATGTAAATTAAAGACCATCATCAGAACCAAGCAAGTAGTATTGAAAATTAAAAGAGGTTTCAATTATACCAATCATCATAGGAGCAACTGGGCTTATGAAAAAGAACTTTAAAAACTACATAGCAAGTATATCTTGTGAAGCAACTGCAAGTGAAATACAAACGATTGCACTGAAAGGGACGGCTAGAATCCTTAAAAGATCTCTTGGTTGGACTCACTAAAATAGGGGTAAATTTTAGACATCTGGTTGGAGGTCCTACTCCCTAGAAGAAAAGATGAAGAAAAATGAAAAAAAAAAGTGAAAATTATGCAAATGGCCAGATAGTGCGCATAAATTACACTACAGCATACGAAATGAAAGATGCAGTCCCCAAACATTAAGATCAAGCGAGGAATATTCCAGGGAGACAGTGATCTACTAAGTAAGCTACTTAAACGATCCAATGCTGAATACAATCTGAGCATGGACAGAAATTTGGAGGAAAATAAAAGAGTAAACCATCTACCTTTTATGGACGATTTGAAACTCTATACGGAATCCTAGAAACAACTTGTCTCTCTGATGGACATTGTAAAAAATTATACAGAGGATATCTGCATGGAGTTTCGATTCGACAAATGCGCTAAGTGCACCATAAAGAAAGGAAGAAAAACAGCATCAGAATATCTTAATCTTGAAAATGGCTCTATTGAAGACCTTGAAGAAGATGCTGTCTCTAAATACTTAGGTGTAGAGGAGAATGAGACATTTGAACATGAGAAGATGAGGAATGCGGGGAGAATATTTCCAGCGACTTAAAAGATAATCTTTCAAGAATTCCCTGATATATTTGGTTCTATTGATTATCTTCATTTTGTAGCTACCGTTCATGTGATCAGATAAATACCACCAGTTGTATAACCACATCGAGGAATCCATATAGCTCTGAAATAGAACTAGAAACTAGAATTGAACTCCTTAGTACACTGAGGCATAAGATCTCCTGTGACAAAGCAAATACTATTAGTGAATTCATTAGTTTGTGTAAGGAAAACCAATTGTTCGATCTGACTATATTACCACCAACAACCACATTATAACCTCATAATTTTAGGGCGTTAATAAAATTTAGATGATTCACAACAATTGACATCATAATCTTATATTGATCCGAAGCTAAATGTGTTTATATTAGGCACCGCCAAAAATGACCGCAAAATCAAGTTGTTGTTGTTTTTTAAAACTAAATTACATTTATTAAAATCCATGATTTCTGAATAACTTTTTTTTCCAGAAAGATAAAACCCTGAATTTTATCATATGGAAAACAGAATAATGTAAACATTTTCTACTATTTTTAATTAAATTTTAAATGTCAAATTGTCCCAAAAAGTTAGCAATTGACATTTTTTGTCTTGCACAAAAAACGTACTTAAATATTAAAAAAAAAAGGTTTTTGAAATAATTCATTTATTTATTTATTGTCTAACTAAGATTTAGGATGATTTTCTAAGAGAATATTCAAAAGTATTATAATATAAGTCCCTGAATTTCAAATAATTCCACTTATTCATATAGGTAACCAGATATTTCGCGTCGTATCAGAGTCAAGATCGACTCTGTTTACGTTTGCTTTCTATAAGAAGAAAACTATGGAAGACCAAACAAGCCAAAAAAACTTATTTTTCAGTGACGAAAATTTCAATGTATTATTAAGCTGAGGCTGGCCAGTACCAGATGGGTGACCATTTGTATGAGTTTGGTTTTTAATGTGTATGTGTGTGCGGGCCAGGCTCCCCAAAATGGGGGGGGGCAATTTAAAGCAGAATAAAAAAAATTATTTCAGCGCGTTTGGTCTACCGTAGTAGAAAGGCGGCAAACGTTTTCAAACGGGATCGAAAAAATGATGCTATTTTTAACACAAAGGGCACACCATTTATCGAATTTTTTTTTTTTTTGGATCGATTATTCAAAGCATGCCCTGTTTAATAATGGTCATGCATTATTCGGCTCGCTAAAAAAAAATTGTTAATTTATTTATCAAAAATTTTAAAATGGCTTTTTTCGTATAAATATTAAAAATTTTTTTTTTTTGTTTTGCTTAACTTAAATTAATTATTTTACTCAACATATTCACCGAATTTCACACTTCAAAACTCAAAAGCGGGATAATTAAACACACTCGAAGTTCTGATATTCAGACGTCAAAATAAGGTATGCAAACAATTTTTTTTTAATCTATAATTCTGTCCCTTACAACAACACAATATGTTTTGTTCAGTTTCAGATGATTATTTTAAGCATATTTGTTCCCACTTCAAAACAAGGGGGGGGTTGTAAGCAAAAAAAAAATATATATAAATATCGTTTATAAAAGATAAGTACACTGTTATAAAGTTCATTCTTCTAATAATCGCTGAAAATTTCGTATTAACCGGATAATTACCTGATTTTTGGTAGATTTTTAAAAAGACGGTCCGTCAAACAGTACTGACCTGCCCCCCAGTTTTGGCGGTGCCTAGTATATGTGATAACATAATCTTATATTGATCCGAAGCTAAATGTGTTTATATGTGATAACATAATCTTATATTGATTCGAAGCTAAATGTGTTTATATGTGATGGCATAATTGTATATCGATTCGAAGTTAAATGTGTTTATATGACAATCGTATATTTGAAGTTAAATGTGTTTATATGTGATTACATAATCATATATCGATTCGAAGTAAAATGTGTTCATATATGATTACATAATCGTATATTCGAAACCATATTACTTGTCATATACATACGCGCACACAAACATACGCACCCACGTTCACACACGTACATATATTCATGTTCAGGTATATACACTCACATTCACGTGTATACACACGCTAACGTACACACATGTACTCACACATGCGCACACGAACGCACACATGGACGACGTCACTTACCCTTTCAAAGGAAATCCACACATGCGCAAAAGACCACCAGAAACACCTACAAAAGAAATAGCAACAAGCGGCTTCTTCCTTTTCCGACCTGCCTTTCTGAGGGGGTTGGTCGGCGCACCAGCCGCCATCGTTTCAGCAGGCGTGCGCACACGCATACCTCACACCATTTACTACTATGTGGGACAAAAGGCCAACAGACAGTACGTACACTCTTTCTCTCTCTATCTACTACTTGTGCCAGAGAACACCACCGCGTAGCTGACGGCTAACAAGGCGCACATTTTAAGTGATATCAACCCTCTATCCTTTGTCTATCTGGACTATCATTCTCATTTCTACTATATTACTCACTTCTTTTCCCACACGCGAACAAACGGTAATGCCCTGAACGTGAGATAAAAACTCATTTCCTTTTTCCTTCTATAATACCAATCCCGCAGCAAACGATGGTTACACCCGCGCTGACATGAACACATGTTATATCTAAAACATTCATTCTTTCAACAGTAAATAAACGACGTTTATCTTATCCATCAATTGAGTGTTTGTTACCTTCAATTCCATTCGTTTCATTATTTTCTTGTGGCGAGTTAGGGTATTATTATATCCTGGTCCGCAACAAAGTTGTCACTGGATAATGGATATAAGACAGTAAAACGTCACGTAAGAAAAAAAAAACAAAAGAAATAATTAAATGTAGTCCATACATTTTTTTTTCAATTGTGACTCGAGTTGAAAAAAAAATTTGTGGAAAGAGTTGTACTTAAGTTCTGCTGTTACTTATTAGGAAGTGTCTAAAACGGAAAAGTCAATCGTATTTGGTGGTTTCAGTAAAAGTTTCAGTTTTTTATTTTGGGGTTAGATGAGTCTGACTCGTTAGCGAAGAGCAATATTATTATTTATTAAAAATCGGAACTCTGAACAATTTTTGTTGTAACACAAGCCATTTTATATTTTAGAATACACTAAAAAAGGAAGATTTATCTAGAATGTTAATGCAATTTTTGCAGACGCAATAACAGGCACAAGCCGAGCGAGATGAACGAAGAGATGAGAAATTATTAAAATGGCAACTGGAACAAGAAGAAAGGCAGAAGAAATTACAATTTGAACATGAAGAAAGGCAAAACGAACGTTTTGCTAAAACACTGGAACTACTAAAGAATAATCGAGAAAATGTCGACAGTGCTAATTTCTCCCATACAACTATTTTTAATAATATGGACACATTTAATTATGTGCCAGAGGAAGAAAAGAATTTTGAAGTATACTATACAAGATACGATGATGTCTTTCAACTGGATTGCAAAAGTTGGCCAAATAGCCAGAAAGTCAGCCTCTTACTCAGCAAGTTGGGTGTAGCAGAACACAGTAAATTCGTAGATTACATATTACCTAAAAATCTACGGAATTAGATTTCATGGAAGCTGGAATCTGAGCAAGATTTAACACTTCAGAACTTAGCAGAGGATTGTGAAAGGGTCATTACACTAAAAAAGGATTTAAAAAGATAGAAGAATCCGGAGTGGCATATGTAAGAAAGGTTAGAAAACCATACACACCAACCAAGAACTATACAAATAAAAGCAGTCAGGAGGGTGTTGAGATGAGTGGTGCTTTTGAGTACTACTCCCAAATAAATACCGGAGAATTTTGTTTCGAATGGAGAGAGAGAGAGAGAGGGGGGGAACAGAAGCAAGAAACATCGTTTGATTTATGCTTCAGAATGCGTTTCTGTCACGAGCACTTGAGAAAAACAAGGGCGAAAACAAGACAATAAAATTGTCAACTTATATCTTAGAACGAGAGAATTCGCCCCAAACGTTGTAGATACTTAACATTTTGTTGCAAAAAAGGAATAATTCCAAAATCATAGTTAACAAACCATGACATACAAAGTAAGAGTGGTGGTAATAGTGGGGGGAGACAATGAGGTGCTGGCTAAATACATTTTTGGAAAGCGGAATCACAATAAAGAAGGAAGTAAGCTTATTAACACACACATCAGTAATATATTTCTCTGCCTTTCTGTAGGTCTGTCTGTCTGTCTGTCAGTTCCACTTTGTATTGGAAACTACAGAAACTATCTGTCTTAAATTTTGCATGGACGTCCTTCATAATAAGGTACAGCAAACTAAGTATTGTGGTATCCATTCGATGCACAGTTAGGGATTAATAGTGATTAGAAGTCTCGGAAATATATATATATATATATATATATATATATATATAGAGAGAGAGAGAGAGAGAGAGAGAGAGAGAGAGATAAAGAAATTAAATAGAACATTTGAATATCTATGTATCTCATATAGAATTCGTTAGCCCCAAGTAATTGGTCCCTTGATTTATTAGAACTTCAACTGAAGTAAAATAAAACAATGGAAAGAGTCACATACAGATATGAGTGTCATGCAAGATAGTACTTGACCAGGGTAGAAGGTTGACTTGGCTCTAAGAGATCAACCACCAACATCAAGTAACAATAGTGAGCACCAGCCAGTATATTAAAAGCTCCAAGGACCACATCCTTTTAATGGTAAATGAACATCAAGATACAAGAGCCAGCAAAACTACATCAGTCAGTAGGCTGGCCAAGCATTCCGGGCACGGCTATCTACAGATGAGGATGGAACAAGAAATAGTGAGAAATAGCTGGGAGAAACTCACGGATTAATAACCAATGCCTTCAAGAAAGTATCAAGCTTTATGGAAATGAAAATTGCTACTATAAAACCTGACATAGTAATGTGAAAAAAGACAGAACGGCAACCTTTGTTGAGGTGAGTGTCAATAATGCTGGAGGTCTGAACAGAGCTGAAAGAAAGAGACGAAATATTAATGTCTAATGTATATGAAGAAAAACTGAGATCCTAGAGGGACATCATATATATACTAGCGGGGGTACCCGGCGTTGCCCGAGTGTTTGTTTCCGGGATGGGGGGGAGTTTAAAAAAATGTTATGGTAGGTAAGTAGGAAGGATCAAATCCGGAGTCATGAGTAAAAGTAGGAAAATAAAGTGTGAAAAAAAAACAACAAAAAAAAAACATCTGCAACGTTAACAGTTCGGCCACCAAGAAAAGTCCATTCCAGTTGTTTAGGGGAAAAAAACGACTACGGTAGGTCGGCGCGAACGTGAAAATATAATGCGAATTGTCCAGCACACTAACCACTACGCCACAGAGCACTGCAGCTTAGTTTAGTGATTTTAAATAACTTCACATGAAAGAACTACGAAGCCAAACCGGTGTTCTCTTCTCAACTGTTCCTTGTAGACGATCCCCAAACGGTGTTAAGTGGTGGCAGGGGGAGGAGGAATTTATTAGAGAGAAAATATTTTACCACTTCCATTGATCTTAACCGCTTTTGGCCGTGACTTCTCAGTAGAAAAAGTATAGAAATCTAAGATTATCGAGGAATTTGAGAAATAATAAGCCTATAACACACCTCAGATATTGTTCTGCCGTTTGTGCATATTATATTTGCATGAAATATCTTGATTTTTAATCCTATTAATGTCAAAATCAGACGGGAAAAATGAGTACATTTTATATATATATATATATATATATATATATATTGTGACGATATTGAGATATGTCACTATCGTATTAATAAAAATAAAATAATTTAGTGGTTAAAATTTCAAGAAAAAACGCAAAAAAACGATATTGAGATATGTCAATATCGTATTAATAAAAATAATTTAATGGTTAAAATTTCAAGATGCGAAGGAATTAAAACGATCAAGTGAACCGTCACCATGACAATGACGACGAGAACGACGAGTAAAACACACAATATATACTTAAAATACGGAAAAATATAATCAGCGTAGTGATGTAAGGAGCGCAACTTCGAGAATTATCTCTGTTGTACATTTGTCTTTCTTTTTCTTTTATTTGGAGTTGGTATGCAACATATATATATATATATATATATATATATATATATATATATATATATATATATATACACTTGTGCCCGATATTATTCATACCCCCCCCTTTAAAATTGAGTTTATTAGGTTTAACTTTGTAAGAATTTATTGTTTACGTCCATATTGATACATATTCTTAATAAACCTCTTCTGATCATTTTCGTCATTTTAGAATCTCGGGATACTTGTAATAAAAGAAATATACAGCTATTTATAAAATCTGAAATGTTCAAAAATAATCATACCCCCTTATTTTTTCAGTATTAATCGAGTTTCTGACTGTTTGTTTCTTGTTTGATTCTTATTTTGAATGCTTTTATACAACCTTTGACTAATTTCATTTCGTTTTTTGCATTTTTCAGAAATTAAAATGATATCAACTGAAAACCAATAAAAGAATAAAAATTATTAGAATTGGGAAGAAAAAAGAGCTTAGTAATGATCTTAGGACTAAAATTGTGAATTCACATAAGGATGGTTTAGGTTACAAGTCAATTTCCAAGAAATTTGAGGTCCCTACAGCAACAGTACAGAGCATCATCAAAAAATTCCAGAGCCACCACACAACAAACAACTAGATTGGTAGAGGAAGGAAAAGGAAACTGTGTGCTAGAGCCACCAGGAATATTGTAAGAAGTGTTAATGCAAATCCAACCACCACTACTAAGGACATTTTAGAAAATCTGGAGTCTTCTGGCATAAAAATATCAAGGCAAACATTGCAAAGGACTCTGCATGAAAATGGTCTGAAAGGAAGAAGACCACGAAGGACTCCACTGCACACCGGAAAACACCTTGCAGCACGTCTAAAGTTTGCTAGGACCCATGTGAATTCTTCAGAGTCCGTTTTCTCAAGTATTTTGTGGACTGACGAAACAAAAATTGAATTGTTTGGCCATATGGATGCTTCTTACGTTTGGAGGAAGAAAGGAGAAGCTTACAACCCAAAGAACACCATACCCACGGTGAAACATGGTGGTGGTAGCCTAATGTTTTGGGGCTCCTTTTCGGCTAGTGGTCCAGGTAGTTTGATCAAGATAGATGGAACCATGTAGAAGGAGCAATATTTGGAGATACTCCAGAAAAAACATTAGACAGGATGCGGCGAAGCTCCATTTAGGACCAAACTGGGTCCTTCAACAGGATTATGATCCAAAACATACTGCCAAAATAGTCCAGAAATTGTTTGAGGATAATCAAATTAATGTTTTGGAATGGCCTAGCCAGAGTCCCGACCTGAACCCTATCGAAAACCTCTGGCACATATTGAAAACTGAGGTTAAAAAGCGGAAACCTAGAAATTTGAGGGATTTGGAGTACTACTGCATTGAAGAATGGTCAGAAATCAGTGTTGATGCTTGTAAAAACCTTGTTGATAAATATCCAAAACGGTTACAGGCAGTTATTAAGAATAAAGGGCATGCTATTGACTATTAGTAAGAGAGGTATGAATAATTTTGAACTAGTGCCATTATTGTTTTTCTTTGTATAATGTTTCAAACTTGCATAATTTATTTATTTGTTGAGTTTAAATTAAATGCTTATGCTTGATTTATTGTTTGAAATCCCTTTAAGATTGTCTACCTTCTGGTTTGAGCAATATTCTTATAGAAATCTCAAAGATCCGAGGGGTATGAATAATATCGGGCACAAGTGTATATATATACATACATACAAAAAAGAAATGAAAAGGAAAAAGAAAATAAACAGTTTTGAATTTATATTTTTATTCATATACAAAAAAGGATAAAGGAAATGAATTTATATATACATATATATATATATATATATATATATATATATATATATATATATATATATATTATCATTGTTTGAAATTTGTATATATTAACTATTCGTTCTTTGATTCTGTTCATTATATATAAAATAAAAGGATATACAAAAAAACAGAATATATATATATATCTACATGTCGAATTGGCTGTCTTTTCATACATGCTGAAATTTCTTACAGCGATAGACCAGCTGATTTCTCAATACGTCCATTCATTCATCTGACATCTATTTTATAAAACCACAAGCCTAGAGTTCGTGTTTAAAATGGAAAAGAGCAGATAATTGTTACTCCCATTTAAAATGTTCTTTGGGCAGAGGAAGTCAACAAAATATGGGCTGGCACGTAGCTCCTTGCGTCCTTCCACGCAAGCCTAGTAAATCAATTTATCATGATCGGATAACAAAGCTAACCCCAGAAGGGGCACGTCACACTTATGAAAACAACAGTTCGAAAAAAAAAGCATTTTGGAAATAAGTAATTCTCCTTCAATAAGGTATTTTCTATGCTGAGAATTTATGTGCATGAGGCACGCAGTCATGTTGGTGATTTCAAGTCCCACAAGACAGAGTCGGGCAGCGATGATGTCTATTCATAGAACATCATCCTGAACTTGACTGGACTAGTTTGATTTACGCGCGCAAAAACTTATATACATGTGTTCTAAAAGATTCCAGACTATTTGTTGTATCACTATGCGTGGGATGTGACATAGTTCCTTTATCGCATGTGTGTGAATGAGCAAATTATGATGTACGCTTGTGTGTACTTCATGCGCATGCATATTGAAAATGGTGATTGCTATGAAATGTCTCTACCAAAGATTTGCTCCGGCCATATACATAACGGTCACTACAGCCTAAAGTTAATTTATTCCACCCCCCCCCCCGCCCAAGCTGAAAAAATATCGGAGAATCAGTCTACCAGGGCCATCTCCTCGCTTGACTAATTCAGCTAAATTTTTAAGTTACATAAATTCATTGTAAAAATCCTTAGAAATATAAATATTAGTTTTCTGGGTATATTCCAAAGATAATTAGTAAACTCCTAAGATATTAAATTAAATTTTAAAAAAACTATTTGTACAAAAAATAGCTTAATTAATAAAATCAAGAGATTCTAGTTTCTCTAAGCAAAAATGAATGAAATCGCAAAGGCTTCAAATGACGTCAAGTACTTAGAGGGTGGAAGGGAGTGCTGTTTTTCATCCAGCCTGCATATATTCTCAACGTAAACGTGTGTATATTTTATCATTTTTTACTTTAATTACATTGATATGTTCCTACTTTTAAATTAAAAAAATATATTTTTCAATATTACATAAAAATCATGCCGAAAGTTTTCCGTTCATTTAAGCAAGGTAAATATTATAATCTTACATATGAAAATTATGCGAAACATATAACTTCAAAAAAATATTTTCAAGATTACATAAAAATTATGCTATGCCGAAAGTTTCACGTTCATTGAAGTAAGGTAAATATTATAATTTTACATATTAAAATTATGGGAAACATAATCTAAAAAAAGTAGAAATATTTTTTCAATTATAATTTTGTGTTAAAATATTAAATAAAAATTCAATTATCATATTGGTAGTCCGAGAAATTAATTTTTCTTTAAGTTATATTAAATCTGTTGATACGGACGTTAGTGGCTTTTTTTAATGTTCCTGAAAAAATAATCTTTTTTATTACAATTTACAATGCTTTATTTTTAAAAGATAGCAAAAAAACGTTTTTTTTACAAATGAAAACCACAACTTTATTAAAGGTGCTGTTTTTTGTTTAAATAAAATAATACATTTCCACTAAGAATCGAAAAAATAGTGGGTTCGTAATCAGTATTTGATAAATACTGCAAATGTCATTAAATTCATTAATTTCCTGATTTTTGGTGAATTTTAATGTAAAGAGAGCGGACAAAATATTTATACATGTTCATTCATCGGCCATTCATTTTGCACGGTATCACACACACAAAAAAATGAAACTACCTAACATATTTTATTATAGTAATAATAATATTGTTCTTTTTTATAATAAGTAAAAGAAAAAAGTACAAACAGAAAAAATTTTACTCAAAGTTTTAATATTTCAACCAAAGCGTATTTATAAAAAAACAGATTAACAAATTTTGATCATTGTAAGACGAACAAGCAATCACTTTTATCAAGTAATTCTTCAATATTTAGTTTTAATTGTTTGATTAGACTGAAATATTTTTTGAAATATTTTTTAATTCGTAACTAAGCAATGCAACTAATAACTCGTAATACCTATCTACAATGTGTCCATCGGAGCTGCATTATAAGTGAATAATATATCACGCATAAGTGCATTCCACACTATTCGTTTTAATTATCACATCCAATTCTCTGCATCAAAGAATTATAAATATTGTTTTGGTTATGGTGATAAAAGCGCGCAACAGTTGTCTCTATTGTAGAGAGAAGTTTCTGTTGAGCATTTATTTCCCTTCTCTAAACCAACAATGTAACGACGTATACAATCTCTGCAAGGAACTGCCACCCATTGAAAACACGCACAGAAAACTCTGGTAAAACACTAAGGAGGGACATTAATACAGTAGTTTTTGAAGTCGCTGTGTTTTCGGTCTTTGTGCGTTCAAGCACTGTCTTCTTTCAAAGCCTCTTGTCTGGATTTTAGTGTTCGCTTAGATTTATCGATATTGGATTCAAACTTGCCTAGGTTTGTTTTTGCTGTTCCTCCACCAAACGTTTACACTGTAGAGCTGTAGATATCAGCACAAGTGTAAAGCCACGTCTATTCAGCATTGTAGGCTACTACAAGTCTTTAAGATCGCTTTCGATAGCATAAACGAAACATTTGCTCAAGACAGTATTAACTATCAATTGTTTGGTTTTACTAAACAAATTTATTTAGTAGAACAGGAATATTAACGTAATGTCTAGCAAGATGACGAAAGGGTGAAACGACAAATTTTTCGCCCTAAGAAAACAATACTACAGATTTACTTGAAAACTTTTATTTGAAAGATCAATTCAGGTAACTTGATTATGTACTAAAGTTGACATTCAATTCGCCTCAATTACTAACTTGATGTGGGTCTGTAATTGGGGACATACCTTTTTCCACAAACATCAATGGGAGCTCGGCGAATACTCGGCGGATGGCTATGATCAGGCTGGCTTTGTTGCGGTGGAAGGTCATGTTGGCGATATTCTCGACATTTGACCAAATGGAATAGTCCAGCGGCTTCATGCCGGGGAATGAGGGGGAACTTTGAGAAGGGTACAATGTCTTAGCACTCCTTCTTAAACCAAGCTCGAATCTCTCTAGACTTGGAGGCCGGCGCCGAGTCTTGCTGCGATACTTAGAATCTGCCAGCGGCTACTTGACTTCACAAGGGGATCACTACACTCTTAAGCACATCCAGGTACACCTTGGTGACTTTCAAGCTGATTTCGAAAATGTGAGATCGCATGATTTAGCGCTCACTTAAAACCACACCAAAGACCAAAATCGTAGATAAAAACTTTGTTTTCGTCACCCTGGGCATGCCCCTGTTATACCTGGCAATCCAACGATATATTTTGTGGGTGCTGGCAATGGCCCCGTTGTCATAAATTGCATCGGTAGGAAGCATTAGTTGTTAAACATTGTGTTACTTTCAGACATGTTAGAATGTTTCTATCGGTCTTGAGATTTGTACACAATTGGTCACCTAGTAGATGGTCTGCAACAAAAAAAATGAATCATGTTGTTTTTTCTATGGCGCCAATTTTATCCTTTATAGCGACACCGTTTTATCGTCTTGATGGCTATTTTCACAGCAATCTATTAATGTAAACATACTGGCAAGAATATTGGGGTTGTCAATTATTTTTTAACTTAATTTACGGAAACTGGACTATTCATATTATTTACAGAAACAAGAATCCCACGTGATGTTTACGTTTTTTGATTGTTGTTGTTTTTACATGAAACAAAGTAAGATCTCTCTATCTGTCTTTTTATTTATGGGTGGTATTTTGGAAATTTTTTTAGTTAAAAATATAAACAATAGTTTAAGTGTATTATTATATAAAAACGTATATCAATTTCTATTAGAACTTTTAAAAAGAGGAAAAACAAATTTTTACTTGAGTAAATTAAAATTTTCTATTTAAATAAGCATGCCCTTTATGTTCAAGCAAATTTTGATACAACGAAATCATTATAATTCGTGTGATCCATATATTTTTTGAAAAGTAGAGAGAATTAATAATTGCGTATTAATAGTTATGCATTTGTTAATTTTAAGAGTTCAGTGTTCTTACATATGAATGAAGATGCGTTTAAACTTCAATCACTTTATTCTTCTTTTAAATATTTATGTATTCTTTTAGTTTAAAAAGTACATTTTTATTTTGTTCAGATTATAATTCAATAATTATCATTGAACCAGTTTCATAACACTGTTAGTTATTTTTCCATAGGTTTTTAATTAAGATTTGAATGAATTTTTGTTGTTTTTTTCAACACGTGTCACTGTAATGTTGTTAGTATCTCATATATATTTCTTTGTTTAAGAGATTAACCTTGTTCTGTCATTTTTTGATTTTCCCCTACCTACGTCAAGTTTCCCGAGTAATTAAATCGATCATTTTTCTTATACAAATGAAATCCACGTGAGAAAATGCTTTTATTGATTCATATAAATATTAACAAAACTAAATTATTTATCCTAAATGTTCCATCTATGATTAATAAGAGAACAAAGGTATACATTGGTAAAAGAAGTTTATGTTCAAATTATTGAGATTTTTTAACTGAGAAATAGTACAAACACATTATGAAAAATTTAACAATTTAAACATGATAATCAAATTAGAAAGCTTTGTGATATTACAATATATATATATATATATATATATATATATATATACATATATATATATATATATATATATATATATATATATATATATATATATTACATGACGATCTAATTAAAACGCTATTACAATAGTTGTAGAGAAAGTTAAAATCCAAACTATTACACAGCGGAATAGTTAAAAATCTAATTGAAAATACATAATAAAAAATTACCAAACAATTGAACCATGAAAATACAATAAGAAATCATGGTTATATGACATTAGTTGTAGAGAAATATTGTCAAAATATCGATGTTATCAACAAGCTATTTAATATATAAATCATTATATAAATGTATAAATATTTTTTTTAGAAATCCAAATCACATTAAATAATTATTCAGAAAGAATTTTAAGGTCAACATGTGTGTAGCATTTGTAATAAAATCCAAATCACATGAAAATAAAATGCTTTAGCACATTATAAATCGTGATGAGAATATTTAATTAATAAAATATGTGCAATATAAAATATACAAGGTTTAATAATCTCAGCAAACTTTGTCGATTGTAGAAAATAAGAAAAATTAATAAGGGTAAAAATATACCCTACTTCTCATCATGGTAAAAATACAAACATACCTAAAGAAACTAATATTAAATGAGGTTACTTCCATAATTTTATATTCACTTTCATCCAACTTTCTCGGATTACTGTCAGCAAACTGTCTCCTTTTTAGCTATTATTCCTAAATTATTCAATTACGATTTAACAACCACTCCGTACCCACAAGTTGACTTTTCCCACTTTCAGATTCCACCCGTTGCCCTATTTATAAGAAAAATAATTAAAACAATTAACTTAATCACCAACCACAAATGGCTTTCCTAATCAAGAATTTTTAATATGTTACAAATGCCATTCATCCAACGATTGTTCATTCAAAAACAAAAACTTTAACGAACTACTATCTTCACTCGCATTCCATCTGTACACAAGAATTTACGCTTATCATGTACAACGGTGTTTGATGATGATTCTCTAACAGTATTTACAAAGCAAAATATTTCTCTATTTCTCAGCTTTTGAACATAAACGTGTGTATAGCATTTGTAATAAAATCCAAATCACATGAAATTAAAATACTGAAGAACTTTATTAATTGTGATGAGAATATTTAATTGAAAAAATATGACAATTAAAACAACAAACCGAATAACCAACCACAAGAAATCTTATCGTGTACAACTGTGTTTGATGATATTTTTCTAGCAGTACCTACAAAGCAAAATATTTCTCTATTTCTCAGCCTTTTCATCTTTTCTTATTATTCTCAACAATGTGAGGATCACAACAATTAATGACAATTTCTGTCCTCATCTGAGAGACAGCCCTGACCAAAATGCTTGGCCAGCTGGGTGAATGATGTTGTTCTGTTGGCTCTTGTCTCTTGATGTTCATATACTATTGAGAGGGTGTCATTCTGGGAGCTTCTCAGATACTGACCGGTGCTCACAATAGTTGCCCTATGTTGATGATTAATCTCTGAGAGTCCGAGACCTCCTTCTCCCCTGGACAAATACAGCCTTGGTAGACACTGATTTCTGTATATTATTTTATGAAGCGTTAGTAGCTTCCGTGTCTTTACATCTAGCTGGTTGACGTATTTTTGTGGTCAGTCAATGATACCAAAGCTGTAAGTTATTACTGGCATAGCAAGCTGGTTTATGGCAGTAATTTTATTTTTATTGGTGAGCTGGGTCTTGCATATTTTCCTCACCCGACGTACAGATTCTTTACTAATCTTCTCCCTCATCTTGGCATGTCGTATGTTCTCGTTTTCCTCAATGCCAAGGTACTTATAAGACTCATGCTCTTCTAGATCCCTGATGTCGATGTTTTCATTAAGCAGCATATTTTCTGTGTGGGTCTTCTTCCCAGCTCTGACTGTACATTTGGCACATTTATCCAGACCAAACTTCATTCCGATGTCACTGGAGAATGTGTGTACTACCTGCAGAAGGTGGCGCAGATCGGTGTCAGAGCTAGCATACAGCTTTAGATCATCCATGAAGAGCAGATGGTTTATTCTCTTGCTTGGATCTCGATGGCGTCCCTGACTCAAATTGTAGGCGCTCGGATTGTTATTCAGGAGCTTGCTTAGTGGGTCTATTGCCATACAGAAGAGTAAGGGAGATAAGCTGTCACCTTGGAATATTCCCCTCTTTACTTTTACTTCAGGGATGATGGTTTTTCCTCCATTGTGATTTAATGATATTGTAGTTTTCCACATTTGAAGGTGAGCAGCTAGTGTTTCTCTGATTACCGGGTGGACTTTGTATAACTTAAGGCACCGAAGTAGCCATGAATGTGGCACGCTGTCAAATGCCTTCTGATAATCAATCCATGCCATGCTCAGGTTTTTGTGTATCTTCCTACAGTCTTCTAGGACGGTCTTGCTGAGTAATGGCTGGTCTTTGGTACCGAGGCATTTTCTTCTGCATCCTGTCTGCTCTTTTTCAAGGTAGGTCCCAGAAGATAGATGGTCATATATACCATCGGCTATCAGACCAGAGAAAAGCTTGTAGGTAGTTGTAAAGCAGCATATTGTATTTATTTGGCCGTTGTGTCTCCTTGGTCTTGGGTATGAGGCTGCTGTCCCCTCTGTCAGCCAGGGTGGTGCTGCTTCTTCATCTCTTAGCATCATGCTGAAGCAATCACTGTAGTGGTGGTGGAGTGCAGTCAATTGCTTCAGCCAAAAGTTTTGGACATTGTCGATGCCAGATGCTTTGTGGTTGGATAATTGTGCCAGTTTTCTTGTTATCATACCAGGAGTTATGACTGGTTCTGGCATCTGAGGCTTGGTTTCATTGAGCCTAATAATATCTTCAATCCACTGGGCCTCTTGATTATATTTGCCTTTGGCTTCAAATAGAGGCCCCCAGTAGTTTTCCAGGGAATCCTCTGCAGGGGGACTATCTACAGTAATGGTGTCCCTTATCAGCTGCCTGTAAAAAGTCCTTTGGTTTGTTTTAAACTGCCTATTTTGAATCTGGGAGTTGATCGTGTTCTCCTGGTTTTTAATTCTCTGGGCAAGTGCTGGTATTTTTCCTACCAACCCCCTAGCTGTATTATGTAATCCCTCAATTTTCTCATGGTGGTATTTGGTACAGAGTTTTTTGATGGTGGTATTAAGTCGACCCTGTACCATGGGATTTGTAAAGAACTTTTTTATTTGGCTTAGTTCTTTCCTGCAGAGGTTCAGTTGTTTTTGCAGCTTGGTCTTGCAGTGAGGTGTTTGTCTAGAGACTCTGGGCCCTATTTGATGATTGTGATTGAATGTTCGAAGGTTAATTTTTTAAATTTTTCTGTCAATATAGAGGCCAGCTGCATATGTGATATGGTTGAGTTCTGTGAGCATTACTGTTGTTGGAATTAGCCTCTTGAGAGCGATGTTAACATTGGCTATAACAGTCTTTGCTCTTCCAGCTGCTTGGACCTTGGACAAACGTGGTCTGTCCTTCATTCTCATATACCTCACCTCCTCAATTGTGTTGCTGAGATCCTCCTCCAAAGCTAACTGTTCATCATCTGCTTCTGGGAGTACACATGATGGTGGTGGATGTCTTTGTGATTGTGGCGGTGATGCAGGTGGGTGTATCCTGGTAGGTGATGTAGATTCCTGTGTTGGTGTTTGTTGGGTTTCCAGCAGAGAGTTTGTGAAGGCAGGTGTCATGTCATGCAGAGACTCAAGTGACACAGGAGTTCCAGGAGAGCTGGGAATGTGCTGGGATATTTGGATGGGTTCTGATCGTAAAGTTGGTGGTTGTTGTTGGAGTAAGTCTATTGTGGGAATTTTTATTGTTCACCAAAAGAGTTGTTATTTTTTTAGACATGTAGTCTAGTTCTCTTGTGGTGAACAATTCCAGGCTGTTATATCGTTGTGATGAAAATTTCCCTGGAGGGATGCTTGCTTTTCCAGGATAAAAATGGAAAAAGATCCCCCTCCAAGTTGCTGTTCTTTCTTTCTGTTTTTTATTCTTTTGTTTAGCATAATCCGGTTCCCATATAAGTGTCCACCTCTCTTCCCTTTCCCATACAACCTCCTGTCGAAGTTTTATTTCCTCATCCTCTACTTTCTGGTAGTCTTTTTTACATGAATAGAGCTTTCACTGATGAGTTTTCATGTGTTTGACTAAACTTGATTTCACAGAACAAGTATATTCACACACTTCACAAGAATGTGGCTTTTCCCCAGTGTGAGTTCTCATATGTTTCAATAAATTTGATTTCACAGAACAAGAATATCCACACACTTCACAAGAATGCGGCTTTTCCCCAGTGTGTATTTTTATATGCTTCACTAAATGTGATCTTACAGAAAAAGAATATCCACATACTTCACAAGAATGTGGCTTTCTCCAGTGTGAGAACAAGTATATCAAGACCCTTCACAGGACAATGACATTTCGCCCATGTGCGTTCTCATATGTTTAACCAACGACGATTTTACAGGACAAGAATATTCACATAATTCACAAGAGTGTGACCGTTCCCCAGTGTGGGTTCTCATATGATTAACCAATGATGATTTTACAGAACAAGAATATACACATAATCCACAAGAAAATGGCTTTTCACCAGTGTGAGTTCTCATGTTTCACTGATGTTAATTTTTCAGAAAAAGAACATTCACATAATCTACAACGATGCGAGCGTTTCCCAGTGTGAGTTCTCATATGACTCACTAAATTTGATTTTTTAGTAAACGAATATCCACACACTTAACAAGAATGTGGCTTTTCACTTTTTTTTATTTATTTTACTTCAGTAAGTTTTAAGAGATAAAGGGGATAATCCCTCCTGGATCTAACACTTGATTCTGTTATGACTTAAATCTATATCCGAAGGCTCTTTTAAGAATAGATGCTGTTCTCTTTATGACTGCTATTTGTATTTCGTTACAGCTTGGTCTTCCAGGGATTGCTTCTAAGTATTTATGGAGATTCTTTTTTATTAACCCAGTTGCTCCTATCACAACCGGTATAATGTTTATTTCTTTCAGAGACCATGTCGTTTTAGATCATTTTTAGGTCCTGATATTTTGTTATTTTTTCCCGTTCAGCTCTGTTAAGGCCAAAATCATTTAGGACTGTAACATCGATAATGAGCGCAGTTCTTTCAGGCTTGTTCCATATTACAATATCTGGCTTGATGGCCTTGTCTTTTATGTATCTCCCCGCCTGTATGTCTTTGTCATAGAACACAGTCATTTTCCATTTGATGTTATTGGTGGTGGTTCATGTTCCCAGATGTTCCTCGCTCTGTCAAGCTGCATCTCTCCACAGATTTTCCAATGAAGGTACTTACATACTTTGTTGTGGCGGGCAGTGTAGAGGCCATCTGCCAATAAGATTGGGCATGCAGACATTAGGTGGCTTGGACTCTCAATTGCTGAGTGGCAAAACCGGCATTGGCCATTTGCTTGTAGGCCAGCCATTTTGTTGAATCCATTTGTGAGTAAGCCTTGGTCTTGACTGGCTACAATGAGTCTTTCTTCATCAAATGGAAGTCTCCCGCTCTTGAGCCATTGGAGTGAAGCATCCCTGTCTATATATTCCTGTTTAAGCTCTTCCAGAAACTTTCCTGCTCTTTTATGTTGTTCCCATCCTTGCTTTCTTGTGTCTATTTCGATTTCGGTGTATTTCTTTCTCTTTTTTCTTGCAATCTGTGTTGCTGGATTATCATATACCTCGGCAGTATTTTCCAGTATGACACCCCCAAAGTTTTCGGCAAGCTTTGTTACTGAGGTTTGTTGAGGTAGACGTTCATGGTGGTCCCTCACTATTTCTATTGTCATATCTGTTGAGCTTTTCACCAGTGTGAGTTCTCATGTGACTCACTAAATGCGATTTTTCAGTAAAAGAATATCCACACACTTCACAAGAATGTGGCTTTTCTCCGGTGTGAGTTCTCATATGTCTCACTAAATTTGATTTTTTAGTACACGAATATCCACACACGTCACAAGAATGTGGCTTTTCTCCGGTGTGAGTTCTGATATGACTCGCTAAATTTGATTTTTCAGTAAACGAATATCCACACACTTTACAAGAATGTGGCTTTTCTCCGGTGTGAGTTCTCATGTGAATCAGTAAATTTGATTTTTCAGTAAACGAATATCCACACACTTCACAAGGATGTGGCTTTTCTCCGGTATGAGTTCTCATATGTCTCACTAAATTTGATTTTTTTGTACACGAATATCCACACACTTCACAAGAATGTGGCTTTTCTCCAGTGTGCGTTCTCATATGAATCACTAATGTTCCTTTTTGAGTAAAAGAATATCCACACACTTCACAAGAATGTGGCTTTTCTCCGGTGTGAGTTCTCATATGTCTCACTAACGTTGATTTTTCAGTAAAAGAATATCCACACACTTTACAAGAAAGTGGCTTTTCCTTCATATGTTTATTCATATTTAAACTAAATTCTCCTGGAGCAAGATTATCACTTCCAAGTTATACACAAATTTTAATCTGGAGTTGTTGATGCAATTTAGATGCTAAATAAATTTCAATTTGTATCACTTTATTTGATAAGAGATATTTCGTTGTGTAAAAGTTAAAATATTATCTTTTATAAACAAGCAGATTTTTCTGAAATGTTAAATTCGATATCTTATGATTTATGAAAAAATTAAACAAAAATTTCACAAATTGAAATATGTGTGATGTTCTTATCACTATTTGCTAAACAATCCAGATAAAATAACTCTTCACACATATATGTCTAATAAAGTTGTCTGCTGTCGTTTTTGTTGTCAGCCACGCAAGGAAATAATTGTGTATAAAATACTGTTTAAGGAGAAGGATGGTCCCTTAATATTCATTAAAAACATTCAAGCAGGAACATCTGCAAATAAAAAATAAATGAAATATTTTAATATGATTGTTTATTTTAATCGCGCCAACAAAACAGAAACATTACTTTATAAAACATTAAAAATCACAGAAATACACACTTAATTCACATTCATATTTTTTAAATGTAAAATACTATTCATGGTATTGTGTAATAGATAAAGGAATTATGCAATTATAAAGTAAAATAAACAATAATATAGTCAGAATATGTAGAAACAATAAACATATAACTACCATACTACTACTGATAATAATAAAAATATATTTCTAACAATAGAAAAATAAGTGTTTAATACAGGAAAAATGATTTCAAATACTCAGCTTTCGTTTTAAGTCGTATGAGTGCATTATTATCATTCCCATATTTTATTATCCAAATGATAAAAGCAGTATAATAATCGATTATCACAATTTCATTTTTTTTAATTAACGTCTGATAATGCATATTTGTATAAAAAAAAATTCACCGAAAGTTGTGAATTTGGTACCTTACCTAACCTTACAGAATTGATAATCTTAGTCGTTATTTTAATTTTGATTAAAATATTGTTTAATTTTTGAAATTCAAAAAATTGTTACTAGCATTCAACAAATTAATTCATCCACGTTTTTAGTGTATTTTTATTATTTATATATTTTTATTTTCTTTATGATTTTTCATCAGAATAATTTTCACCTTCTAATAGTATGAATTAGTAAAATGTATTAATGTTGAAATCTTTCTCTCTATTTTTTTCATTTTTCTTCATCTTTTTCTTCTAGGGAGTGGAACAGTCAACCAGATGTGTACTATTTACGCCTATTTTAGTGAGTCAAACCAATAGATCTTTTTAGGGTTCTAACCGTCCCTTTCAGTGAAATCGTTTGTATTTCACTTGCACTTGGTAAACCAGGTATGTTAGCTTAAAGCTTAATATGAATTTAAATATGACCTGGTAAATGAGTTTATTCAACTAATGGTCTACGAACTAATCTTCTTTCATTCTTCTGCATATTAATGTTGTATCTATAACCAGTAGATATTTTATTGTCGGTAAAGCTTTCTACTTCGTTTTAAAATTACGTTTCCCTTAATCTTTTCTTACTGGATTTTGTCTTTAAAACATTTCTAATCAGCTTTAAAATTACGTTTCCTTTTTGAACCAATAAAAAAGTGAACATTTTCTTCTTTGATGAACTGATGAAAAGTCTGATGATTTGATTGGTTTATGCAATGAAACACGTAAAAGTGTAAATCATTTTCATTGAGTTTAATAAACCGTTACAATTTTAAGATATTGATTATATACATTATAAACGTATATCTGTTTTAAGGAAAATGTGCACATGCGTGTGTGTGTGTGTGTGACAATCTTAATGTAATATTTGCCATTGTTATAGTGAGAGAAATATATCTAGGTTCATCAGAAAACGCCTGTTTCTTGCCTTCCTAAAGCAAATGTATATACTGTATATACTTGATATAGGAATATGTAAATTCAGCAAAACTCTCAACACTTTCTAAAAAGAGGCTTATTTAATGCAAAAAACGAAACTAATTCTACAGTAAAATCTGTACATTTATTTTTTTATTAGTTTTACTTGTTTTCCATATATATTTCTAAAATTTAAAGCATATTATTCAAATTTATAAATTGTTTAAGGATATCCGTTTATTGCTAATTCATTTAACATGGAAATTGTTACTACATGCGTTTAACTCATTAGCGAGTTAATATTTAATCTTTAACTATTGATTAAAACAAAATTGTTATTAAATATTTTTTAATACATAATTAACATAGTAAGGATATTAAATAGCCTACCTAAACCTTGCTAAAAAATTACATAAGAGTATACTATACGTCTACAAAGCTCAAATTACTATATGTATTATGTATTGTTGCCAAATATGGCTTCATGCAACTACCAAGACAATATTTGTCTTAGAATTCTAAAAAAAGTCTCAAGTATACGCTCTGCCGCAACGTACTTACTCCTGATCCATCGGACAACCATAAAAATCCAACCATTCTCATTTGTTAATGCTTGTAAGGCTTCTATTGTATGAGACGAAAATAGTGAAAATTGGGGTTGGAATGTTTTATCTGAAAATATTTGTTCATTCTTAATTCATCTGAACGTTAAAATTATTTGCAATCATAGACGTCTAACTTATAAGCGAGTTTAATGTTTTATATTTAAATCTTAGTAAGACAATATATTTAAATTATTAACATATAACAAATATTTAACGTAATTATATTATTTTGATTTTTAACTAAACATTTTATAACAATACAACTACGACACATAGATTGATATTTTCTCTGCTTGGGACAATTACATTTTTTATTTCTTGTGTATTTCTCAATGTGTCAATCCTATTATTCCAAACCAATGAAGAAAAATATCTGTTCATCTCTAATTCAGCTTAACATATTTTTTTAAACTTAATCACATGTAAGATCAGCACATTTAATAATAAATCTATAAAAATGGTATTACATTTAGAAAGTTATTTTTTCTATTTTTAAGGAATATATAAAAATGGTTTTATATTTAAAAAGTTTATTCTGTTTCCTATTTTTTAGGAATATAGTTTTTAGAGATTCAATAGTGAATTGTTACAGGCAATGAAAACAGACGCAATAGAGTTCCACAAGTCTACAGCTTTGAATAGAAAGGTACTGGAATATGATGATGTATTATAACGAGGTACCTGAACAGAGAATTGATGAAGAGTAACACTAGATCAACAAGTCAAACACGTTTTAAATTATTATATTTTTTAGAGTCAGTGAACATTTTACCTTTGCAATTTTATATACCTAGGTTTCGTTATGTTTTTTTTACAAAGGAGTCACTAATATAAAGGCCCTGATGCCACTCGAGCATAAGGGTTAATAAGCATACAGTGGTCAATGGAACACTGTTGTAGTGTAATGTTATGATCCTATAGGCTGTGATAATAGCGTAGTATCTGTTAACTGTGGCAAGCGGGGTCAATGGTCAAAACATTATTGTTATTGTATTCTTATTAATTGATTTGAGCGACAGATAGTCGCTGGATCAGTTATTATGATTAGAAGAATAAAGAATTAAATTGCGGAAGAAATGATTGACATGTGAATCGCAAAAGGAATGTGAAAATAGAAAATATATGAAAACATTATTTTGGTGTTTTGAATAAACAAATAACTAGCTGTGGACATTGGGTTGGTCTGAGACACGTAATTAGGTGACGTAAGAGAACACGTGATGTTGTTAGTTTTGGAGAGATTAAGAGAGTTGTGGATTTACCACAGGAGCGGACAGACTAGACAGGGGTGGACAGACAGCTAGGGAGCTGTAAGAATAGAAAATGTAGACTAACTGCAGATCCTGTGAAAACCATTTGAGACAACTGTAATAAATTTATATTATAAAATATATAAAGAGGTGTTTTACTGGTTTCACAAATAAGAACAGATGTCTCAATTATATGATGCTGATCGCTTCATGGTTTGTCACGGAGCAGCGGGAAGATACAGAAGAACTCTTCAAGAACAAAAAGGTATGAAGCATATATTATTCTTCTTACATATGAACTGTAAAAATATCCCGTGTGATAAGTCTGATACAACATGATTCAGTTTACACGTCAATATCATGTCCTCATACATACGATTTATATGTTTATTATCTGTCTGTACATACATACGATTTATACGTTTATTATCTGGCTGTACGTACATACGTACGATTAATACGTTTATTATATGTCTGTACATACATGCATACGATTTATACATTTATTATCTGTCTGCACATACATACATACGATTTATACGTTTATTATCTGTCTGTATATACATACATACGATTTATACGTTTATTATATGTCTGTACATATATACATACATACGATTTATACGTTTATTATCTGTCTAATAAAAGAACAATATCTTAAATCCACTAGATAACACATTACAGGTTTTAATATATCATCTCCTCAAATATAAACCAATATACAACAGTAGTTATTGTTAGTGGAAAATTGGTAATTACTTAAGGGAAACGACTCATTAAGAACATGTTTAGGTTGGACTTGAAAATGACCATATTATAGTCAGCTGGAAAGCAGGAAAATGGAAGAGTTCCACAGGTGTGCATTTTAAGAAAGAAACTTTGTTCATGGAATCTATGTTTATGTTTAGGCACAGATAAAGAGTGGGGGAAATTATTGATAGTTTTTTTTTCAGCTAGACAAGTTTGGCGAGGGGACTATAGATAGACTGGAGATCAGACGAGCACTTGCCATGAAAATAATGATAAAGCAGAGACAAGCTGTGAGAAAGGGCCTGCAGGGAAGAGAAAATGGCATCCCCAACTAGGGTATGGGGTCTACTATTAACTCTGTCAAGGCAGGGAACATGTTGGAATAGATACATTGAGATAATTGCCAAGACTGCTGCAAAGAAGGTGGGCTCTCTCTACCCTGCTAGAAAGTTACCTACACTTGAAAATATCCTATACCTCTACAAAGCAACAATTCGCCCATGTATCGCGTATTGTTTTGACATTTGGGCTGGTGCATGTGCTACTAGTCTCTCGCTCCTGGGCAAGGTTCAAAAGAGAGTCACCAACTTGATAGATCCTGAACTGTCATATAAGCTTCAGCCGCTGTCCCATCAACAAAATATTGTATCCCTTTGCTTGTTTTACAAGTATTTTAATGGCATATGCTCTGAGGAACTACAAGCTCTTGCACCCGCTTAATGAAAATCCCCCGACAAACCTGACAAGCAGCAAAGTCCCACCCCAACACAGTGGAGATCCCTAGATGTATGAAAGCATTCTATTCTAATAGTTTCTTCCCTAGAACTGTTAGACTAGGTGTAGACTTTGTGAAAAAATATTGAATAATTCCACTCCTTGTCTCTCCAAGCTTATAACTACTCGAAAAATGTAATTAAACGCCTAATCTTTTTTTCAATTAAAGGAACAAGGACCAAGGTTTCAATTAAAAAAAGAAACAAACAACATGTTTAAAAAAAAGGTGTTAAACTTCGGACTTAACAGGTAAATTTCTAAAAAAACACTACTTTTTTGTTTTAAATTTGAATATATTATTTATTGATCTTTTATCTTCAATTTATGATATATAACACTTGGATGAGTAAATTAATTATTAACTTTTACAAAGACATTTCAAAATAAGGGGCGTGAATTAATTCGACCCCTGTCTTTCCAAGCTTATAACTACTCGAAAAATGTAATTCAACCCCTAATTATTTTTTTTTAATTAAAGGAGCAAGGACCAAGGTTTCAGTAAAAACAAACAAGCAAATTACGTGGTTTAATAAAAGGGTTTTTAACTTCGGACTTTACACGCCAATTTCTAAAAAACACTACTTTTTTGTTTTAAATTTGAATACATTATTTATTGATCTTTATCTCCCATTTGTGATATATAACACTTTGGTGAGTAAATTAATTATTTACTTTTTAATAGACATTTCCAAATGGGAGGAGCGTGAATTAAAAAAAAAAACGTTTGTCTAAAATATTATATTCAGTTTATTTGAAAGAGCATAAAATTTCACATTGATTCTGAAAATATCGTAAAAATAGAATCAATAGAAAAATTTTGATAGATTTTTAAAGTTTAAAAATTGAAAAATACTGAACTCGTAAAACTCAATTAATTTCATTACTGTTTTTTTTTAATAAAAAAATATTTCTATTACTTTTCATACAACTTTAATGGTTTATTTTGAAAGTATAATCCATAAAGAAAATAAACAACCCACTTTTAAAGGAGAAATTACGAGTTTTTTTTAAATATTTTATTCGCAGTTTCGTGTTAGGGGTGTCAAAAATTCCTACAAAAATTCTGATACACCTACTGCTTGACTTAAAAATTCTATTCTGGCTTCCTGCTTCCCCATCTGTACTGACATGCAGAAGTTCAAGTGTAATGTAAACAAACATTTTGCTGCTCAACTCCCTACATAGTGTCCCTGCAACTTAGGTCCCTAATAGTAGCCCCCTACATCAAAGTGCCAATGTGCCGTGTTTTGTGTAATTAAAAATAACGGGTAAAACCAAACAGGAAACCCATATAAAAAGTAAATTTATTGGACTTAAGGAGTCGGAGTCTGATAATAAATTCTGACTCCGACTCCTAGTACTCTTAGAAATGCAAATCGAATCAAATTATTGTGTTTATGATAAACATTATGATTTAGCTACATAATAGATAATTGTGGACATAAAACTACATCGAAAAGAAACAAAAAAAAATCTAAAAAAAAAAAAATATGCTGGTTGTGATCGTTAATATTTAAAAATTATTTTGTTCTATATTAAGTTTCTGTTAATTAGTGATGCCCAATAAATGAGGGATCATTTTATGTAAACTTTATTGAATAAAATTATCCTTATTCGAAAATCCCAAATATTGAATAAAATATCAAAATTCAAACAATTCTCTAGCGACATATTAGATAAATGTGGACAGAAAACTCTTTCTAAACACACACACACACATACACACACACACACACACACACACACACACACACACACACACATATATATATATATATATATATATATATATATATATATATATATATAAACAGTTTCGTGTTCAGTTGTTTAACAATTCAACCAACTTCGAATCAAATTATTGTGTTTATGGTAAACATTAGGATTTTCGCAGAAATTACGTAAATTTTACTTAAATAAACACATTTTTACTCACGAAATCCATATATATATTTTTTAATGGATTGCAATAAAATTAAACATTTTTTTATGTTTAATATTATTTTAAGAATCAATACTTTTTAGGGAGATTGCAAAAAAAAATGTTTCAAATTATTTTAAAAGTTATTGAATGGGATTTTTTAAAAGCGTAAACAAATAACTTACATTTCATATTGGATTGCAATAAAAAAAATGAACTTATTTTAATATTTAAGATTATTTTAAAGTTGTTGAATAATATTGTTGTAAAGTGAAAAAAATAAACTTACCTTCCATTCCAGCAATTTTATACGAAAAAACAAAACGTTTTTCTTTTGTGTCCAACGCAGAAGATTTGTTTGTTAGGATTTCTTAATATAATCTTTAGTAAATTGATACAAATTTTGTTTTGTGTGTCCAATTCATTAAGCAATTAAATATATGAAAATATAAAAGAATCAAAATTAAAAGACAGAAAACACGATTTAAACGTGAAATTATTATAAGAAGAAAAAATTAACTGCTTCAGAACAAAGAACTTATGTTCATCATAAAACGGTGTAATCATTATTTTGTTCCTCGTTTAAAAGATTGAACATTTCATTATTATTTGGATTAGTCGAACTACTGTTTACATCCAAGATGAGAACAGTAATCCAAATAATCCAAATATAAAAAAATGCAAAACTGAATATTTCACATAAACAATTCAAAAAGGAAGGAATTGAACAAATAGCGAAGTCAATCAAATAACAAAAACTAGATTTGAACCAACAAGAAACAAAACAATAATCACATGATTACATTATGAAAATTGCGACTTATTTTTATCAGATTCGATTCCGTTAACTTTATGATAATCTTAACTTATAATTCCAGACCTGATGTTTTACATGCAATCAGCATCAAAGGATTACCAATGGAAGTGTAGTACCTGTTTCTAGTTTGTTTGCACATTTCAACGATGTGTCGCGTTATCATCATTCTGGCTTTACTTGTCATGTTTTACGCCCTCCCATGTATTACCTCCTCTTTTGATAAAGAAGTAACGCAATGTTGTAAAATGTCCTGACTCGCAGATGATACCCATATCAAGCACTCTTCAGCCGATACTCATCTCTTTTATAACCAGAAGTAGAAGCATATATATATATATATATATATATATATATATATATATATATATATATATATATATATATATATATATATATATATATATATATATATTACGAGTTCACATTTAACTCTCGTTTTGTAAAGTACCTCCCCCACATATTTATCAGATGGTGCGATTTTATTGAATTAAAAGTCTAATTTCATTTTTTTTTTAAATACCTTTTAAAAGGTAAACCGGGTGCCAGGGGGAGATAACTCCAATCACCGCTTAAAGAATGTCAAATTTTGAGAAGATTTCTTTGAAACATGAGAAGAAAAACTACTTAGATAATTTTTTCATTTATTTTACAAAGTTTTTGTGTCCTTTTTTTTTCATCCGTTTTTCATTTTGTCCTTTGTTAATTATTTTTTCGTTTAAAGCCACCCCTTACTTGTGTCCCTAAATAGCCAAATGGCGATGATGGATCGGTTACATTAAATTGTGATTTTCGTTTGTAAAAAAAAAAAATTACTTGATCAAATTAAGTTACTTTTTTCGGAGAACTTCATTCCATAACGGATACGTATAATATAACTCTTTTTTTTTTTTCACTTTTTTCATTTTTTTAATGTCTTGAGTAACTGTAGATTTAGAAGTGTAAGCCATGTTTAGTTTCATAAAAGTTTCAGATGGTTCGTTGTTTTAAACAAGTCTTGAGAGGTGACTGGTTTGCAGTAGACAGAACAGTTTCCGATGGTTCGTTGTTCTAAACAAGTTTTGAGAGGTGACTTGTTTGCAGTAAACAGTTCCACCGAGCAAAATATTCTTACCGTGTCGAGACGGAAAAAATACAATATGTGTAATTGCTCCAGAAAAAGTTAAATATTTATGAAGCAAGTCTGGTTTCTGATTGGTTGGTAGCAGAACGTGAATTAATTCGATTCGTCAGTTCCTAGCAGTATCGTTTATAAATAGAATCGTCCGACTGTGTGGGAGCATACCCCATTATACTTCTTGTCTGATGGGATGTGTCTCCTAGCGGCTTCGGCTGCAGGGAGACAGGGTAGTACCAGTCAAGGATTCGTCACTTGACACTCAGCCCAACAGGTGAGGGGCCGGGAACCGGCCCAGCACCTGTTGGACTGAGGTACACCGCCTGGGTAATACCTAGGAGGTCCACCCTCCCAGGCCATGCCACCGGGCTTTCCGGTGGGGCAAGTTTATTGCTTGCTGCCTGAGGCGCCCCGACCGGGGAATGCCGACGGGGTTACTCAGGCAATTTTTAAAATTGCAGGAGTGCCCCTTCTTTAGGGGAGCCTGCGGGGTCCCCACTTTCCGGCCTTGTGCCACATTTTGCTGAGGTGGGCAGCAAATAAATATCTACCCCATTATACCCCTGTATGATGGGATGTGCCTCCTAGCGGCTTCGGCTGCATGGAGACAGGGTAGTACCAGTCAAGGATTCGTCACTTGACACTCAGCCCAACAGGTGAGGGGCCGGGAACCGGCCCAGCACCTGTTGGACTGAGGTACACCGCCTGGCTAATACCTAGGAGGTCCAGGTCCACCTTCCCAGGCTTTGCCACCAGGCTTTCCGGTGGGGCAAGTTTATTGCTTGCTGCCTGAGGCGCCCCGACCGGGGAATGCCGACGGGGTTACTTAGGCAATTTTTAAAATTGGAGGAGTGCCCCTCCTTTAGGGGAGCCTGCGGGGTTCCCACTTTCCAGGCCTTGTGCCAAATATTGCCGACGTGGGCGGCAATTAAATAACTACCCCATTATACCCCTGTATGATGGGATGTGTTTCCTAGCGGCTTCGGCTGCAGGGAGACAGGGTAGTACAAGTCAAGGATTCATCACTTGACACTCAGCCCAACAGGTGAGGGCCGGGAACCGGCCCAGCACCTGTTGGACTGAGGTACACCGCCTGGCTAATACCTAGGAGGTCCACCCTCCCAGGTCTTGCCACCGGGCTTTCCGGTGGGGCAAGTTCATTGCTTGCTGCCTGAGGCGCCCCGACAGGGGAATGCCGATGGGGTTACTCAGGCAATTTTTAAAATTGCAGGAGTGTCTCTTCTTTAGGGGAGCATGCGAGGTTCCCACTTTCCGGCCTTGTGCCACATAATGCTCATGTGGGCAGCATTTAAATATATACCCCATTATAACTTTGTTGTGATGGGTTATATATGATGTGGGCAGCAATTAAATATATACCCCATTATAACTCTGTTGTGATGGGTTATATATGATGTGGGCAGCAATTAAATATATACCCCATTATAACTCTGTTGTGATCGGGTATATATGATGTGGGCAGCAATTAAATATATACCCCATTATAACTCTGTTGTGACCGGGTATATATGATGTGGGCAGCAATTAAATATATACCCCATTATAACTCTGTTGTGACCGGGTATATATGATGTGGGCAGCAATTAAATATATACCCCATTATAACTCTGTTGTGATCGGGTTATATATGATGTGGGCAGCAATTAAATATATACCCCATTATAACTCTGTTGTGACCGGGTATATATGATGTGGGCAGCAATTAAATATATGCCCCATTATAACTCTGTTGTGATGGGTTATATATGATGTGGGCAGCAATTAAATATATACCCCATTATAACTCTGTTGTGATGGGTTATATATGATGTGGGCAGCAATTAAATATATACCCCATTATAACTCTGTTGTGATGGGTTATATATGATGTGGGCAGCAATTAAATATATACCCCATTATAACTCTGTTGTGATGGGTTATATATGATGTGGGCAGCAATTAAATATATACCCCATTATAACTCTGTTGTGATCGGGTTATATATGATGTGGGCAGCAATTAAATATATGCCCCATTATAACTCTGTTGTGATGGGTTATATATGATGTGGGCAGCAATTAAATATATACCCCATTATAACTCTGTTGTGATGGGTTATATATGATGTGGGCAGCAATTAAATATATACCCCATTATAACTCTGTTGTGATGGGTTATATATGATGTGGGCAGCAATTAAATATATGCCCCATTATAACTCTGTTGTGATGGGTTATATATGATGTGGGAAGCAATTAAATATATGCCCCATTATAACTCTGTTGTGATGGGTTATATATGATGTGGGCAGCAATTAAATATATACCCCATTATAACTCTGTTGTGATGGGTTATATATGATGTGGGCAGCAATTAAATATATACCCCATTATAACTCTGTTGTGATGGGTTATATATGATGTGGGCAGCAATTAAATATATACCCCATTATAACTCTGTTGTGATCGGGTTATATATGATGTGGACAGCAATTAAATATATGCCCCATTATAACTCTGTTGTGATGGGTTATATATGATGTGGGCAGCAATTAAATATATACCCCATTATAACTCTGTTGTGATGGGTTATATATGATGTGGGCAGCAATTAAATATATACCCCATTATAACTCTGTTGTGATGGGTTATATATGATGTGGGCAGCAATTAAATATATACCCCATTATAACTCTGTTGTGATGGGTTATATATGATGTGGGCAGCAATTAAATATATACCCCATTATAACTCTGTTGTGATGGGTTATATATGATGTGGGCAGTAATTAAATATATACCCCATTATAACTCTGTTGAGATGGGTTATATATGATGTGGGCAGCAATTAAATATATACCCCATTATAACTCTGTTGTGATGGGTTACATATGATGTGGGCAGCAATTAAATATATACCCCATTATGACTCTGTTGTGATGGGTTATATATGATGTGGGCAGCAATTAAATATATACCCCATTATAACTCTGTTGTGATGGGTTATATATGATGTGGGCAGCAATTAAATATATACCCCATTATAACTCTGTTGTGATGGGTTATATATGATGTGGGCAGCAATTAAATATATACCCCATTATAACTCTGTTGTGATCGGGTTATATATGATGTGGACAGCAATTAAATATATGCCCCATTATAACTCTGTTGTGATGGGTTATATATGATGTGGGCAGCAATTAAATATATACCCCATTATAACTCTGTTGTGATGGGTTATATATGATGTGGGCAGCAATTAAATATATACCCCATTATAACTCTGTTGTGATGGGTTATATATGATGTGGGCAGCAATTAAATATATACCCCATTATAACTCTGTTGTGATGGGTTATATATGATGTGGGCAGCAATTAAATATATACCCCATTATAACTCTGTTGTGATGGGTTATATATGATGTGGGCAGTAATTAAATATATACCCCATTATAACTCTGTTGAGATGGGTTATATATGATGTGGGCAGCAATTAAATATATACCCCATTATAACTCTGTTGTGATGGGTTACATATGATGTGGGCAGCAATTAAATATATACCCCATTATGACTCTGTTGTGATGGGTTATATATGATGTGGGCAGCAATTAAATATATACCCCATTATAACTCTGTTGTGATGGGTTATATATGATGTGGGCAGTAATTAAATATATACCCCATTATAACTCTGTTGTGATGGGTTATATATGATGTGGGCAGCAATTAAATATATACCCCATTATAACTCTGTTGTGATCGGGTTATATATGATGTGGACAGCAATTAAATATATGCCCCATTATAACTCTGTTGTGATGGGTTATATATGATGTGGGCAGTAATTAAATATATACCCCATTATAACTCTGTTGTGATCGGGTTATATATGATGTGGACAGCAATTAAATATATGCCCCATTATAACTCTGTTGTGATGGGTTATATATGATGTGGGCAGCAATTAAATATATACCCCATTATAACTCTGTTGTGATGGGTTATATATGATGTGGGCAGCAATTAAATATATACCCCATTATAACTCTGTTGTGATGGGTTATATATGATGTGGGCAGCAATTAAATATATACCCCATTATAACTCTGTTGTGATGGGTTATATATGATGTGGGCAGCAATTAAATATATACCCCATTATAACTCTGTTGTGATGGGTTATATATGATGTGGGCAGCAATTAAATATATGCCCCATTATAACTCTGTTGTGATCGGGTTATATATGATGTGGGCAGCAATTAAATATATACCCCATTATAACTCTGTTGTGATGGGTTATATATGATGTGGGCAGTAATTAAATATATACCCCATTATAACTCTGTTGAGATGGGTTATATATGATGTGGACAGCAATTAAATATATGCCCCATTATAACTCTGTTGTGATGGGTTATATATGATGTGGGCAGCAATTTAATATATACCCCATTATAACTCTGTTGTGATGGGTTATATATGATGTGGGCAGCAATTAAATATATACCCCATTATAACTCTGTTGTGATGGGTTATATATGATGTGGGCAGCAATTAAATATATACCCCATTATAACTCTGTTGTGATGGGTTATATATGATGTGGGCAGCAATTAAATATATACCCCATTATAACTCTGTTGTGATGGGTTATATATGATGTGGGCAGCAATTAAATATATACCCCATTATAACTCTGTTGTGATCGGGTTATATATGATGTGGACAGCAATTAAATATATGCCCCATTATAACTCTGTTGTGATGGGTTATATATGATGTGGGCAGCAATTAAATATATACCCCATTATAACTCTGTTGTGATGGGTTATATATGATGTGGGCAGCAATTAAATATATACCCCATTATAACTCTGTTGTGATGGGTTATATATGATGTGGGCAGCAATTAAATATATACCCCATTATAACTCTGTTGTGATGGGTTATATATGATGTGGGCAGCAATTAAATATATACCCCATTATAACTCTGTTGTGATGGGTTATATATGATGTGGGCAGTAATTAAATATATACCCCATTATAACTCTGTTGAGATGGGTTATATATGATGTGGGCAGCAATTAAATATATACCCCATTATAACTCTGTTGTGATGGGTTACATATGATGTGGGCAGCAATTAAATATATACCCCATTATGACTCTGTTGTGATGGGTTATATATGATGTGGGCAGCAATTAAATATATACCCCATTATAACTCTGTTGTGATGGGTTATATATGATGTGGGCAGCAACTAAATATATGCCCCATTATAACTCTGTTGTGATGGGTTATATATGATGTGGGCAGTAATTAAATATATACCCCATTATAACTCTGTTGTGATGGGTTATATATGATGTGGGCAGCAATTAAATATATACCCCATTATAACTCTGTTGTGATCGGGTTATATATGATGTGGACAGCAATTAAATATATGCCCCATTATAACTCTGTTGTGATGGGTTATATATGATGTGGGCAGTAATTAAATATATACCCCATTATAACTCTGTTGTGATCGGGTTATATATGATGTGGACAGCAATTAAATATATGCCCCATTATAACTCTGTTGTGATGGGTTATATATGATGTGGGCAGCAATTAAATATATACCCCATTATAACTCTGTTGTGATGGGTTATATATGATGTGGGCAGCAATTAAATATATACCCCATTATAACTCTGTTGTGATGGGTTATATATGATGTGGGCAGCAATTAAATATATACCCCATTATAACTCTGTTGTGATGGGTTATATATGATGTGGGCAGCAATTAAATATATACCCCATTATAACTCTGTTGTGATGGGTTATATATGATGTGGGCAGCAATTAAATATATGCCCCATTATAACTCTGTTGTGATCGGGTTATATATGATGTGGGCAGCAATTAAATATATACCCCATTATAACTCTGTTGTGATGGGTTATATATGATGTGGGCAGCAATTAAATATATACCCCATTATAACTCTGTTGTGATGGGTTATATATGATGTGGGCAGCAATTAAATATATACCCCATTATAACTCTGTTGTGATGGGTTATATATGATGTGGGCAGCAATTAAATATATACCCCATTATAACTCTGTTGTGATGGGTTATATATGATGTGGGCAGCAATTAAATATATACCCCATTATAACTCTGTTGTGATGGGTTATATATGATGTGGGCAGCAATTAAATATATACCCCATTATAACTCTGTTGTGATGGGTTATATATGATGTGGGCAGCAATTAAATATATACCCCATTATAACTCTGTTGTGATGGGTTATATATGATGTGGGCAGCAATTAAATATATGCCCCATTATAACTCTGTTGTGATGGGTTATATATGATGTGGGCAGCAATTAAATATATACCCCATTATAATTCTGTTGTGATGGGTTATATATGATGTGGGCAGCAATTAAATATATACCCCATTATAACTCTGTTGTGATGGGTTATATATGATGTGGGCAGCAATTAAATATATACCCCATTATAACTCTGTTGTGATGGGTTATATATGATGTGGGCAGCAATTAAATATATGCCCCATTATAACTCTGTTGTGATCGGGTTATATATGATGTGGGCAGCAATTAAATATATACCCCATTATAACTCTGTTGTGATGGGTTATATATGATGTGGGCAGCAATTAAATATATACCCCATTATAACTCTGTTGTGATGGGTTATATATGATGTGGGCAGCAATTAAATATATACCCCATTATAACTCTGTTGAGATGGGTTATATATGATGTGGGCAGCAATTAAATATATACCCCATTATAACTCTGTTGTGATGGGTTATATATAATGTGGGCAGTAATTAAATATATACCTCATTATAACTCTGTTGTGATGGGTTATATATGATGTGGGCAGCAATTAAATATATACCCCATTATAACTCTGTTGTGATGGGTTATATATGATGTGGGCAGCAATTAAATATATACCCCATTATAACTCTGTTGTGATCGGGTATATATGATGTGGGCAGCAATTAAATATATGCCCCATTATAACTCTGTTGTGATGGGTTATATATGATGTGGGCAGTAATTAAATATATACCCCATTATAACTCTGTTGAGATGGGTTATATATGATGTGGGCAGCAATTAAATATATACCCCATTATAACTCTGTTGTGATGGGTTATATATGATGTGGGCAGCAATTAAATATATACCCCATTATAACTCTGTTGTGATGGGTTATATATGATGTGGGCAGCAATTAAATATATACCCCATTATAACTCTGTTGTGATGGGTTATATATGATGTGGGCAGCAATTAAATATATGCCCCATTATAACTCTGTTGTGATCGGGTTATATATGATGTGGGCAGCAATTAAATATATACCCCATTATAACTCTGTTGTGATGGGTTATATATGATGTGGGCAGCAATTAAATATATACCCCATTATAACTCTGTTGTGATGGGTTATATATGATGTGGGCAGCAATTAAATATATACCCCATTATAACTCTGTTGTGATGGGTTATATATGATGTGGGCAGCAATTAAATATATACCCCATTATAACTCTGTTGTGATGGGTTATATATGATGTGGGCAGCAATTAAATATATACCCCATTATAACTCTGTTGTGATGGGTTATATATGATGTGGGCAGCAATTAAATATATACCCCATTATAACTCTGTTGTGATGGGTTATATATGATGTGGGCAGCAATTAAATATATACCCCATTATAACTCTGTTGTGATGGGTTATATTTGATGTGGGCAGCAATTAAATATATACCCCATTATAACTCTGTTGTGATGGGTTATATATGATGTGGGCAGCAATTAAATATATGCCCCATTATAACTCTGTTGTGATGGGTTATATATGATGTGGGCAGCAATTAAATATATACCCCATTATAACTCTGTTGTGATGGGTTATATATGATGTGGGCAGCAATTAAATATATACCCCATTATAACTTTGTTGTGATGGGTTATATATGATGTGGGCAGCAATTAAATATATACCCCATTATAACTCTGTTGTGATGGGTTATATATGATGTGGGCAGCAATTAAATATATGCCCCATTATAACTCTGTTGTGATCGGGTTATATATGATGTGGGCAGCAATTAAATATATACCCCATTATAACTCTGTTGTGATGGGTTATATATGATGTGGGCAGCAATTAAATATATACCCCATTATAACTCTGTTGTGATGGGTTATATATGATGTGGGCAGCAATTAAATATATACCCCATTATAACTTTGTTGTGATGGGTTATATATGATGTGGGCAGCAATTAAATATATACCCCATTATAACTCTGTTGTGATGGGTTATATATGATGTGGGCAGCAATTAAATATATGCCCCATTATAACTCTGTTGTGATCGGGTTATATATGATGTGGGCAGCAATTAAATATATACCCCATTATAACTCTGTTGTGATGGGTTATATATGATGTGGGCAGCAATTAAATATATACCCCATTATAACTCTGTTGTGATGGGTTATATATGATGTGGGCAGCAATTAAATATATACCCCATTATAACTCTGTTGTGATGGGTTATATATGATGTGGGCAGCAATTAAATATATACCCCATTATAACTCTGTTGTGATGGGTTATATTTGATGTGGGCAGCAATTAAATATATACCCCATTATAACTCTGTTGTGATGGGTTATATATGATGTGGGCAGCAATTAAATATATGCCCCATTATAACTCTGTTGTGATGGGTTATATATGATGTGGGCAGCAATTAAATATATACCCCATTATAACTCTGTTGTGATGGGTTATATATGATGTGGGCAGCAATTAAATATATACCCCATTATAACTCTGTTGTGATGGGTTATATATGATGTGGGCAGCAATTAAATATATACCCCATTATAACTCTGTTGTGATGGGTTATATATGATGTGGGCAGCAATTAAATATATGCCCCATTATAACTCTGTTGTGATCGGGTTATATATGATGTGGGCAGCAATTAAATATATACCCCATTATAACTCTGTTGTGATGGGTTATATATGATGTGGGCAGCAATTAAATATATACCCCATTATAACTCTGTTGTGATGGGTTATATATGATGTGGGCAGCAATTAAATATATACCCCATTATAACTCTGTTGTGATGGGTTATATATGATGTGGGCAGCAATTAAATATATACCCCATTATAACTCTGTTGTGATGGGTTATATATGATGTGGGCAGCAATTAAATATATACCCCATTATAACTCTGTTGTGATGGGTTATATATGATGTGGGCAGCAATTAAATATATACCCCATTATAACTCTGTTGTGATGGGTTATATATGATGTGGGCAGCAATTAAATATATACCCCATTATAACTCTGTTGTGATGGGTTATATTTGATGTGGGCAGCAATTAAATATATACCCCATTATAACTCTGTTGTGATGGGTTATATATGATGTGGGCAGCAATTAAATATATGCCCCATTATAACTCTGTTGTGATGGGTTATATATGATGTGGGCAGCAATTAAATATATACCCCATTATAACTCTGTTGTGATGGGTTATATATGATGTGGGCAGCAATTAAATATATACCCCATTATAACTTTGTTGTGATGGGTTATATATGATGTGGGCAGCAATTAAATATATACCCCATTATAACTCTGTTGTGATGGGTTATATATGATGTGGGCAGCAATTAAATATATGCCCCATTATAACTCTGTTGTGATCGGGTTATATATGATGTGGGCAGCAATTAAATATATACCCCATTATAACTCTGTTGTGATGGGTTATATATGATGTGGGCAGCAATTAAATATATACCCCATTATAACTCTGTTGTGATGGGTTATATATGATGTGGGCAGCAATTAAATATATACCCCATTATAACTTTGTTGTGATGGGTTATATATGATGTGGGCAGCAATTAAATATATACCCCATTATAACTCTGTTGTGATGGGTTATATATGATGTGGGCAGCAATTAAATATATGCCCCATTATAACTCTGTTGTGATCGGGTTATATATGATGTGGGCAGCAATTAAATATATACCCCATTATAACTCTGTTGTGATGGGTTATATATGATGTGGGCAGCAATTAAATATATACCCCATTATAACTCTGTTGTGATGGGTTATATATGATGTGGGCAGCAATTAAATATATACCCCATTATAACTCTGTTGTGATGGGTTATATATGATGTGGGCAGCAATTAAATATATACCCCATTATAACTCTGTTGTGATGGGTTATATTTGATGTGGGCAGCAATTAAATATATACCCCATTATAACTCTGTTGTGATGGGTTATATATGATGTGGGCAGCAATTAAATATATGCCCCATTATAACTCTGTTGTGATGGGTTATATATGATGTGGGCAGCAATTAAATATATACCCCATTATAACTCTGTTGTGATGGGTTATATATGATGTGGGCAGCAATTAAATATATACCCCATTATAACTTTGTTGTGATGGGTTATATATGATGTGGGCAGCAATTAAATATATACCCCATTATAACTCTGTTGTGATGGGTTATATATGATGTGGGCAGCAATTAAATATATGCCCCATTATAACTCTGTTGTGATCGGGTTATATATGATGTGGGCAGCAATTAAATATATACCCCATTATAACTCTGTTGTGATGGGTTATATATGATGTGGGCAGCAATTAAATATATACCCCATTATAACTCTGTTGTGATGGGTTATATATGATGTGGGCAGCAATTAAATATATGCCCCATTATAACTCTGTTGTGATCGGGTTATATATGATGTGGGCAGCAATTAAATATATACCCCATTATAACTCTGTTGTGATGGGTTATATATGATGTGGGCAGCAATTAAATATATACCCCATTATAACTCTGTTGTGATGGGTTATATATGATGTGGGCAGCAATTAAATATATACCCCATTATAACTCTGTTGTGATGGGTTATATATGATGTGGGCAGCAATTAAATATATACCCCATTATAACTCTGTTGTGACCGGGTATATATGATGTGGGCAGTAATTAAATATATACCCCATTATAACTCTGTTGTGATCGGGTAGATATGATGTGGGCAGCAATTAAATATATACCCCATTATAACTCTGTTGTGATCGGGTATATATGATGTGGGCAGCAATTAAATATATACCCCATTATAACTCTGTTGTGATCGGGTATATATGATGTGGGCAGCAATTAAATATATACCCCATTATTACTCTGTTGTGATCGGGTATATATGATGTGGGCAGTAATTAAATATATACACCATTATAACTCTGTTGTGATGGGTTATATATGATGTGGGCAGCAATTAAATATATACCCCATTATAACTCTGTTGTGATCGGGTATATATGATGTGGGCAGCAATTAAATATATACCCCATTATAACTCTGTTGTGATGGGTTATATATGATGTGGGCAGCAATTAAATATATACCCCATTATAACTCTGTTGTGATCGGGTATATATGATGTGGGCAGCAATTAAATATATACCCCATTATAACTCTGTTGTGATCGGGTATATATGATGTGGGCAGCAATTAAATATATACCCCATTATAACTCTGTTGTGATCGGGTATATATGATGTGGGCAGTAATTAAATATATACCCCATTATAACTCTGTTGTGATCGGGTATATATAATGTGGGCAGCAATTAAATATATACCCCATTATAACTCTGTTGTGATCGGGTATATATGATGTGGGCAGCAATTAAATATATACCCCATTATAACTCTGTTGTGATGGGTTATATATGATGTGGGCAGCAATTAAATATATACCCCATTATAACTCTGTTGTGACCGGGTATATATGATGTGGGCAGTAATTATATATATACCCCATTATAACTCTGTTGTGATCGGGTATATATGATGTGGGCAGCAATTAAATATATACCCCATTATAACTCTGTTGTGATCGGGTATATATGATGTGGGCAGCAATTAAATATATACCCCATTATAACTCTGTTGTGATCGGGTATATATGATGTGGGCAGTAATTAAATATATACCCCATTATAACTCTGTTGTGACCGGGTATATATGATGTGGGCAGCAATTAAATATATACCCCATTATAACTCTGTTGTGATCGGGTATATATGATGCGGGCAGTAATTAAATATATACCCCATTATAACTCTGTTGTGACCGGGTATATATGATGTGGGCAGCAATTAAATATATACCCCATTATAACTCCAAAATATTGTAACAGTACAAGTGCCAATTAATGAAATACAAAACTGATTTAATTACATAAATATGTTTTTGGTTTAGTGCTTTGGTTTGAATTCTAAAAGTTTTCATTCGTTTGTATTTGTTCTCATTGAAAATATTATGAATGTATGTTGTTCACATGTAAACGACCTTGACATTATATATTACAGTAAAATATAAGTTTCGTTAAGAATTGAGTTTTTTTCTTTTAAATGTTGGTAAGTTTAAATGATATTTTTTGTTATGGATTATTGTTATTAATGAATGGAAAAGTTGTGATATACTGATATTGGTGAGAATTTTATGGAGATATTTTAGTTTTTTATTATTGTTTGTTGGTGGTAAGTATACGGGTGTGATAGAAAAACAGTGGTGGACACCGCAGGGGTTTACAGTGATCATTTTTTGCGCAGAGGCTGTTCTTGGCCTTAGGGCCAGTAATTGAAAAGGAAGTAATAAGTTCTGGGTCAATGTGGGGACAACCCTTCATATCGGACAAATACTTTTTACGTCAATTAGTTTGGTCAATGTTGGGGAACCCCTTCATATCAGACAATTGCTAATTTTTTACCCCGCCAGAATGCCCCCTTGGGGGAGCTGGTTTTTCTTCCCCACACTAAAAAACGGCCTTGTGCCTAATTTGCTCAGTGGGGAAGCAAATAAATAAATACTGGTGATCATTAAGGTCGTTCCCCAGAGCGAGGCCCATCCATTGCAGTGGAATTATTTGAAATCCAGATACTTATGTTATAATATTTTGGAATATTCTCATAGAAAATTACCCTAAATCTTAGTTAGACAGCAAATAAATAAATTAATTATTTTAAAAACCTTTCTTTGCGGGAAATTTAGTCACTGAGTCCTGTGAAGGTTATCCCACGTGGTTCATGTTAATAAGCCTAGAAAAATCAGGACATGAAAAAATAAAGACAAGGAAATACTTTTAAGAATAAAAAAAATATTGACATTTTATTGAGGGAAAAAGAAAGCATAAGGGTTGGGAAAAGAAGGCAGCAAAGCTGCAAAGTTCAATTATTGAGAAAATACAGTTTATATGTTCACCAATTCGACTGCCAAAAAATGTCCTTATGGCAATCACTAAAGGCTTAATTAACACTAGAGAGAGAGTACAGAAATAAGAGAAAATTAGAATAAGAGAACTTACTGCGTAAAACAATGATTTCGTTTTTTTTAACCTTTCTTTTTTTATCTTTATATATATGTGTGTGAGTGAGTCCTTTTTTTACATATATATTTTCTTCACGCCACTCCAAATCGATCTGTCCTCACTTCAGTGACAGAATCCTTTAAAGTTCTTTTGAAAATAATCCTTGAATTTGAAAACTCAACGTTGTTAGGTAAAACCTCCGTTCGTCCTTCTTGTCAGATGAAATTCTCACTGGTAACAACATGGAAAGACATTTCGGTTTCCACACGCCGACATTAATCGCATCTCAAGCGTCCAGTTTATAGATCAATTCTTCTTAGAATTGATTCTTTCTTTTCGAGTCAACCAACTTGATTTGACTCTTTCTGAAACTCATTATTCATTCCTATGAACAATGAAATAACTTTTACTATTTTTAAGACTTGAATGTCTGAGTAGGACCAGAGTTCGTAACTTGCGTGTTACCCTCGTGGAATCTCTGTCCAAAACTGACTTTCGCTTGTTGAATTTTCGCGGGAAAAGTATCTCAATTGTGGCGTGATTCTTTCAGCAGCAGCAGCAGCAGCAGCTCGTTAGAGAGACGTAAAGTTAAAGAAGGAAAGAAGGGAGGAAAGATAAAAGACAACGACGAAAAGAAGGAAGAAATTAAATTTCTGACAATGTCCGTTCATTAGTTAAATGTGCCGAATTGTTTTCATATCAAGTTTAGATTATATTTGGGTAAAATCCATTGAGAGCGTATGGTGATTATATGAAAAAATAAAGCTGTGTACGCATTGTAAATGTTTCTTTTCTGTTTCTTATAGTATACATTAGTACATTAGGGGTCATTTCGAGTTAAAAGTTGTTTTTACTGCACTCATCTGAACTAGAGAAAATCTGATTAAAATGTGTATGTCTCGTCTAAATAACTAACGATGAATATCTAATATGGCCGACCAGACAGGTGATCAAAAAGTCAGATCGAGCGAACCGGAAAACGAAATGAAATTGACAACTTCTAAACAAAAATGAGTAACTTTTTACTTGACTAAAAAAAAAAAAAAAAAAAAAAAAAACTTACTCGGCGAGAACACGACTGCTTTTGCTTTAATAATTATTTTTTAGGGTTTGAATTACTGTACACATAGATTCGAAAAAGTTGTCAAAAAACAAATATATAACAAATAAATGTTATCAAAGGCAAGGTAAGTTACTTTTACTGTTATTTTTTGTGTTTTTATTTCATGTAACATGTTTATTCAGCTCGCAAACCATACAGTGTTTACCGATGTATTGGAAAATTCCAGATGGAATCTGACTCTCTTTAACACGGTAAGTTTGGGAAAAGGTGTTATAAATAAAAAAAAAAAACTGGATAAAATACTGTTAGAAACTCACTCAATATATGTTACTGTGACATAGATCGACATATATTCGGCGGTTTTTTTTAAACAGTATTTTGTCTAGTTTTTTATTTATAACACCTTTTCCCAAACTTACCGTGTTAAAGAGGATGTGAGGCGCCATCTTGAATTTTCTAATACATCGGTAAAGACTGTATGTTTTTCGAGCTGAATAAACATGTTACATTGAATAAAAACACAAAAAATATATCCAGTAAAGTAGAAAAGTAACTTATCTTGCTTTTGATAACATTTATTTGTTATATATTTGTTTTTTTGACAACTTTTTCGAATCTATGTGTACAGTAATACAAACCCATTTTTTATTCAAACATAACAAATAACAATTTCAATTTGGCTTGAACTTTGCGGTTTTCGGATTATTTTTTTATTTTTATTATTGTTTTTTAGCCGGATTTAACTAACAAACAAAACAAAACAAATACAATTTTGGTGCTTGTGCACTCATGTTACCGTTATTTTTTATGGTTTAAGTGCCTTCTCAAATGCTTGAAGTGTTTCTAATGTTTTTACCTATAACTATAATCTCTGGCAAAAAACTTCCCACCCCACTCTCCCCAAAAAAAGAAACGGCCAAAAAATATCCAACAAGAAAATAAAACATAAAATAACCCGTTCAAGCAAAAAAAAAACAAAAAACAAAACAAAACAAAAACAAAAGGCCAGTTGTTAATTAGGTCCCATTTCGTTTTCCTGTACACTCGATCTGACTTTTTGATCACCCGTCTGGACGGCCATATTAGATATTCATCGTTAGTTATTTAGACGAGACATACACATTTAAATCATGATTTTCTCTAGTCCAGATGGGTGCAGTAAATAAACTTTTAACTCGAAATGAGCCCTAATGTACTAATGTATAACATAAGACAAAGAAAAGAAACATTTACAATGCGTACACAACACAGCTTTATTTTCTCATAATCACCATTCGCTCTCAATGGATTTTACCATAAAATATATGAATATATAAAACTAATATTTATTTATTTGGATTAGTCGAACTACTGTTAACATCCAAGTGTCTATTGAGTAAATTCGTTTTATTGTTTATTTTTATAAAACAAGATTTCTTTTTTTGTTTTTCGTTTTTTGTTGGTTTTTTTTGCGCTGACGAACTGAGTAAGTCACGCGTGTCGAAGTTGCTTTGATTAATTAAACACTTTACGACTAAGACAATCATGTTTACAATACAGTGTGCCAAATAATTGTCTCAGGCTTTAATTAGACGTTTAATTTTTAGTCGTGAATAATTAGTAAAATCAAGACACGAACTAATAAAAAAAAAACTTGCTTATGTTTTACACACATTGTTGACGAAAAAAAAAAACGGAAATAAATGACACACAGAATTGGGAAAAAAATCATATTAAAAGTATCATAAAAAATCATATCAAATAAAAATTTTCTTTTTTGAAAATACTTTTTTTATTAATTTGAAAATGCATTTGCCAAACATAACTTCTTGATTAAAATTTGAGTAAATTCATTTTATTGTTTTATTTTGGACCAAGTAAAGAATAGAGACCCTGTAGCAGAAGACAACGACCGGCGTACATTTCAAGTGGCACTGGTGGTTGGAGCATAACGACATGGCGTTTGGTTGTTTGTAAACATGTCAAATAGAAGACATGTTCGAATGTTTGCGAGAAAGATTTTTTTTAATATATTTACAAAACTTTGTAAAATTTAAAAGAAAAAAATATATTTACAAAACATATTTTGGTATACCCATATTTTTAATTTAAATATTTACACAACTTTTAAGGATGAAAACAGAATTTTTTTTTACACAAAACTTTTTAATGTAAGTAACAAAACAAACGTATTTAAACAAAATATATTTAAATAAATGGGTGTCTTTCTGAGTGCGTTTCTTTTAAATATATACGTACTTTTTAATAATAATAATAATAATAATAATAATAATAATAATAATAATAAATAAATAAATAAATAAATAAATAAAAAGAACGAGCTATATTAATTACAAAACATTAAAAACTGAGATTATAACTGAAAATTCCGGACGCTGATCTCTCCTGTCTATTAAAATACATAATTAATTTTTTTTATAAACTTATTTAAGCCAAACTTTTTAATGGCAAAAACAAAATTTTCGTTTTAATAAAACATCGTTTATTTGCCAAACACAACATCAGCTAATTTCATTCACAATTAAGTTGAGAGAATTGAGTCTTTTTCACAGATAATTTACAACATCCGCCTCCCCTGAAATGATTATTTTGTCAACCGAATAAGTCAGAATGCATAGTTCAACTTGTTTTAGATGTCAAATTTCTTGGCTTATGGCTGGTTTTCAACCAATGCAAACGAATTCTGGTGTGGAGACTGTTAGAGATCTATATCGAAAAAAGACACTTTTAGAAGTTGAAAGTGACAGCAAGTCGGATTTCTTATTCTTACGAGATTTATAGGTTCTGGAAACGACGTTAGTGATATTTACATGCAGATCAGATAATATCTGGACGTTAGAAATGATGTGGATGATATCCTGGTCGAGAGAAACGGGCTGTTTTGTGGCGTGTATCGAAATAGGCGACTGGGAATAAAAAAAAAAGAGGATGTCCTTACACAAATCGATGGTTTTCTGCTCAAAAAAAGCGGGGGGGGGTATCTGATTTTGATTGCATTATTGAGGTGAGCGCGTACGCAAACCCATCACTTAGAAATAGTGCACCGGAGTCATCCACATTTTGGACGATCTCAAAGATGAAACCAACCGCAGTGCAATGGAAGAGTTCCGCTCTGGTGGAACGACCATAATGATCACCGTTTAATCCTCTGCAAGGTTAATATAGGTATTTATTTGCTTCCCCATGAAAGCAAATGTGAGACAAGGTCGGTCTTAATGACAAAAAAAAACATTTCCCTAAGACAAGGTAAGCATATTTTTTTTGTTACCACAACTGTTTTTATATCACACTCTTATACTCACCACCAAATAGACATTAATACAAACTAAAATACCTCCATATATTTTGGCAAAATTTTCATTCATCAATAACAACAATTCATTACAATATATTTACTATCATTTAAACTTACCAACATTTTCACTAAATTCTTCAATTCTGAAAGAAGCTTACATTTTACCCTACTATGATTCAATGTCAAGGTCGTTTAGAGATGAACAACATAAATTCACAACAAACACAAATCCCGATGGTCTGCCTCATGAATTGTATTTGAGATTTTCTCTCATGTTGATACTGATTCTGATGAATATTCGGTTGCCGAGGGTTTCTTCCCAAATCAATTCAAATGCGGAGGAAAACGGATAGGTATTGCAGGAAAGAATTAGATGATTACGGACCCATAACAGCTAAGCACAAAGCTAAAGATTCCGACCAAGTTTTTATCAAATCAGTTGCAGGTTGTTATCGGTGACTTCGTCGAACTAAAGCAAAAGTATGGCGTGAATGACAAGCTTCTGGGATTGACTTTTACTCTTGATTTGAAATGGAACACGTACATCAAGTCTGTTGCCAAGTTAGCTGGAAAAATGGAATGGTAGGATCCTATTACCGCTCCAGAAGATATCTCACTGCTGATGCAATTCTCTATCTATATAAAAGCCAAGTACGTCCAAGGATGGAGTACTGCTGCGACATCTGGGCAGGAGCTGCTAAAAACAGCATATCCTGCCTTGACAGACTACAAAATAGACTTTGGGGATTATTGGGCATGTCCTTTTCTCTTCCCTGCAACTTCTCTCCCGCAGAAAGACGTTGCGAGCCTATTTTTTCTTTTATCGTTATTTCCACAACTGGTGCTCGTCTGAGCTCCAATCTCTGCCCCCCTCGCCAATCTTTCACGAAAAACACCAGTCTAGCTGAAACCACTGTTAATAATTTTCCCCACTCTTTATCTCTGCCTAAATCAAAACGTAGATTCCATGAACAAAGCTTCTTTCTTAGAAATGCACACCTGTGGAACTCTCTTCTGTTTGGTTGTTTCCCACCTGACTACAACTTAGAAGTCTTTACGTCCAACATAAACAGATTCCTGATAAACCACCCCTTAAGTAAGACATTTTATCAAATCTCCATTACTAACGATTACTACGATATTATCCCATTGATTACTGTACACACAATAACCCTTATCCCCAAGTGGCTTCTGGACTTTGATAAGTGGTGACAACCCTGTAAAAAAAAGAATGGGAGATCGATTTAAAAGAACCATACCGTCTTAGAGAGATTCATGAAAGACGACACGGAAGCTGCGCTGATAAATTTAGATCAGTCCCAAGCTTTTGATTAGGTCAACCACTGGCATCTATTCTAGTAGCAACCAGATTCAAACAGGACTTTTACAAATGGATCTCCATATTGTACCGGGTGTCAATGGCAGCGGTATATGTAAACAGAAACATTCAAAATCCTTCGCCATCTCTCGGTTTGTGCGTCAGGGCTGCCCACTGTCTCCTCTGCTTTACGTCTTTGTGTTGGAGCTGCTATTTCACAATCTAATGCGTGATGTGGAAAGTCTGGTCCTGCCTGTGAAATTGCTCTACCGGCTGAGTTGAAAGCCAGGGCCTCTGCATTCGCTGATGACATAACCGTTTTTGTGTCATGATTCAAGGACATCGTTGGACAGTGCTAGTGGGTCTCATACATTATAAAAGAACCACAGGTCAAAATGAACCGCAGCAAGTCAACAGATTTGTGGTTGAGGGCCTGGAGGGGAACCGACACCCTTCCTGTTTCCTTCAGCTGGACGGACGGTCCGGTTTGGATCTGCGGCGTGTTGTTCAGACCAGGTTTCCAGCTAAAAAACGAATTGGTCTGAGGTAAAATAAAAAATCAAAGCCGCTATCGACTCGTGGGCTTGAAGAAAAGTATCCTTTAAGGGTTGACTGGAGTCATGCGACACCTACATCTTTATGCTCATCCTTTAACGACTGACTGTACTTCCTCTACTTGCAAACTATCTAAAATCCCTATAGAGCGAGCTGTCCTTTTTTCTTTGGGGCAAGGGGAAACATTGGGTTCACATACCAGTCTATGTTCAGTATCCGTTTGAAGGAGGCTTGGGGCTGCCAAACTTGATGTGTCAATGAGATGCCGAGAGGCTGGCTTTTTTGACAGTGAAGTCTGCATGGGACGCTGTACTCGAGACCATTTTCCCAACCTCATCTTTTACCACATGGTCGAGGTACATCAAAAGCCATGGAGCAACATACAGATCTTGAGAGTGTAAAGTCACACAAAAGAAACTATCAGGGTTCAGAGACCTTTCACGACTTACAAGAAATGAACTCCAGAAGGAACTAGTGAAAGGAAGCCACCGATGACCTGCTCGTCAACATATGGAGAAGATCCGCTACCAGTCGAGCTTGGCGCCAAGTCCAAGTCATCTCAACAACTTCAAGTTTTCCTTGACCTAGAGGTTTCCTACATCATCCACGGCACTAAGCAACCATAGGGCAGGGAGAAACTAGTTGTGATTCTCGTGATCCTGGCCATAGACAGAATGGTGATATAAACATTGAGACATCATGAGGAGGATGAGATTGAATTTTTGCGGATCAGGACTTGACTTCTATCTTCAAGTACAAGCTTAAGGTAAAGATCAGATGTTACAGGAAAAGATTACTTCCAGCAACCTGTGGTCGAACATAGACAAAACAAGTAAATCATGCATGGTCTCCCGTGAGTACACAGTGGACGAGACATAAAAATGACTAAGTTCAGCTTCCACCAAATGGACGTCAAATCCTGGGGAAAATTGGCAAATGGCACAGTTTTATGCCTTAGCATATGTAAATTTGAGTTATGTACCATGCAGAAAATAGTTTTTACTAAATCCATCATTTGCCAACCTCCCAAAAGTCTCCAAGGCCTTAACATATTTAAATTTGAGTTGAGCATCCTGCAAAACTGCTAAACAGACATAAACAGATAATTTTGGACAAATATGGTAAAATAGTCCCAAATATAGAATGTGTTTATTAGCCCTAAAAGAACCACTGGAACACACCCAATAGTTATCGTGAAGTATAGACAAACAAAAATAGAAATCAGTTTTGAGAAAGTTTTATAAAAATCAAAGGTCTCAATTTATTTAATAAGCACAAAAGTGTCAATTTTAGTCATGTTAACCTAAAAGGTAACCGTCGGGGGCAACCGGAGTTTTCTCGAAAAGCCGTTCTGTTATTTTTTTAATCATATGCTTAATGTTTGTGCAAAATTTAAAAGAAATTCCAAGGCGTGGATGTAAAGGCGAAGGGACAAGGGTGTTAGGGGACCAATAATGAGTCGGTGCAAAGGTAGAGGTGCCAATTTGGAGTTTGTGTTTCCCGCCTGACCATGACCCACACAGTGTCAAATCTTGCCAGACTCTGGACTCCTAAAATGCCTAGATTAACTTCTTAGCTAGCCGAGCTAATGGCCCTCTCCAGCCGTGATAAGAGACCTCAAAGAATCCCTCATCCACACTTTTCTTTTAAGTCCAGGGCCACTATAATAAGTGATCCTTCCTTCAAGCAACTTAATATACACTCCGACTCCCTTTTTCTTTCATCGCATCAAGAATTCAACCTGCTTGTAAAATTTGATGAAACTTTTGTTTATCTTTCAAAACTTTTTTATCTTCCAAAACATTTTATCTTGGAAAGATAAAATGTTTTGTTAAATGAGTTTAAAATATAGCAATAATAAATAAATCAGGATATAATAAAATGGAAAATATTAACTTGATACCAATAAAATGTATTGTTTAATGATTTTCAAGTATAACAATTATAAAGAAATCAATATATAATAAAATGGAAAATATTAACTTGATACAAATAAAATGTATTGTTTAATGATTTTCAAGTATAACAATTATAAATAAATCAATATTTAATAAAATTGTAAATATTAATCTGATACAAATAAAATGTATTGTTTAATTATTTTCATTGTTGAAAGTTCTCAGTAAGCACTGTGATTGAGAATCCTTGGATTTGACGTTCTCAGTAACATTTCCATTTTTAAACTTTTTATGTACTGCCCCATGCTTATTATGATGACATGTTTATTTTACAGTGAGACATAGACTTTATTATTTTCATGCTACACACATACTTTGAACAAATATGGTTTTTGTCATCTGTTATTTTTTAACGCATTATTCACGAAAAATTATTAAAATAGTGGATGGATTTGTTTATTTTAAACATTGCATGAAATCAAAATGTTCAATCTTGGAACAAATATTTAATTTTTGAATGTTTTTTAAAGTTTAGATATTGTCAATTTTAAGACGTGTATCTGTATTCACAGCAGGTCTTCCATAAATTTTATTTATGAATTTTTATAGATTTTATTAGTCCATTTGCTCTTAAAACAATCGTTGTAATGTTTATATCTTTTTAGATTTTGTCGTTTTTAACAATTTTATACTTCCTCTTGTTGTATTTTATGCTTCGCTGTTGTGTGCTCATGACAATATTCATTAAGAATGCTTTCACCAACCATTGTATTATATTCTCTGCTTTCATTTGTTTCATAGTTTAATCACACACGAGTCTTTTTATTGTGTTCTATGTGATACTAATAAACGAAAATTTATCTTCTGAATAAATGCAAATTGTTACACTAAAACGATACACATATTTCGCAAGAATATTCAACAACTTGTGTGTCTTTTCTTTCATTAATTAATAAAAAAAGAATATGCACACATTGTTCACGTAATTGACTTTTTCGCTTTGCACTTATGTGGCATTTTCTGGGTGTGAGTTCTCATATATTTCACTAAATTTGATTTCTGAGAACAAGAATATCTAGACAAGCTGCAAGCATATGATTTTTTACTTTTTTTATTTTACATTTGTTAGTTTGTAGAGATCAAGGGGCTTCTTCCTTGGGATAACACATGATTCTATTATAGTTTAAATTTACATCCGAGGGCTCTTTTAATCGCATATGTATAACTAAAGTTGATTTATTCGAAAAAGAGTATTAACCCACTTCACAAGAATATGGGTTTCCCCTTTTTTGTTTTATTTTACTTCAGTCGAAGTTCTAAGAAATCAAGGGGCCCACAATCTGGGGCTAACACTTGAACTCTATATGAGATACATAGATATTCGATCGTACAATGTAAGTTCTTTATCTCTCAAATATATATGAGATACATAGATATTCCAGTGTTGCATTAATGTTCTTTATCTCTCAAGCACTGAGTTAGTAAAGAAATTTAGAACATAATTTTCCTCTCCCCAATTAACCATTTTTATACGTTGTAGTATAGCTTTCATGTTGGTCTCATGGTCTTACTGGATTACAGGACAAGAATTTTTCTAATCTGGTGGAGTATCCAGCTTCGTGCTATTACTTGAGGAAATATCACTTGGAGAAGGTGCACCACTCCTCGGAAAAACTGTGGGGTAGCCGTAGTGAGATCTTTCCCTAGTGTGAGTTCGCATATGTATATGTTTTGTATGTATATATGTTTTGATTTTTGAGAACAAGAATATCCACACACAGGAGTGTGGTTTTTCCCTTTTATGTTTTATTTTACTTCAGTCGAAGTTCTCAGAAACTAAGGGGCCCACAACCTGGGGCCTACACTTGAAGTCTATATGAGATACATAGATATTCGATCGTACAATGTAAGTTCTTTATCTCTCAAATACTGAGTAAGTAAAGTTTTCCCCAGTGTGAGTTCGCATATGTTTCACTAAAGTTGATGTTTGAGCACAAGAATATCCACACACTTTACAAGAATGTGACTTTCCCCTTTCCTTCCTTTTCTCTCCAGTGTGAGTTCTCATGTGTGTCACTAAACATGATTTTTGAGAACAAGAATATCCACACACTCGACAAGAATATGGCTTTTCCCCAGTGTGAGTTCTCATGTGTGTCACTAAATGTGCTTTTTGAGAATAAGAATATCCACACACTTCACAAGAATGTGGCTTTTCCCCAGTGTGGGTTCTCATATGTTTAACTAAATTTGATTTTTCAGAACTAGAATATCCACAATCTGTACAGGAATGCGGTTTTTTCCCAGTGTGAGTTCGCATATGTTTCACTAAAGTTGATGTTTGAGCACAAGAATATCCACACACTTTACAAGAATGTGACTTTCCCCTTTCCTTCCTTTTCTCTCCAGTGTGAGTTCTCATGTGTGTCACTAAACATGATTTTTGAGAACAAGAATATCCACACACTCGACAAGAATATGGCTTTTCCCCAGTGTGAGTTCTCATGTGTGTCACTAAATGTGCTTTTTGAGAATAAGAATATCCACACACTTCACAAAAATGTGGCTTTTCCCCAGTGTGGGTTCTCATATGTTGAACTAAATTTGATTTTTCAGAACTAGAATATCCACAAACTGTACAGGAATGCGTTTTTTTCCCAGTGTGAGTTCTCATATGCTTCACTAAGTTTGATTTTTCAAAACAAGAATATTCACACACATTACAAGAATGTGGCTTTTCCCCAGTGTGAGTTCTCATATGTCTCACTAGATGTGATTTTCGAGAAAAAGAGTATCCACACACTTTACAATAATGTGGCTTTTCCCCAGTGTGAGTTCTCATGTGTGTCACTAAATGTGCTTTTTGAGAACAAGAATAGCCACACACTTCACAAGAATGCGTTTTCATGTTGCTGACCAAAGTTAATTTTCTGAGTCTAAACTATAACTGTTATCTATTGTTACTTTTTTAAGAGATTTTTTGTGTTAGACTTTCTTGTACTTTAAAAAAAACACACTGTATTTTAAACATATTTTTCTGCAATTCAATCTCTTCATTATTTCACAGTAATGTGTGGATTTTAACAGAATTTCAAAGGATTTGTTAAATAATATCCAGTAAAATAAATGTTTTCAATGATGTTACTGCAGTCTTCCACATAAATCAATACTTTTCCATGTAATAATGTTTTAAGAAAATCATCCAATAGATACGTTCAAGCATGAACATCTGTAAATTAAAGAAAAATAAATAAATCAGTAGTTTTAGTATATCAGAATTCTGTTTGTTTATTGTTGTCAAGATTAATTTTATTCCAAACACATAGTAAAATAACGGGATATTTTATATCAGCTAAGAAGCTGTTGCTACAGACATTTATTACGATATGATATATCTTGGAGAAAATGTTATCTAGTACTTTTTATAATTTTTATATTTGTACGGAAACATGCGCTCTCACAAACAATATATATATATTATTTTTTTTATTTATATTTGTGGGAAAAGAAAAAACAATCATACAATCAAATGATAAATACACAAGCACACACGCATATTATTTTTCCAGAGTAAAAAAAACCTTAAAAGTAAAAATGATTTAATTTCCACAGGGTTGCTGATAACTCGCAATTTTAACCTGTTCTTCGCATTTTCTGTTATGATCAACTGGTGATATGAATGCATGCTAAACAATCAAATTTCAAAATGTTACACAACAACATGTTACAAAACAACAAATGCATGTTACATAGCAACAAACTAACAATCATGGTATTGCAAACAACAGCGATTTAGTGATGAAAAGAATAATTAATGTTCCAAAAACACAAGTAATTAATCATTCAAAATGATAATACCGGAAAACTAAACACGTTATAAGAACCAGTAAGCAACTCTAAACTCTACAACATTCTGAAGGATTGTTTCTAGTAACTGCCAACTCTCATTTCGCCATTCACAAGGTAAGAAGTTGAAAATATATGCATATATACACATATATATATATATATATATATATATATATATATATAGATATAAATATGTATATATGATGATGATTGCAAGTGAAAGTCCATGAGCCGAAAATGACTTTAGCAAAATTCACATGCTCGAATAGACATGACACTGAAGACGGTCAGTGGTATAAATACATATATATATACATGCACGTATACATACACATACACACATATATATATAATCCACATATATGCATACATACATACACATTACATAATATGCATACATACACATACTTATACATACATAAACATACACAAGACGGTCATTGGCTTACAAATATATAAACGCAAATATACATATATACACATACACATCCGTAAACATACACCCATATATACATACACACTGCATAATAAACATACATATACAAACACACATATATATACACATAAATACACATATATACAAATTCATGAACACATATACATATACGTACACATATGCACATATATATACATACACTTACCTACATATACATACACGTATACATATACATACACGTACATACATATGCACTCATACACATATACATACACGTACATACATATGCACTCATACACATATACATACATGCACATACACATATATATGCATGCATACACATACACACATCTACATACATACATACATGCATAAATACACACACACATATATATACACATACACACATGCATATGCATACAAACATATATACACACATACGTATATGTATACATATACACATAGATATGCACACATATACATACACATGTACATAAACATACATATACCTATATATACATATATACAGAGATACATGTAATGATGGTAGATCAATTATTACATGCTTCCAGCATTTCAGGCCTACATACGTCACTACTTTTCCATCGCAATAGGACCATTTTTTATAGACAAATGCCTGAGGGAGTATCTATACAAGATGGTGTTACAGAGGTTTAGCTTTGTACGACAGCTAAATCTCTCTTTCAGTTCAAAATGTTGACATCCAGCAACAAGCTTAGTGTGTTATAGATTATTGTATTATTGGTGTGTGTAGGTAAAAGATGTCTGTTTATGAGAGAAAGGTCTGGTGTGTATAATATTTTATTATTATTTATTCTGGAAAATATTTGTGTGGCTTTTCTCTTAGCATTCAATATGAAAAGCCACACAAATATTTTCCAGAATAAATAATAATAAAAAATCATACACACCAGACCTTTGTACGGCAGCTAAATCTCTCTTTCAGTTCAAAATGTTGACATCCAGCAACAAGCTTTGTACGACAGCTAAATCTCTCTTTCAGTTCAAAATGCTGACATCCAGCAACAAGCAAGAGCAAGATAGCCAGCAACATGTCAACATGCAGACCAGCTTAATGCGGGTACTGGTCTCTCGCTTTATGTTTTTTTTAACTCAGAGATTGGCTTCTCCTAGAGTGGTTGCCTTCACCACGGCTTATGGGAGTTCTCTACACCCCGGATACACATGGAAATAAACACATGCGTACATACAGATGTACGTCAACATGCATATGCATGTGCACACACATGCAAACATAATCACATAGAGGCACACAAATATGCATATACACACATATGCATATACATACGTATACACACATATACATATAAAATACACATGAAGGAACATTCCAAAAGTCATAAATAGTAAGTAATCAGCGACTGGACCATTTTTGTCCCTTTTTCCTTCCTGATCTTTTTCTTCTTTTTTTAATAAAAAGTTTGTTCTAGATTCATACTTCTGCAGCACATGACAATAATGTTGACAAACTCACATAATTTTCCAAATAAATCAACGTATGAATCGACAAGAATTACACTCCCACTGAAAATGATTTAAAGGCGCTTGTATCCTCGTCGATTCGTACAAACATTAAACATGATATGAGTAAAAAAGTAACAGAACGGATTTTCCGGGGAAAATTTGGTTGCCATCCTAGTCATGCCTTTTTGTTAAAATGGATAAAATTGACACTTTTGTGCTTATTAAAAAAAAATTGATGCCTTGGATTTTTATAAAATTTTCTGGAAAGTTATAATTTACTGATTTTTATACAGTTTTGGTTGTCTATACTTTGCAATAATTCTTGGGTGTGCCCCAGGGGCTGTTTTAGAGCTGATAAAAACACTCCATTTTGGGGACTACTTTACCATATTTGCCCCTAATTGTCCGTGTATCTCTATGTATTAGCAGTTTTGCATGGTGCTTAACTCAAATGTAAATATGCTAAGGCCTTGGGGACTTTTGGAGCTTAATGGGGGGGGGGAGCAAATATTTGATAAATGACTATTTCTTTTTTCCATGGTACATAACTCAAATTTACATGTGTTAAGGTCTTAAATTGCACCGTTTGTTTGTTTTCACCAGTATTTGACGTCCCTTGGGGACTTTGGGGGCTAAATGGTGTGGGGAAGGGGCAAATGCTGAACTTAGTCATTTTTTTTTTATGCCTCACTCATAATGGACCATGCATGCTTCACTTGTTTAAATTTCAACTTTAAATTATTTATCCATTTCAGTTTCTAACCTTTAACAATCACAAAGGGGGAGGTGCTTTTGCATCTGTCTCCTCAAATAGGGGGGCATTGAAGGTAAGTAATATTTTTTTATAATTTCAAATGAAAATTCCCCCTCATTGATAATAATTTTAATATTTAGAAAGCCAGTCATAACATAAAGTAATGCATACTTTCACCCAACAATTTAATTAAAAAGTGTCATTTTATAGTTAAGACTAAAATAATAATAAAAAAAACATTATTAAAAATAAAACAAATATATTACAAATAAATGTTAGTAAAGACGAAAAAAACTTTTCTAGGAGAAGCCCTTGTGTGTGTTATACTTTCACCTAACAATTTAATTAAAAAAATGAGCTATTTTATTGTTTAGGCCAAAATAACAAAAAAAGTATTAAAAAATAAAATCAATATATTACAAATAAATGTTAGTAAAGACGAAAAAAACTTTTCTAGGAGAAGCCCTTGTGTGTGTTATTCTTTCACCTAACAATTTAATTAAAAAAATGAGCCATTTTTTTGTTTAGACCAAAATAACAAAAACAAAAAAGTATTAAAAAATAAAATCAATATATTACAAATAAATGTTACTAAAGACGAAAAAATTTTTTCTAGGAGAAGTCCTTCTGTGTGGTATACTTTCACCTAACAATTTAATAAAAAAAAGAGTCATTTTATTGTTAAGATCAAAATAACAAAAGAAAAGTATTAAAAATAAAATCAGTATATTACAAATAAATGTTACTAAAGGCGAAAAAACTCTTCTACGCAATTGGATAAGTTTTTTACATTGTATACTTATTTTAAAGCGTTTATTTACTTTGAAAATTTATTGATGAATTTACGTTAGAACAAGAAAACATGGCTATGACCATTTTTAATTTATTTTCGATAATAAACTACGCTTAGTGAAATGATAAAGATTTAACAGTATTTGTTTCTACATTAAGTTTCTACTAATTTGTGATGGCCAATAAAATGGATACACATTTTAAGTAAAGTTTATAAAAAAGAAAGTGATGCCAACATTTGCTAAAATTTAAAATATTGGATAAAACAAAAAATGAAACGAAATTTTTATCGAAAGACAGAAAAATATTTCTTTTAAAATCTTAAAACAATTATCGAAAAGAAAAACTCTTTTGTGCTTAGTTGAAATTATTGTACAAAATTCAAAATTTTATGTGTTTAACCTTAAATATGTATTTGGTAATTACTATTATTTGTTTAGAAATCATAATTTTTACTTTAATAAACACATGTTGTACACAATTGAAAAATATATGTTTAGATAGGCACCGCCAAAATTGGGGGGGGGCAGGTCAGTACTTTTTGACGGACCGTCTTTTTAAAAATCTACCAAAAATCAGGTAATTATCCGATCAATACGAAATTTTCAGCGATTATTAGGAGAAGAATGAACTTTATAACAGTGTACTTATTTTTCATAAACGATATTTATATATATTTTTTTGTTGCTTACAAAACCCCCCCTTGTTTTGAAGTGGGAACAAATATGCTTAAAATAATCATCTGAAACTGAACAAAACATATTGTGTTGTTGTAAGGGACAGAATTATAGATAAAAAAAAAAAAAAAAAAAAATTGTTTGCATACCTTATTTTGACGTCTGAATATCAGAACTTCGATTGTGTTTAATTATCCCGCTTTTGAGTTTTGAAGTGTGAAATTCGGTGAATATGTTAAGTAAAATAATTAATTTAAGTTAAGCAAAACAAAAAAATTTTTTTTTTAATATTTATACGAAAAAAGCCATTTTAAAATTTTTGATAAATAAATTAACAATTTTTTTTTAGCGAGCCGAATAATGCATGACCATTATTAAACAGGGCATGCTTTGAATAATTGATATATAAAAAAAAAATTCGATAAATGTTGTGCCCTTTGTGTTAAAAATAGCATCATTTTTTTCGATCCCGTTTGAAAACGTTTGCCGCCTTTCGACTACGGTGGACCAAACGCGCTGAAATAATTTTTTTTTATTCTGCTTTAAATTGCCCCCCCCCCATTTTGGGGAGTCTGGCCCCCACACACATATACATTAAAAACCAAACTCATACAAATGGTCACCCATCTGGTACTGGCCAGCCTCAGCTTTATAATACATTGAAATTTTCGTCACTGAAAAATAAGTTTTTTTGGCCTGTTTGGTCTTCCATAGTTTTCTTCTTATAATCCGCAAACGTAAACAGAGTCGATCTCGACTCTACATGAACGCGAAATATCTGGTTACCTATATGAATAAGTGGAATTATTTGAAATTCAGGTACTTATATTATAATATTTTTGCATATTCTCTTAGAAAATCATCCTAAATCTTAGTTAGACAATAAATAAATAAATTAATTATTTCAAAAACCTTTTTTTTTTTAAATATTTAAGTACGTTTTTTGTGCAAGACAAAAAATGTCAATTGTTAACTTTTTGGGAAAATTTAACATTTAAAATTGGATTAAAATAGTAGAAAAAGTTTTACATTATTCTGTTTTCTATATGATAAAATTCAGGGTTTTATCTTTCTGGAAAAAAAAAAAGTTACTCAGAAATAATGGATTTTAATAAATGTAATTTAGTTTTAAAAAACAACAACAACTTCATTTTGCGGCCATTTTTGGCGGTGCCTATGTTTAGAGCCTTTTTTTATTTTTAATGTGAGATTAATCCTAGATTAAACCGTCTATTCCAAAGTATGGCGAAATCGATTTTTTCGCCCGACTGCTTTTGTTTTTTATATTTAAAAATATTATTGAGTGTAATTTTATTTGAAAATTTATTGGATGTAATTTTTTAAAGTTTATTTTAAGTGTATAAAGAACAAATATAACTTACCTTTCATTCGGGATGAATTCGTTTTTCTTTTGTGTTCAAAACAGAAAAAGGTGTTTTGTTTGTTAGGATTTCTTTAGTAAATTGATACAACTTTCGTTTTGTGTGTCCAATCCATTAAGAAATAAAATATATGAAAATATAAAAGAATCAAAATTAAAAGATGAAAAACACGATTTGAACGTGAAATTATTTAAAGAAGAAAATATCAACGGCTAAACAACAATGAATTTAGGTCATCGTAAAACGGTGTAATCTTTATTTCGTTCCTTGTGTAAAAATGCCCATTCATTAGTTAAGTATGCCGAATTATTTTCCTATCAAGTTTAGATAATATTTGTCAATATTTTAGGCTTGTCGCGATTTTTTTTAAAAATTTATATTTGTATATATGATTCTTAAAAAATGAAAATATAAAAAAAACAGTTTTTTTTATGACTGAATGTTAGGGTTTCTTTAGTAAATCGATACAACTTTTGCTTTGTGTGTCCAATTCATTAAGAAATAAAATATATGAAAATATAAAAGAATCCAAATTAAAAGATGAAAAACACGATTTAAACGTGAAATTATTTAAAAAGAAAACAACAATGAATAAGGTCATCGTAATAACACGGTGTAATCATTATTTCGTCACTCGTGTAAAAATACCCGTTCGTTCATTTAGTTAAGTGTGTCGAATTGTTTTCCTATCAAGTTTAGATAATATTTGTCAATATTAATATGGCTTGTTGCCATTTCTTTTGTAAAGTTATTTTTGTATATACGATTCTTTAAAAAATTTATATTTGTATATACGATTCTTTAAAAAATGAAAAGCGGGGTTTTTCTATGACTGAACGTTTTATTATTTATTTGGATTAGTCGAACTACTCGAACGTCCAGGATAAGAACATTAGACGGTGTAACACTAATTATGAACCGTCAAGAGTTATCGAACCTACCAAAGCATAACTGCAATACTGCCAACATAAGTCTGTTTAATCCAAATAATTCTCATATTATAAATATTTCTCATTTAAAACTCAGTGAGAGGAAGGAATTGTACAAACGACAATAAGTGACACAAATCGATTTGAACCAAGAAAATAAAAAAAAGGTACATTTTTTAGATTAGGTCCACCTCCACAATTTTCTTTTAAATGACAACTTTGAAAGTTTTCGACTATGCTGAATACGGAAATCGCATTGAAATTTTGCAGAAATAAGAGGTTATCGAGATATAAAAGTTGTATTATTCTTTGGTGGGCATCTTTGTTACACGCGTGTGCGCGCCATAAACAAATCTACGCATGTAACAATAATATTTCTATTACTTTTTATGCAACTTTAATAGTGTACTTTGGAAGTATAATCCATAAAGGAAATAAACAACCCACTTTTAAAAGAGAAATTACGAGTTTTTTTTTTATATTTTATTCGCAGTTTCATGTTAGAGGTGTCAAAAATTCCTACAAAAATTCTGATACACCTATTGGTGTGGTGGTCAATACTATCCAGAAATAAAATATTACATACTCGGTTTTTATTTCTGTGTGCATGCAAACAAGTTTTATTTGTATAAAAAAAAACTTTATGTAAATAATCCTCATGTTTAAATATTCCCCATTAACAAGTCAAATAAGAGGAACGAATTGTACGAATTAAGGCAAATAATAAAGATTTATTTGAAGCAAGAAAATAAAAATATAACCACATGATTAAACTATGAAACTTGCAACTTATTGTCATCAAACCCGATTTGATTAGACTTACAACTCAATTCATGTGTACCATGTTTCGCTTAATCATCAGTCTGGCGAGATAAATGGAGTCTTTACTTTCAAATTCATCCTCGCGTGGTAATGACGACGTGTGCTTTTCGGTCATTTTATTTGTTTGTTTGTTTTAGGTCAGAATACCCCTTTTAATTAAGTAGCTGTTTCCATATAAAGCGTTAAAAAGTTAAATGTGCTTTTTTATCTAAGAGAGTCACCATTTATCAAGGCCAGAAGGCTTCCCGAGGATAAGAGTCAAGGAATGTAAGGCGTTAGTGTAGTAATGGTTAATGGTGTAAATTATGTAGAATTTGATTATTTATGTGGACGGCTCAACAAGAAATTGTTTACATTGGATTTGAAGGCTGACGTGTTGTATTCAGCCAGCAGAATAGTGTTCCACAGCCGAGCAGTTCTGAGAAGAAGCTTTGGGCATGGAATCTGCGTTTAGATCTTGTTGTAGCAAGTTGAGTGGTTGTAGCTAGTCGAGTGATATTTGTGAAAAATTACCAAAGGGGTATCTTATATTGAAGGTCGGTCGAGAAATTGCAATAAAAATACTGATAGAGCAGGGATAGCCTCGAAATGTCCCTTATGTGAGAAAGAGGCTGCAGGGAAGCAGCAAGGGGCATCACTTAGTAGGATTTTAAACTGGGTTTGAACTATATCAAAGCTTGATAGGATGCGCCGAGCATCACCCACTCAGATGTGCCTACAGAACTTCATCTTAAGGTGTGGACTCTTATAATGATTGCCTCTTCAGTGAGATACCTACGAGTGGTATAGTAGTTCAACCATTTTTCTAGCGATCTTGACAACAGATTCGATGTATGTGTTCCATTTATAGATCAGGAGTTAAGGTCAGTTCTAGAAGCTTGTAAAAACATGGAGCTATATCAAGACGAGAACTATTCATTCAAATTGGAAGTCAGACCCATTGTGTCCAGAGCCATTGTTTTCATAGCTTGGTTTTCGATTAATTAAAATTTCCCTATTGCACTACGTTCTCAAGATAAGGAGAGCGAAAATCAGAAAGATCTTGGTTATTGCTGGCCTATGAAGTGTTGCCATAGATTGTGGTGCCGTCTGCACAAAAATGGAAACCATATTGCATGTCACTGGGAATCAGGTTATTTTGGGAGAATATCTGTGCAGAATCGTGAACTCATATAAAACACTTTTTCATATTTTTTTTTTGATTTTTAAACGGTCAAAAGATTTATCTGTAAAAATATGTTTTGACAGTGAATTAAAATAAAAGTTCTTGGTTTGTATTGCTATACCTTTTCTGTTTATGAAATAATAGCAACCATGTTTCACTTATCATTATTGCGTCAAATGAAAGTTTTGATGAGAGGTATAGTTCGGCTGACTCTCATGGGTTGCATCAGGCCAGGCAGTATTTTTTTTCTTTTCAGATGAAGATAGTTAATTGTCAAATGATGTGGGCCTGAAATTATTGTTGCTCATGTTAGAGTGTGATCACATGTAATTTATCTTTTCAATGTTAATTTGTCTTGTGTTTCATCTTTGCAGACTCGTCAACAATGAAATATGCATCTGTCATAGTCAGATTATACATGGATGAACGCAACAATTTGTAACAATGTAAATAGAATTTCCAACGAATTGATACTGAGAAATAAAAAAAAAACAACCGATGTCTCACTAACAATAGAGATGCGTATTGGTCTCAATACACATTGAATTTACTTCAGCTATTGTGATCGTATTACCAATGGTAAACCACTTTGCAACGACAGTTTCCAGGACTATACAGCGTCGAAACACTCATTCCCAACACCCTGAACTCACATACTGCAGAAATATATATTGTCCATTATTTTTGTAAAAAAAGTGGGGTAACATGCCAGAAGACTAGGATCAGACGATGTCACAGACCTTTCAGCTACCAAATAATTGTTTCATAATAGAGGAGCCCTATATTAATGGCGAGTGAGTTAGCTAGTGTGGATAGTGTCGATTTTTAAAAATGCCACACTGAGTACATGTCATGGTGACATGGAACTTCGAAAACAGAATAATCTTAGATGGGTAACACGAATTGTTAAAAGTGTAAAGTGAGAGGGCAGATGAGTTTTCGGGATGAGAAAGAAAGTTCTAAATCAGTCTGCTTATTAAGACTTATTAGTGAGACAGCCAATAATAGGAGTCTGTCGATGGGAATTAAACTGAGACATCGATTAATGCGAGTTGGTCTATGGCAAGCATGCACTGCAGACAGTCAATAATGCAGATAACAACCTTTGATAATCACTAAGTGATAAATGATTATGCAGAGAACATTGATCACTATATCCACGAATTTAATTTAGAAAAAATGAAAATAATTAGCTAAAATATCCGTAATGTCTCTCATCAGTGTGGTAAATTTTGTCAAGAAATAAAATATTACATATTCTGCGGAATGTTTTTTTTCTGCATGCAAAAAAGTTGTATTTGTATAAAACCACTGAATTGTTAATGAGCATCTCCCCCCCTCTCTGGCTTTCTTACTCTTTCTATTTTCTCTCTGTGTGTCTCTATAAGAGAATAGAGAGAGAGAGAGAGAGAGAGAGAGGTGAGTAAACGTGGAGGTAGACACGTTTACCAGAACCAAAGGTCAGCTGACCAAATTACGTATGTGTGACGTGGTTGGCTAGATCTGAGAGATTTGATTTGAGCTTTGAAGAAGACGGAGTTTTTCCGTGGTCTCCCCCTCTTAACTGGGGAGGGGGGAGACGAACGCTGACGTGTGTGAAGAAGAACCACACAAGCAGATTTCACTTTACACCTGCTGCAGGACCTCTGGGGAAAGTGAAATAAAATCTATAAAAAAACATTCATCGTATTGGAGTGATAAATCTTCGTCAAACAGGTATCAAGTCTCCCTCCAGGATGAGAAATTTCCAGATGGTTCAACAGCGAGAAGCAGAGGTAGGTTCAGAAATTACATGTCACACACACGATTCCCTTTATGATAATCAAACACACAACCATTTATATTAGAGACAATCATACGCACACGGAATCTTTGATGTTATACAGTGTATACACCCAAACGTAAAAAGTGCCCCTAAATGAAGAACTCTATATAACATATTCAAATGTAACAAAAGCTCAATTTGGTACCCCTCAAGGATAACCTCGATGATAACGAATATATAACAGAATTAAATATAAGTAAATATATTAGGTTGTTGCAAAAACAATATCGTTTTCACACGTGTTACCCTATATATGATTGATATGCACAATTCTCGAATTCAACATCTTGAATAGTGTCATTTATTTGTTATAATAGCTCTAATTATGTTGAGCTTACGTTAAATGATTATTATAAATAAAATGTGAAATATAATTAAAACATATATATATGTGTGTGTGTGTGTGTGTGTGTGTGTGTGTGTGTGTGTGTGTATCTGTGTATGTGTATGGTTGGTGAAAGCACAATATCGTTTTCACACATGTTACATTTATATATAATTTCTGAATTAATTGGATATATATATATATATATATATATATATATATATATATATATCGCGATGTTATATATCATTTGGAAACGCGTTTTTCGCTCTTTCGAATCGTGTTATTTGTTACCGTTCGCAACCTCATCATACATTTTAGCAGGTTTTTCGATAGCATGGATAAAATTCAAATCCGCACGATTTTCTTGTTCCAGTTCAAACTAGATCGAAAAGCTGCAGAAACAGCTCATGATATAAATGATGCATTTGGCCTAGGAATCATAAACGAACGTGTGGCGCAATAGTTGTTCGAGAAATTTTGTAATGGTTACAAGAGCCTCAAAGATGAAAACAGTCGCGGCTGGCCGACAGAGGTTTATAACGAACACTTGAAAACCTTAATTGAAGCCAATCCTTACAAAACCATGCAAGGAGTTTTTGTTTAACCCCAGGACGACCACTCAACAGTTGTTCACCATTTAAAACAAGTAGGGAGTTTCTGCCAGACAATTTATTCTCTAAACTATTCTGATTACCTGACTTAAAACCAACAATTAAAAAAAAGCTCCAAAATGTGTTATATTCTATTATATTACACAAAAAAAAACAGGTTTTCATTTCCACTAAGATTTAAATTAAAAAAATAATGAGTTTAATATATTCTATGATAATTATTTGATAAATACTGAAAATTTTATTAAAACCATCTAATTTCCTGGTTTGGGGTGAGTTTTTAAGTAAAGGGAGGGGTCAAAATGTTTATACCTTTTGAGCATCGCATTCATTTTGCACGTACCTATTGTTAACGTTAGTAAACGGACAATCGCTAAAACCTAAACTCAAAACGTTTAAAAAGTTATCTCTTCGTGCGAGTAATTAACAAGTAATTAGAGGTGAGTAATGTTCTGTTATGTATCGCTGAGCAACACAACACTAGGTGTATCAGAATTTTGGGGGAATTTTTGACACCCCTAACAGAAAACTGCGAATAAAATATAGAAAACTCGTAATTTCTCTTTCTAAAGTGGGTTATTTATTTTCTGTATAGAATATGCTTCCAAAATAAACTATTTAAGTTGTTTAAAAAATAATAGAAATATTATTTTTCGTTTTTTAAAAAACAGTGTTTACAAAGTGCGTGCGTGCGCTCTGGGAGCCATTTTGTAACGTAGTGAAATCTATTGATTTTTATGAGATGAATATTTTTCAATTTTTAAACTTTAAAAATCTATCAAAATTTTCATATTCGTTCAATTGTTACGTTTTTTTCAGGGTGAATGTAAAATGTTATGCTCTTTCCGATGAACTGAATGTAATATTTTAGACAAACGTTGTTTTATAAATTCACCCCCCCATTTTGAAATGTCTATGAGAATTTTAATAATTAATTTTGGTTGACACGTTCTATATATCACAAATTGAAGATAAAACATCAATAAATAAAATACTCAAATTTAAACCAAAAAGCTATCACTTCTCTGTAAATTTACCGGTAAAGTCCAAAATGTAAATCCTTCTTTTTTCGATAACCACGTGTTTTTTTTTTGTTTTTTTACGTGGAAGCTTAATTTTTGTTTAGAATTTTCCAGTCAATATTTTTCGGTCAGTGTATATTTTTATATTTAATTCCTGGTTTCCTTTTTTCGATATAAAAAAAAGACGAAACTATATAATGCAGATTTATAGTATAATAAATAAAAAAATTCAGGTATTTCTTTAAGATATTAAAAAAAAAATTTACATTTCATATCTTCGTCATCCCGTAATCCGTGTAAATCCAAAAATGAAAGGACCCAGTTTTCATGTACGATAGCATAAAGGCGACAACATTAAAAAAAGGACGATAGGTTATCTCCCTTTAGAAGTCAGACGGAACAAACACTAAGCATTCTTTCAAGCAGACTTATTTACTTGTCTTTAAAGAAATTTATTGGAATAATGGTGAGTTGTTTTTTTTACTACACGTACTTTTTTTACTTTCTGTAACTGATGAGAAAAAAATATATTGAAAAACTTTTTATTCTGGAATTTAAATCTGTCTAAAGAGAATTTATATTTTCTTATTTTGTTTTAAATAAAATTATTTAAACTTTTATTCTGATTTCAAAATGTACGCTGGAAAATTTTATTTATTTTCTTGTTTTAAAGACATTTGCAAACTTATCTTAATTGTTTTCCCCTGAATTTAAAATAAACTCAATTTCTTTTTTATTTCAATAAATTCAAATGGAATTTCTTTGTCTTTCTGCTTAATTTCTCACATCTTTGAAGAATTTATAAGAAATTATTTGATTAAAATCTTACTTACATTGGAAAATAGGAAATGTCAATCCTAAAGTGTTCTGTTTATATTTTTGATATATACATAAACCTTCGTTTATTTTATACAAAACGGAATAAAAAACTTATATTATAAAGAAGACGTGTTTTGGTTTGTTATTATTGTTATTATTACATTAAATGTTTGTTTAATCATATAGGGTAAATATGAAGAATTCCACCCTTTATTCATATAGGGTCAATATGAAGCCACCCTCGAAAATTCCTTTAAAATTACGGCCAAATCTGTTCATTGCAAAGTGGCCATAAAGTGGGTGCCCATTTGACGTCACATCATTATAGAAAAGTGACCCCCCACTTTGTGACCGTTTGTAAAATTTTTTATCTTGGAAACTACTAGTTTCGTGTGCCGTATATATAAATGGTTATTTCCGTTTTCAGCGCCTCCGAAAACCTTTAAAAGTGGAAAATTTGAAAGAATATAATCCAATATCGAGATTATTAAGGTTTCTGAATTAGTGTTTTTTTTTACACTTATAGGCTTCCGTACATAAGAAAGTGATAATCTTAACATCCGGTGTCTTTACAACTTTCTTGAAAGACACGCGTTGTCGCGATGTGTGTTGGAAAAATCCTTCCATTTAAAAAATACATGGATTATAATACATAAATATGAATAAATTCTCATACAGGAAGATTAAAAGAAAGCATATCTTACTCATGGAGCAGGTGAGTGATATTTTGCCGTTTAAAATATATATCGTAAGATTCAACTATGTTATTTGTTCGACATTCCGTGAAATGTTAAGTGAAGAAATCGAAGGAAAAATAAATAAAATTGTTTATTTCTCTATTAAAGCATTTATATTAAAATTTGGTCTTTGCTCGTTTTATTGAAATAAAATTTACGGGTTTAAATTACGTTTTCATATTGTTATAATCTGATAGAAAGATAGGTGTCTATTCAAAATGGCGACTCGGCTGAAAATTCCCCCAAAATTCTGATACTGCTAGTGTTATTCCTTCTTCATGGCAACCACCAACACAACAAGCCCACGTCAGTTGTGCTTTTCAACTAAGGACGACAATTCGTGATGTGCTTATTAATGACTCGAAATTGCTAACAGATTGTGTCTGTATGTGAATCTAATTCATAAATATTTATTTTATATTTTCAAATAAAGAGTCTCATTTCTTTAAAAAAATATTTTTTATAATTTTGTTATAAAAAATTGCAAATAAAGAAAAAATGTTATTTTTATCTTTATAATTTTGTTATTTTTATTTAGATCTTACATATTTGTTTTTTTACAATTAAGAAATTGCAAATAAAGAAAAAATGTTGCTATGTTTATTTTTTTTCAATATTTGCTTTTTACAATTTCAATAAATCGCCTCGAAAAAAAGAGGTTATAATATAAACGACCAAAACACAAAGACAAACTAAGTTGATGTTTTTAACTAATAAAAATCTATTTAAATCTAATTTTCTTTTGAGTTTTCTTTAAAAGAAATATCACGATTTTATCATATTAAAAGAAAATAATATATGTTTGAAGAATGTTTAATAGAAAGTTAGATTTAAATTTTCAATTAAATTCAAAATTTAAACAAAGATCAGTAAAGTAACAATTCTTTTCATTTAAAAATAAACATTAAACAAATCTCTTTAAATGTTTTTGAATATATTTTGTCTAAATCTGCGTTCGAATGATTTGGTATAAGAATATGCAAAAATATTAGAACAAAAATTCATTTATGATTAGTCGATAATGTAATTAGCGATACCATCTTGTATTATAATTATTTTCATGGAAAAACCTGCAGCTGTTACAAGAACTAAGCTAAAACTGTTTTGTTTTTTAATATTTATTACAAAAACAATTTGTGGTTATAAATATTTTAGTGTTTATTATTGAGAGTTGCATCGTGAGTGAAAGAGATAAAAACAACCAGAAATTCTGTGAAGGAAATACAAACACGTGTGGAAAGACAAAGAAGAACTCTTTATTGAGACAAAAAGAAAAGGGGGTTGTGGGATTTTTACAATCAAAGACAGATAATCATAAGAGTAGTTATTAGAATTTCAACACGAGTTGTCCGACTTTTAACATTAATATATTATTTCCATTTTTTTTAATATACTTTCCTCAGGAAATTTTTTTTGCTTATTTTATTTCAAATAAATTCCATTATTTTCAGGATAGATTCATTTTTAATGTCATGAAAGAATTTTCCATTTCCTATTTTATATTTAAAAAGAAGTGAACCAAGTTAGCTTTCCTCAAACCAGATTATGCTGTATGTTTGCCAATGTTGTAAAATATAGATTGTAAAATTTATTGTTTTTTTACGGATCAAATATTTCATTGAATTTCGTTTTAAAATGATGAACACACGATCGATTTTGTGCTACTTGTAATGCTTGATTTTGTCTCATCATGTCTTTGGTTGATTTGAATCGTGTGATATCAACAACCACGATGACAACAATCTTATTCATTTATTTGGAGCGTTTTGTTTAAAATGAGATTTGTGTGTATGGTGAGAAAATTGTAGCGTATACCTGCCCCCATAGTCCATGTTTTTTTTTGTATTTTCAATATTTGCTTTTTACAATTTCAATAAATGGCCTCGAAAAAAAGAGGCTATAATATAAACGAGCAAAACACAAAGACAAACTAAGTTGATGTTTTTAACTAATATAAATCTATTTAAATCTAATTTTCTTTTGAGTTTTCTATAAAAGAAATACCACGATTTTATCATTTTAAAAGAAAAATAATATATGGTTGAAGAATGTTTAATAGAAGCTTAAATTTAAATTTTAAATTAAATTCAAAATTTAAACAAAGATCAGTAAAGTAACAATTCATTTCATTTAAAAATAAGCATTAAATCTCTAAATGTTTTTGAATATATTTTGTCCAAATATGCGTTCGAATGAAATGGTATAAGAATATGCAAAAATATTAGAACAAAAAATCATTATGATTAGTCGATAATGTAATTAGCGATAGCATCTTGTATTATAATTATTTTCATGGACACCTGCAGCTGTTACAAGAACTAAGGTAAAACTGTTTTGTTTTTTTATATTTTTTTACAAAAAACAATTTGTGGTTATAAATATTTTAGTGTTTATTATTGAGAGTTGCGTCGTGAGTGAAAGAGATAAAAACAACCAGAAATTCTGTGAAGGAAATACAAACACGTGTGGAAAGACAAAGAAGAACTCTTTATTGAGACAAAAAGAAAAGGGGGTTGTGGGATTTTTACAATCAAAGACAGATAATCATAAGAGTAGTTATTAGAATTTCAACACGAGTTGTCCGACTTTTAACATTAATATATTATTTCCATTTTTTTAAATATACTGTACTGACCAAAGATTTAGGCCACAAAAGCAAAATTAATACTACCATTCCCTTTTGCATTATATTAAACCTTCCTTTCCATACAGTGAAAAAGAGACAATTCTGATTCTTTGGCCTTCCTCTCGCCGGGTTGCCCTGCTTGCTGACTCGTCCCCCACCGCCTGCTATCGTCCAGAGAGACGAGGGTAGGTGTGGGTGTCCTTTTTAACTACAACAGTCAGAGAGTTCATGCGACTAAGTCCAGTACGCATGCGTTTATAAAAACTGCTACATAATGTATCTTACCAATGTTTCGCAGTGTTAACTATATATATATTATATATATATATATATATATATATATATATATATATATATATATATATATATATATATATATGTATATATATGGAAAGAGAGTTCACTTAATAGACGTCCAATATTCAGAGTTCAAATTAAATCCCTTTCTAGTTTATTTTTAGTAGATTTATTTGTGTTCATAAAAGTATCCTCATTTCAGAGACGTTTAAATCGTAATAATTTTTAGGGTAATCCGGCTTTCCTTTTTTTAGCAAGCTTATAATGATGAACTTAGAAATGTTTATGCTTAAAGGTTTGTGTTTAATGAACGTAGAAATGTCTATGCTTAAAGGTTTATGTTTAATGAACGTAGAAATGTCTATGCTTAAAGGTTTGTGTTTAATGAACGTAGAAATGTCTATGCTTAAAGGTTTATGTTTAATGAACGTAGAAATGTTTATGCTTAAATGTTTATGTTTAATGAACGTAGAAATGTCTATGCTTAAAGGTTTATGTTTAATGAACGTAGAAATGTCTATGCTTAAAGGTTTATGTTTAATGAACGTAGAAATGTTTATGCTTAAATGTTTATGTTTAATGAACGTAGAAATGTTTATGCTTAAATGTTTATGTTTAATGAACGTAGAAATGTTTATGCTTAAATGTTTATGTTTAATGAACGTAGAAATGTTTATGCTAAGTAATGAACTTTGAAACGTTTCTGTGGAGTAATGGATTTTACTTAATGGATTAACATGGATTATATCAGATGAACAAACTACAATTTGGTGTGCACATTGCCACCAGAATATTTTAAAAGGGAAATAAACAAGAGGTTGAAAGCATCCGATTTTGCAAAGTGTGTGTGGATGAAATCTTATACTAAGGAGTGTGTTCACTGTTATGGATAGAAATTAGAGAGAAATTAAAATACTAACTTTATCTCACAGTCATTTATCAACAATACAGTTAAATCAGGAAAGCTGGCCAAACGAAGCGATTAAAGAAACCGCAGTTTTATCAACTCATTTTTATCCATCTAAGCATATTCCATATAGACTAGGAGATGTGATTTCTCAGAAAAGATGAGGAAATTTTTATTCACTTCTTCCGATGAAAGGTAATTCTTCGTAGCTAAAGTTACGTATAACAAGTAAAACACTGAAACAAATATGAAGAAGCAACAAAAAATAGATAAAGGATAAATCTATTTTATTAAATATAATGATAGAAGGAAAAGTTTGTGACCTTTAAGGCTGCCAAAAATGTCCATCTGTCTTACAAGGTTTCTAGTATTTGATATTAGTAGATGTCCATTTAAAGTTAACAGTTACTGAAAATAGTATTGCTGTTGAGTAAAACAGTTGCTGCTTTACAAGTCGAGAATTAAAAACATTCATGAACGCCAGCTTTTTACTATCTTTAAATGAAGGGCGCATTGAATGCACGTTCAAGGAAACACTTAAAACAATGGAAACAAACCAAATGCAACTCTCGAAACCAAGATGAAAAGATTTTTCTTTTTTCTTTTAGAACGCCAATGTTACCAATATACCATTAAATAGAGAATGCTTTGACGAATCGATATCAAAAAGCAAAAAAAAAAGAAAACACAAACAGTTGTGGAAATTATTGTTTCTGCAAAGTAGGTCTTCCAATTCAGACAATGAAATCCTGAATTATGAATGTTTAATTTTCCACTTTTTCACTTTAAACTTCACAATGGTTGTTTCTGCAATTTATTCGACGAATCGATACCAAAAAGCAAAAAAAGAAAACATAAACAGTTGTGGTAATTATAATTCTTCATTGTTTCTGCAATGTCGAAAGAAACAGCAAATATTCCAATTCTGACAATGAAAACCTGAATTGTGAATGTTCAATTTTTCACTTTTTTTCCGATTTGAATTGTGCAATTCGTTTAATATTATACATTTTACAAAAAACATAAACGCCTGTGGAAATTTTAACTTCACGGTGATTGTATCTGAAATGTGTTACTTACCTGAGATCCCCTGGACTATGGTGGCAGGTGCACGCTACAATTTTCTCACCAACATTTAAAATCTCATTTAAAACAAAACGCTCCAAATAAATAAGATAGTTGTCTTCGTGGTTGTTGACATCACACGATTCAAATCAACCAAAGAAATGATGAGACAAAATCAAGCATTACAAGTAGCACAAAAGCGATCGTGTGTTCATCATTCTAAAACGAAATTCAATGAAATATTTGATCCGTAAAAAAACAATAAATTTTACAAACTATATTTTACAACATTGCCAAACATACAGCATGATTTGGTTTAAAAAAACTAACTTGGTTCACTTCTTTTTAAATAGAAAACAAGAAATAGAAAATTATTTCATGACATGAAAAATAAATCCATTATGAAAATAATAGAATTTATTTTAAATAAAATCAGCTGAAAAAATATCCTGAGGAAAGTATAATTTAAAAAATTGAAAATATATATTAATGCTAAACGTTCGACAACTAGTGTTGATATTCTAATAACTAATCTCATGATTATCTGTCTTTGATTGTAAAAATCGCACAATCACCTTTTCTTTGTGTCTCAATAAAGATTTATTCTCTCTATCTGTCCGCACGTGTTTGTATTTCCTCATTAGAATTTCTGATTGTTTTTTAATCTCTTTCACTCACGATGTAACTAACAACTATAACACTTAAATATTTAGAACCACATATTTAAAGTTTATGTAAAAAATATCGAAAAACAAAGCAGTTTTAGTTCTTGTAACAGCTACAGGTTTCCATGAAAATAATCATAATACAAGATGATATTGCTTATTAAATTATCGACTAATCATAAAAAATGAATTTTTGTTCTAATATTTTTGCATATTCTTATAGCAAATCATTCGTACTCATATTTACACAAAAATAACTTGATTCAAACACATTTTGAACAATTTTGTTTAATGCTTATTTTTTAAGTGAAAAAATCATTACTGATTTTTGTTTAAATTTAAGCCTCTACTCAATATTTTTCAAAAATATATTATTTTGCTTTTAGTATGATAAAATCCAGATATTTTTTTAAGTGAAAAGATGTATTACTTTACTGATATTTGTTTAAATTTTAAAGTTCAAATTTAATTTAAAATTTTAACTTAAGCTCTTATTAAATATTCTGCAACAATATTTTATTTTGCTTTTAATATGATAAATTCCAAGTATTTATCTTTATAGAAAACCCAAAAGAAAATTTGATTTAAATAGATTTTGATTAGTTAAACATCAACTTAGTTTGTATTGATGTTTACGCCGTTTATATTATAGCATTTTTTTTGTTTTTAGAGGCGATTTATTCAAATTGTAAAAAGCAAATATAGAAAATCTAAATAAAAATAACAAAATTATAAAGATAAAAATAACTTTTTTTTCTTTATTTGCAATTTTTTATAACAAAGTTATAAAAATATTTTTTTAAGAAATGAAAATCTTTATTTGAAAATATAAAATAAATATTTATGAATCAGATTCACATAACGACACAATCTGTTAGCAGTTTTTAGTTAATAATCATCACATTCCGAATTGTCGTCCTTAGTTGCAAAGTACAAATGACGTGCGCTTGTTGTCTTGATGGTTGCGATGCAGAAGGAATACCATTCCCTCTGAATGTAACACTATAAAAACAAGTTATATTTTCTAGTTATAATATGAAATAATATTTGGTAATGAGAAAATATATCCATCAATATTGTTTAATAGCATAGTGTCTCACTCGTTAAAGCTATGAAATTTGTGTTGCATTTTACTAACCATGCTTCTGTGGGTTCCTGTTACCTCCAGTGATGATTTTGTTAATCAGAAAGTTGTTTATATTAATTTATTTATTGCGATAGGAAATTCGAATCTCCTAACTTCATTATCAGCAATCACTGCCATCCGTAGTTGTTGTCATCTCACCACATTTTGGCCAAGTAATCTTCTTACGAAGGGCAGAGGAATAGTTGGCCGAAACGTCGTGAAACAACATCTAATAAAGACGAGATAATAGTCTGCAAAAAAAAAACTAATATAAATAATACTCATCTTAATAATGAATTCCAATTTAAATAATAGAGAAACTTGTTGTTGGTACGAAAACAATTCGTCCTGCATTCTGATTGTTCTTCTGCAGTTACACCCCAGACAGTATATTTCATTGAAGAAAAAGCTTTTATATTGCAGGAAGAGAGAAGATTCGGCTGTTATTGTTAAGGAGTAGTATCTCACTGTTATGGCGATGAGGTCTGTGTCACCTTTTATGAGACATGTTTGCCTTCAATCGACAAATTGATGAAAAACCGATTCAATTGCTATGAAATTATGCCAGTTATTCATCCAGGAATTTATAGGTATTTTATGCATCGATTTTTTTTGTATTTTATTCTATGCATCGATTTTTATACTGTAAATCGTAACGTAAATTGTAAATGTGAACCGTATCATCAACCGTTGTCATTTCATACAATTATAAATTATGCATCGATTTTTTATACTGTAAATCAATCCAACGATATAATCAAGATTTTATTGTTATCTTATGCATTCCAAACGAGATATTTTAAAGTTTCTAGGGAGTAGTCCCTCGCTGTTATGGAGATGAGGCTTGTGTTGCCTTTTATGAGCCATACTTGTGTCGCTTGCATCCCTGCTTGGACTTTCCAACACCCTTATGTTATTTTCATGCTTGTCTTTTGTCTATATCGATTTCTGCCTTTTTGGTTGGTAATTCCCTCTAAAAATAAAATTGACACACATGAAAATAGACGAAATAAAAATTATTTGGTAAAAATGCCTTCCACGCCACACAAGAAATGTTAACGTTATACAAAAATGCAAAATAAAAAAAAACTAATATATTTTGTAAAACAATCGAAATCAGTGTAGATCACCCCCCCCCTTAATTTTTTTTACCATTACGTTTGAACAATTATTAAAAAATATTAAGAAATTCTTAATTTTTTTTTTACCATTACGTTTGAACAATTATTAAAAAATATAAAGGAATTCTTAATTTTTTTGCCATTACGTTTGAACAATTATAAAAAAATATAAAGGAATTCTTAATTTTTTACCATTACGTTTAAACAATTATTAAAAAATAAAAATGAATTCTTAATAGTAAATAGCTACCCTGTTGTTCTTGGCCTTCGGGCCGGGATCAAATTGTAGTAACTGTTCTGCAGATGCTGCACTTAAGGTAATTTGTCCCAGTCAATGGAGGGGAAACTCTCTATACTGGGACAATTAACTATTTTTGGACCCAACCAGAGTACCCCTTTTGCCTTTTTTTCGGGAAGCTGGTTTAACTCCACATAAAAAACGACCTTGTGTCACATTTTGGTTTGGGGGAAAGCAAATAAATATTAATAGTAAATAGCTAGGATCCCAGTCAATGGGACAATTACTATTTTTGGACCAATAATAATAATAATAATAATAATAATAATAATAATAATAATGTAAATAGTTAGGATTTTAAAAATTGGGGATCACTTTTCTATATGAATTTAACGTAAAATGAATACCCCTTTAAGCAGTCACCGAGGAGACACTGAATAGATTACAGTTTTTAATTAGTGTGGTTGAATAGGTGAATGGGTGACTTATATCGGTTTTTGCTTAACGGTTATTTAAAAACGTATCGGCTATACTCCCCCTCGAAAAAGAAAACAAAATGTGACACAAGCATTCTCTCCTTTTCTCCTATGCCATAAAATTTAGACACTACGAACGATTACATGTCGTGTTGATCACTAACTGGCCACGATATGGATGCGCATTTTACATTAAATTCATCTTGTTAAATGATCAAACACTCTAACATTTTAATTATTTAATGTTTATCAATTATTTCGTTGCAGATATTTTTAGTCTTTTGAAATATAATAACAAAAAATAAAGTAAATTTTTGAATTCGTAGATGATAAACTATGCTGTGTAGATTGTAAACATTTATCGATTTTTTTCCAACATTAAGTTTCTGCTAAATGGTGATGACCAATATAAATGGGTTCTCATTTTATGTAAACTTTATAAAACCATTAGCCCCTATTCTAAAATCTTAATAATTGTATAAAATATCAAAAATCAAACATTATCTTCCAGATACGTATAGACGGAAAAAGAATTGTATAAAATGTTCAAACAATTAAATATCGAAAACCAGTTTTTGACCAACTTTGAATTAAATGTTTTTTTTTATGGTAAATTATTTAGTTTATGGTAAACATTATTTTCTCAGAAATCACAAAATTATTACTTAAGTAAACAAATTTTGAGAGAAATCCAAATGTCAGATGAACATTTTACTTAAAATAAATACATTTGAAGTAAAAACAAATATCGAACTGAATATAGAATGGAATTTTTTTAATCAGAAATGCATAAATTTTATTCACATTTATTATAAAACACGATGGAATCAATACATTTTTTAAAATCTAAAATTCATAAATTTTATTCACATTTATTATAAAACACGATGGAATCAATAGATTTTTTATTAGATTGCAAGAAATAAAAATATTTTTTTAATATTTAAGATTATTTTACAACATATAGAATGGTATTGTTTAAATGTCTAAAAAAACTTACCTTTCATTAAGAGAATTCAATTAAAAAAGTGAAATTTGTTTTGTTTTTAGTAAATCGATAAAACTTTTGTTTCGTGTGTCCAATTCATTAAGAAATAAAATATATGAAAATATAAAATGGAAAGTTGTCAATTCTAGTTTTCTTCGTACTTTCAATCTGTTTTCTAGTTTTTTATTTGTTATTCTGGAACTTATCCACATTTTTTTCCATTCCAGATGTGATATTTGATTCTAGATGTTATCAGAATTTCTGGCTTTTTTTCATTTCTTCTAGGATCCAATTGGTCTCTAAGTCACTAGATCCCTTATCTTCAAACAGGAATTTCCAATACCCTTCCAGGTCTTGCTTTTTTAGTAACTTTTCCACAGTGATTTTCTCTCTTATAAGTTTCTGTAGAAAAGCATTGCATTACTTCTGAAGAGATTATTATGTTTGTTCTCATTTGCTTGGATCCTTTGTGCAAGTGTTTGTATCTTGCCTTCTATTTTGTCCTCTAGTTCTTTTGCAACTTTTTCCATCTCTTCTATTTTACATTGGAAACTAATGCCACATATGATATTCTTTAATCGCCATGCTGATGTAATATTTTTTGCTTCGGACTTGCATTGTTTTTCGAATTGAGGACATATTTTTCTGGAGACTCCTGCAGAATATGTGATTTGATTCAGCTCATCTGTGATTTGATGTTTGAAGCTCGGATTTTTGGCAGTTTCATGCCCATCAATGGTGATCTAAGTTCTTCATCCGATGTCATTTCTTCATCATCTAGTAATAGTGGTGGGAAACATGACGGGTCGCCACTTCGTTTAGTGAAGATCTGTGAGTTGCTTCAATGGGTTCAGTGCGAGTTCTCATGTGTCACTAAATGTGATTTTACAGAACAAGAATATACACACACTTAAGAAGCATGTGCCTTTGCCCCAGTGCCAGTTCTCAAGTGTCAATAACGTTGATTTTGCAGAACAATAATATCCAGTGTCAGTTCTCAAGTGTCAACGTTTATTTTGCAGAACAATAATATCCACACACGGGACAGACTATTCAGTTTGATCAACTAGGACTGGTGGTTTGGTTCTGGAAATTATTCAAAAACTTTTCCCTTTTTTTGTTTTATTTTACTTCGTTGGAAGTTCTCAGAAATCAAGGGGCCAACTACCTGGAGCTAACACTTGAAGTCTATATGAGATACATAGATATTCGAATGTTTCATTTCAGTGCTAGTGCATTCTCGTACATCTAACTTACTGATTTTGCAGAACAACAATATCTACAAACTTTACAAAAATGTGTTTTTGCCAGTGTGCGTTCGCATATGTATCGCTAATGTTGTTTAATCGAACAAGAATATCGCTAACGTTGATTTAATAGAAAAAAGAATATCCATACACCTCACAATAATATGGCTTTTCGCTTTATTTTACTTCAGTCAAACTTCTCAGAAATCAAGGGCCCCACAGCTTGAAGTTTTGTCAGTGTGAGTTCGCATGTTTCACTGTGAGTTTGTAGAATATCCACAAATTTCACAAGAATGTGGTTTTTAGCTTTTTTTGTTTTATTTTACCTCAGTCGAAGTTCTCAGGAATCAAGTGGCCCACGACCTAGGGCTAACACTGAACTCTGTATTAGATACATAGATATTCGAATGTTCCATTTAAGTTCTTTATCTCTCAAACACTGAATTAGTATAAAAATGTAGAACATAATTTTCCTCTCCCCAATTAACCATTTTCATACATTGTAGTAAATCTTTCATTTTGGTCTCTTGGTTTACTGGATTCCAGGATAAAAAATTATCTAGTCAGGTGGAGTATCCAGCTTCGTGCTATTACTTGAGGTAACATCACTTGGAGAAGGTGCACCATTTCTTGTAAAACCTAATGTGGGTTAGCCATAGTGAGATTTAGAAGTGTGCGTTCTCATATGTCTAACTAATGTTTGGTTTTTAGAACAAGAATATCCACAAACTTCACAACAATATGGCTTAGTGCCAGTGTGAGTTCGCATATGTGTCACTAAATGTGATTTTGTAGAACATGAATATCCACAAACTTCACAAGAATGTGGTTTTTCGCCAGTGTGAGTTCGCATATGTATCGCTAATGTTGATTTAATAGAACAAGAATAGCCACACACTTCACAAGAATATGGCTTTTCGCCAGTGTGAGTTCGCATATGTTTCACTAAATTTGATTTTGTAGAACAAGAATATTCACAAACTTCACAAGAATGTGGTTTTTCGCCAGTGTGCGTTCTCATATGTCTAATTAAGCTTGATTTTTGAGAAAAAGAATATCTACAAACTTCACAAGAATATGGCTTTTCGCCAGTGTGAGTTCGCATATGTTCCACTAAATGTGATTTTGCAGGAGAAGAATATCCACACACTTCACAAAAATGTGGTTTTTCGCCAGTGTGCGTTCTCATATGCATAACTAAGCTTGATTTTTGAGAACCAGAATATTCACACACTTCACAAGAATATGGCTTTTTGCCAGTGTGACTTCGCCTATTTTTCACTAAATTTGATTTTTTAGAACAAGAATATGCACAAACTACACAAGAATGTGGTTTTTTGCCGGTGTGCGTTCGCATATGTTCCATTAAATCTGATTTTGCCTGACAAGAATATCCACACTCTTTACAAGAATGTGGGTTTTCGCCAGTGTGCGTTCTCATATGTCTTACTAAGCTTGGCTTTACAGAACAAGCATATCCACACACTTCACAAGTATATGGCTTTTCGCCAGTGTGAGTTCGCATATGCCCCACTAAATGTGATTTTTGAGAGCAAGAATACCCACAAACTTCACAAGAATGTGTTTTTTTGACAATGTGCCTTCCCATATTATCGCTAACGTTGATTTAGTAAAACAAGAATATCCACACACTTCACAAGAATGTGGCTTATTGCGAGTTTGAGTTCGGATATGTTTCACTAAATTTGATTTTTCAAACAAGAATATCCACACACTTCACTAGAATGTGGATTTCCCTTGTTTGTTTTATTTTACTTCAGTCGAAGTTCTCAGAATTCAAGGGGCCTATGACCTGGGGCTAACACGTGAAGTCTCTATGAGATACATAGATATTCGAATGTTCCATTAAAGTTCTTTATCTCTCAAGCACTAGTAAAGAAATTGAGAACATAATTTTCCTTTCCCAATTAACCATTTTAATACGTTGTAGTATATCTTTCATGTTGGTCTCATTGTCTTATTGGATTCCCGGACAAGAATTTTTCTAGACAATTTATTTCGCCAGTGTGAGTTCTCATACGTATCACTAATTTTGATTTTGTAGAACAGGAATATCCATACACTTTCCAAGAATATGGCTTTCACTAGAATGAGTTCGCATATGTATCCCTAAGGTTGATTTACTTGAACAAGAATAGCCACACAGCATACAAGAATGTGGCTTGTCCCCAGTGTGAGTTCTCACGTTTCACTAGAGTTGATTATCAGCAGAATATCCCACACTTGACAAGAATGTTGCTTTTCGCATATGTTTCACTAAATATGATTTTGCAGAACAAGAATATCCACAAACTTTACAAGAATGTGTTTTTTCGCCAGTGTGAGTTCTCATATGTATCACTGATTTTGATTTTGTAGAACAAGAATATTCACACACTTCACAAAAATATGTCTTTCACCAGAATTAGTTCGCATATGTATCCCTAAGTTTGATTTCCTCGATCAAGAATAGACACACAGCTTACAAGAATGTGGCTTGTCCCCAGCGTGAGATCTCACGTTTCATTAGAGTTGATTATCAGCAGAAGAATGTTCACACACTTCACAAGAATATGGCTTTTCCCCAGACTTAATTTTCATATGGTTCACTAATTTTATTTCGTAGAATAAGAATATCCAAACACTTCATATGAATGTGGCTTTTCCCTAGTTATCATTTAATTTGTGAGAACAAGAATATCCATACATTTCACAAGTATGTGGCATTTACTCTATGCACTGCATATTTCACTAAAATTGATCATAGAACAAGATTATCGTAGTTTTGAATATATCATTTTACTTTCGTATTTAATTCTAAATTTATATGAAATTCTTATGAAGATTACAGAAAGTGAACCTGCTTCATAAGAATATAACATACATTGCTGCTCCTGCTTTTCTTCATACAAGTGAGCAATTGTTGAGAGAATGTTAAAAATAAATTATGTGTGATGAAACAGGAACATCTGTAAATAAAAATAAAATTGTAAATCACATATTAGTTTTGTTTTTATTATGATAAGATAAAACACATTTTAAACGTTTATATAAATAAAGTAAAACAAAGTTTATAATAAAAATGAAACAAATTCAATTGTTTTTATCATCAGTCACATGTTAGTTTTTGCTTGTTGTAAATATGACAGGATGGAACTCACAAATGAGTTACAGTTTATTGAAACCCTCATATGAAACAGAATCGAAATGAGCAAATATTTCCTTACTTAGCAAAGAACTAGATGATACAGTCATTGCTAAGGATATGGTATAGAGACAATTATCTCTATAACTTGTACACAAATTGCATTTTGGCGAGAAAACAGTAAAGCATTAATATATATATATATATATATATATATATATATATATATATATATATATATATATATATATCGTAAAAGAATGAGAGTTCAATATAGAAACGTTGTTTTTAATATGAATAAATTTGAATGGCGGTTGTGTTCAAACAATTCAAAATACAACGCATGGCTCTATACAGACTTTTTTGGCATTATTCTCGTGTTACCTGCACACAGTTTAAACAAGTCAAAATACAACCTATACATACAAACTAATTTGTACTTTCAACAAACACTTTCATAACAAAACATGCACTTTCAAGTATAAACAAAAAACAAAACTCAAAATACAAATAATAATAGTGTTAATGTTTACAAGCTGGGTAAGTTTTTTGAGTTTCAACGCATTTTGAAGCGTTTATTCACTTTGAAAAACAATTACTCTCAGGTTTTTCATAAGAACAATAACAAGTGTCTAACATGAGGCAGTCAGCTGTAAATCTCGATAATCATTCACAAATCGAAATTAAACAAATTGCTCATAGAAAGCCACCCAATAATTGTCACGGTGACACATTTTGCAATATTTGTTTAAACGGTATCTTTTGTTTATTAAATTGTTAGGTGAAAGTAC